>NC_073383.1:10243424-10567590 GCF_028641065.1 Leucoraja erinaceus | reverse complement strand
CGTTGCTTATCCATGTTCTGAGATGCTGCTTTACCCGCTGAGTCACTCCAGCACTCTGAGTCATGATTTGTAAGCCAACAACTGCAGTTCCTTGTTTCAACATCCTTCCTATGTCAGGGTGACCAGAACTGAGCATAATCCTCCAAATGCAGCCTCACCAAATGTGGGTTTCTGTAGATTCTAAGTGTGTGGGATGGGGAAAAGGGCAGACGAGGGCTCCAGACTATTACACTTGAGTCCCTCTTAATCTATCACCTTTCCTCATAAGCTCTTTGAAGATGCTGGATAAAGATTCAGCTTGAACCTTAGTTTGTGCTCAAGGACCTTTCAATATGCCGATCTGCGACATTTAGTCACAGACAACAACTGGTACTGGAAGACCATCCAATTGCAATCAGCCCAGTTTCTGTCATTTACTGAGCTGAAGATCTACTGGCAGCGGTTGATGCTTATCTTGACTTGTGTCCCTACAGGGCACAGCATCCTGTGTTAGGAAGGATTGTGGAAGCAATATATGACAGAAAATAAATTCATCATCAGGTGTCAGATGCTTGTGGTAATGCTTCACGTATGAGCCGATCCCATTCCTGCTTTGCAGCAGTCACTCGACCAGCTTCAGCTTGAGAAACCGAAACTGTGCCGTGTTTTCAGAGATGCAAAATCCCTAACAGATGTCAAAACCATCATTTTATTATTCACTCAAATTGAAATGAATTGCACATAATACATAATCCATTTTCTGGCGATCGTAGCTAAGCATCCACTATCCCACTGTAGTCTTACTGTCTTAAACAAATACATGTAATGCTAATGAACTCCATTGATTAAAGTCAACATCCTTGGGCTAAGAAGGGAAATAACCAACCATGGTTCCTGCTCTTCTTTATCAATATCCAGTTCAGATGGTGGTGAACATGCACTATATTGGACTGCTCTCAATATTTTATTTGTCTTATAACAAGACAACAGAAGAGGATTCGTCCACAGAGCGCAGAAGATTATTGGGACACAGCTACCAGCCTTGGAGAGTATCTACCACACACGGTGCATCAGGAAGGCCGTCAGCATCCATAAAGACTCCTCACACCCATGTAATGGACTGTTCGAACTACAGGTGCACAACCTTTTATCCGAAGTTCCAAATAACAAAAAGCTCCGAATAGCGGACATTTTCTCGGTCCTTGAAGAAAGGTCCTTGAAGACGTTCACCGAGGGCGGCCCGCAGAGGTGACAGCAGAACCTCCGGTCGGTCCTCGAAGAAAGGGGAACTAAATCCTCATTCATAAAAGAGAAGGTGAGGGTATCTTGCACGGGAGGGTTGATAATTGACAATCTGCTGCTGCCTGCCCACTGAGTTAAAATGTTCCCACGGTAGACTCACGATACACAGTGTATCGTGAGTCTTGCATGGGAACTCTTTAAACTCAGCGGGCAGGCAGCAGCAGATTGTCGCTCCCTTCAGTTTCACCCCACCTGCACCCCTCTGCTTCCCGGCCATGTGTGTGACCCCTTCCCTCCCCTCTCCAGCTCCCTGCCCATTGCACCGGCGAGGAGGCTTTGCACTGTCTTCATGTCGGTGATGCCAGCACCGGAGACGTCAGGACCAACAGGACACCGACCCCCAGGCCCACTGCAAGCACGGAGATCCCAGATCAGCAACTCCAGCCCAGCCCCGCTCCAACTCCAGAGGAACACGCAGAAGCTAATGGTGTGCAAGGTATGTCTTGTTCTTGGGGTGGGGCAGTTCAGGCTATGGGCGAACTGCCACTTGTCGCCATAGCGGCCCATCGGGGAGCGGATTCCTCTGGAGTTGGAGGGACAAGGAGACACAGCGGCTTTTGAGAATGGTGGGCAATCACTTCCAAAGTTCTGCCCACACAGTCAGTACACCTCTCCTACACTTGTCTCCCACACTAAGATCATCTCGCAGAGAATGATCCCAGCCTAACCCTCCCTATTCTCTCCTATTCTGCAAGAAAAAACTACATTGAAGACTCAAACTCGCGATCGAGTAACTGCCGGGATCGAGGCGCAAAATCGCAATCTTGCGGATATGAGCCGAGCACTCTACCACTGAGCCAGCCGTTAAAATCTACGCTAAAAATCTTCCACTCCGAAAGCCGAAAAAATTCTGAATTACGAAAAGTGTCTGGTCCCAAGGCTTTCGGATAAAAGGTTGTGCACCTGTACTTCCCTCCGGCAGACGTTACAAGGCCTTCTACGCCCGAACCTCCAGACTCAAGAACAGCTTCATTCTCAGAGCTATAGCGGCTCTGAACCAGCCCTGCTGAGTGCCCTCCATCGCCCCTGGACTCTCCCTCGGATGGTCACGTCGCACAGACACATCTGCACTTTAGTCTGTTTGAACTGTTTTGACTATTTTACTGTTGTAATGTTCTTTTTACAAACCATGTCCTCGGGTATCTAAATCTAAATTTTATTAGTTATTTAAGTTATGACATCGGATGGAAGCTGCATACCAAATCTCGTTGCGCTTATGTGCAATGACAATAAAATATATTATTATTATTATTATTATTATTATTATTATTATTATTATTATTCATTCAACTTATCAAAAGTCTCATGCTAACTCTCAATGAAATCTGGGATCTCAATAGTCCCATTTTCGGTTCCATCTGTGCAAGCTTATTCCACATCACCGTAGCGGCCCATGCCTTTCAATCTATCAGCTCCTCCAACAAATCTCATCATTTTAAGTTTGTGCGTTTTTACATCAAACAATGATTTTTTTAAGTTTAGCGTTTTGAACAAAAAGTAAGCAGAGATCAATAATGCAATGTAATTGTACCCACACAGAACTATGTTTCGCTCGGCAATAAACACCAGTGCAGAGCTGTACTGCATCTGCAAAATGCTTATTGCTCTGTACATGAGCCATAAGCCAGAGACCTATTATGTTGATCTCAGATTCAGACTTCAAAGGAATGGTATCCATGGATTTGCAAGTCTAAGTCAGGCCACAACCTGGGGGCAGATACACTGACTGAAAAAAATCATGAAGGCCAGCACATGGAATCTAATTAAAATATTTAAAACCGCAGCAAAGAAACCATAGCAGCTGATTCTGAAATTGTAACTGAATGTACTACGCAGTTGTGCACTATCATAGGTCACTCAATGGCAAGAGTTAAAAAATAAGGTTGTAATTGAGGTTTAACAGCTGAACAGAAAGTGAAACTTGGAAACCACCAGGAAGGGATAAGAACAAACACACACTATCTTAATTGGTACCTCAAGGTCAATGGTGATTAGCACCCACTCCAAACCTGTGCATTCTCGAACGGCGTAACGCATGATTTAACCATATAATATAAAAATTACAGCACGGAAACAGGCCATCTCGACCCTTCTAGTCCGTGCCGAACACGTATTCTCCCCTAGTCCCATATACCTGCGCTCAGACCATAACCCTCCATTCCTTTCCTGTCCATATAACTATCCAATTTATTTTTAAATGATAAAAATGAACCTGCCTCCACCACCTTCACTGGAAGCTCATTCCACACAGCCACCACTCTCTGAGTAAAGAAGTTCCCCCTCACGTTACCCCTAAACTTCTGTCTCTTAATTCTCAAGTCATGTCCCCTTGTTTGAATCTTCCTTACTCTCAGTGGGAAAAGCTTATCCACATCAAGTCTGTCTATCCCTCTCATCATTTTAAAGACCTCTATCAAGTCCCCCCTTAACCTTCTGCGCTCCAAAGAATAAAGCCCTAACTTGTTCAACCTTTCTCTGTAACTTAGTTGCTGAAACCCAGGCAACATTCTAGTAAATCTCCTCTGTACTCGCTCTATTTTGTTGACATCCTTTCTATAATTAGGCGACCAAAATTGTATACCATACTCCAAAATTGGCCTCACCAATGCCTTGTACAATTTTAACATTACATCCCAACTTCTATACTCAATGCTCTGATTTATAAAGGCCAGCACACCAACAGCTTTCTTTACCACCCTATCTACATGAGATTCCACTTTCGGGGAACTGTGCACAGTTATTCCCAGATCCCTCTGTTCACCTGCATTCTTCAATTCCCTACCATTTACCATATACGTCCTATTTTGATTTGTCCTGCCAAGATGTAGCACCTCACACTTATCAGCATTAAACTCCATCTGCCATCTTTCAGCCCACTCTCCAAATCTCTCTGTAGACTTTGAAAATCTACTTCATTATCCACAACCCCACCTAGCTTAGTATCATCTGCATACTTACTAATCCAATTTACCACACGATCATCCAGATCATTGATGTACATGACAAACAACAGTGGACCCAACACAGATCCCTGTGGCACCCCACTAGTCACTGGCCTCCAACCTGACAAACAACCATCCACCATTACTCTCTGGCATCTCCCATTCAGCCACTGTTGAATCCATCTTGCTACTCTACCATTAATACCCAACCATTGAACTTTCTTAACCAACCTTCCATGAGGAACCTTGTCAAAGGCCTTACTGAAGTCCATATATACAACATCCACTGCTTTACCCTCATCAATTTCACTGAGTAACCTCTTCAAAAAATTCAAGAAGATTAGTCAAACATGACCTTCCAGGCACAAATCCATGTTGACTGTTCCTAATCAGACCCTGTTCATCCAGATGCTCATATATATTATCTCTAAATATCCTTTCCATTAATTTGCCCACCACTGACGTCAAACTAACAGGTCTATAATTACTAGGTTTACTCTTAGACCCCTTTTTAAACAATGGAACAACATGCGCAGTACGCCAATCCTCCGGCACTATTCCGGATCTACAGACTCTGCCGCAGGTGGAGAAAGCGGACACTCGATGTACCGTTTGGGAGGTTTTGTTCTCTTTCCACCATTTATACTAGGAATCTTTGTGATCCAGACACATGAACTCCCAGTGCCATCCCAAATGCTCCTTTTCATTTTGACCAGTCATGGGACCAGGATCCCTCTGAATTTTTGGAGATGTTCTATCTTTTGTTCATGACAGCCTTGATTCATTTCATTTACTTCTTGATATGCAGGTTTACTCTCAGATGCTGGAGTTGTGTAAAGGGGGCAAGAGCTTGAAGATCTCTATTTTGTGAATGATCAATGTTAAGTCCATTCTCTCAAATGCTGCAATGAAATGAGCTTGATTTCCAAATGTGCACAGGTAAAGACTGCGGGTTAATGACTTAAGTTGCATTGATCTTTGTTCTGGAATGAAGGCAACATAGTTCAAACAGTTCCCATTCATTCTGTTGATTAGCTCCACTCTAGTGGTACTTCATTGGAAGTGAGGTGAAGCATTGCCGCAAATAAGATTGGGAATAGTGTTGAGGTAGGGAAACAGCCCCGCTTGACACTAATCAGCATTGAGGTTAGGTGAGTTGGGAACCCATTGGTTAACATTACGGTATGCATAACATCATATGATGTAAGATGGAGATAGATTTTTAAAGGCAGCCAAATTTGAGAATGATGTCCCATGGCCCTCTCTATGGAGATAGGTGAAAAAAGCCCATGTATAGTGGTCAATTTTACTCACTGATTTCTCTTGGAGTTGACATGCAGTCAAATAGATGTAACTCTATTTGGATGAATCTACACTAGAATTTAGGTTACAGCCCTTTGGCTACTGGGATGATTGAGTTGAGGAGAACCTGGCATTGACTTCTTCCCCTGTGGCAGAAGGATGGAGATCCCTGTCTAGTTATCACAGTGGGATTGGTATCTTTCCCATTGATGGTCATGAAGCAATATCCCAGAGATTCCATAACATGCCGTCTCCATCCCTGATGTGAAGGATGAGATTGTGAATTTATGACTTGGGCTCCTCACTGCCATGCTTTAGAACGTCAGCATTGATACTGTCTTCTTCTAACACCTTCTTGTTTGGAAGTTTAGAGTTTAGAGATGTAGCATTGAAACACCAAGTCCATGCTAACCATTGATCACCCGTACACTAGTTCTATGTTATCCCACTTTTGCATCCTACACACTGGGGTCAAGGAAAGAGCATTTGGAATGTGGGAGGAAACCTGGAATGTGGCAACTGGAGGAAATTCATATGGTCATGGGGAGAACGTACAAACTCCGCACAGACAGCACTCACAGTTAGGATTGAACCTGGGTCTCTGGCACTGAGAGGCAGCAACTCTACCGCTGTGCAACTGTCTCACCCTTGGTCAGAGGTGCTGGTGAAGCAGGACTAAATAGTCTACTGTGAAATTGAGTCAATAGTGCTGTGATGATGCTGAATGTCTCACTGTTCTTTGTAAGTTCACCACCTTGGCTCTCAGTGAGATTGACTCATGTGTTTAGGCCGCAACTGAAAAACCTGCACATACCATGGTTATTCATAAGTTGTTGAACCTACTGTGCTTTTCCACCCACCATGTGTTCTTTTGGACATCAGTTCCCTGTTGGAACTCAGACTTCAGGTGGAACGACGTCTTTGGCTTTGAAGCAATTGCTGTTTCAAATCCAAGCATGTCTAGCATTTGTAGTTGATCAGGTCTCCCATTTTTCACCAGTGCAGCCAGGGTGTTTTCTGGTGGAGAAGCCAAGAGTTTCTTCACAGATTCTGATTACAGTGGACTTTGGATCAGCCAAGAAACTGCAAACTTTGCAACACCTGGTAAGTGGAGATCTTCAAGCCCGCTGTGATGCACCGACTCAGCAGAGCCATGTTTATGTGATCCTTGATATCTTCAACATCTAGTTTCCTGTGCCAATGTTTCTGTTGCTGATGTTGTTCATATCCGGCATTGAAATCAATGTGTAATGTTATCATTTCTATAATGCATGACAACCTTTGGTCTTGAGAGTTATTCACTTATTGGTACTTCAGTAAATAAATAAGATACATGGCCCTTTGATAAACAATAGTGTACAGTGGCTAGGATTAAATTAGACCACTGTTGAAGGAGAAAGTGAAATGAAGAAATTATATCACTCATTATTTTATCCCACTTGATGAAGTTCAACATATAGTTTTGTCAAATATCAAGTGTCAAATAGCCATGATGAAGAGAATTTTTGTTGGCAACTACTGGCCACATGCAATCCTACATTATTCAATTCACCCTGGCTGATGAATCTGTGGAATTCTCTGCCTCAGAAGGCAGCGGAGGCCAATTCACTGGATGCATTCAAAAGAGAGTTAGATAGATCTCTTAGGGCTAGCGGAATCAAGGGATATGGGGAGAAGGCAAGAACGGGGTACTGCTTGTGGACGATCAGCCATTGAATGATGGTGCTGGCCCGATGGGCTGAATGGCCTACCTCTGCACCTATTCTATATGTATCTATCTTTTCAGTATAGTTTAAGCAGACAGGTTATACTGGGAAGTGATCCAGAGCTTCGATTTTCACAATACTGTGGGGAATCAACTGGTTATTTATCTTCAAATTATGAATTTATTCCTTTTGCAATAAGCAAGGATTTCTTTTTTTCAGATGAATATTCAAAAAATATATTTATAAATATGCTTTCCCTGTACACCTTACAGGAAAACAGCAGGATTTGGGGGAAATCACAGGATAAACAACAAACTATTTTTCCAAAATGGGGTGTCTTGGAAAAGTCAGTAATTAAGTTTCTAAGGATAAAGAAAACAATGCCATGTAAAAGAATGTGTTGTCTAGCCAAGTATGTTTCATAACTTGCTCATCGGGTTGCAACTGTACAATTATATCACAGAGATTGTTTCCAAATGCATGTTGAAAATTAAGTTGAGGAACTAACTTGGAACTTGATTCCAGTGCATAATAAAGGGAGAAATATAAACCACTTTAAGTAGGTGACTACGAACTGGTTTCATTTCATGGTAAGTGGTGTGAAGTAAACAAGTCGTGATCATATATAGAATCATAGTTTCACATAGTAGAGCCAGCACTGCCATTCAATGTGATCATGGCTGATCATCCGTTCTAAATGGCTTACCCCATATTCTTAAACTGTGGCCCCTGGTTCTGGACTCCCCCAACATCGGAAACATGTTTCCTGCCTCTAGCACGTCCAAACCCTTAACAATCTTATATGTTTCAATAAGATTCCCTCTCATCCTTCTAAACTCCAGAGTGTACAAGCCCAGCCGCTCCATTCTCTCAGCATATGACAGTCCCGCCATCCCGGGAATTAACCTTGTAAACTTACGCTGCACTTCCTCAATAGCAAGAATGTCCTTCCTCAAATTAGGGGACCAAAACTGCACACAATACTCCAGGTGTGGTCTCACTAGGGCTCTGTACAACTGCAGAAGGACCTCTTTGCTCCTGTACTCGACTTCTCTTGTTATCAAGGCCAACATGCCATTCGCTTTCTTCACTGCCTGCTGTACCTGCATGCTTACTTTCATAGACTGAACAAAGACCCCCAGATCCCGTTGTACTTCCACTTTTCCCAACGATGCCATTTAGATAGTAATTTGCCTTCCTGTTTTTGCTACCAGTGGGTAACCACACATTTATCCACATTAAACTTCATCTGCCATGCATCTGCCCACTCCCCCAACTTGTCCAAGTCATCCTGAATTCTCATACCATCCTCCTCACAGTTCACACTGCCACCCAGCTTTGTGTCATCTGCAAATTTGCTGATGTTACTTTGAATCTCTTCATCCAAATCATTGTATATTGTAAATAGCTGCGGTCCCAGCACCGAGCCTTGCGGTACCCCACTAGTCCCTGCCTGCCATTCTGAAAGGGACCCGTTAATCCCTACTCTTTGTTTCCTGTCAGCCAACTAATTTTCTATCCATGTCAGCTCTCTACCCCCAATACCATGTGCCTTAATTTTGCCCACTAATCTCCTATGTGGGACGTTATCAAATGCTTTCTGAAAGTCCAGGTACACTACATCCACTGACTCTCCCTTGTCCATTATCCTAGTTACATCCTCAAAAAACTCCAGAAGATTAGTCAAACATGATTTCCCCTTCGTAAATCCATGCTGACTCGGACCGATCCTGTTACTGTTATCCAAATGTGCGGTTATTTCATCTTTTATAATTGACTCCAGCATCTTCTCCACCACCGATGTCAGACTAACTGGTTTATAATTCCCTCTTTTCTCTCTCCCGCCTTTCTTAAAAAGTGGGTTAATATTAGCTACCCTCCAATCCACAGGAACTGATCCTGAGTCTATAGAACATTAGAAAATTATCACCAATGCATCCATGATTTTTAGAGCTACTCCCTTAAGTACTTTGGGATGCAGACCATCAGGCCCTGGGGATTTATCAACCTTCAGTCCCATCAGTCTACCCAACACCATTTCCTGTCTAATGTGGATTTCCTTCAGTTCCTCCGTCACCCCAGATCCTCTGGCCGCTACTATATCAGGATGATTGTTTGTGTCCTCCTTAGTGTAGACGGTTCCATCCATTTCAACAACGCATTTCATATTTTGATATTTGTTGCTGCTGTACAGATAGCGAGTCAGAGAAAATTTATATCGGAGCAAACCATTCAATCTATTGTACATGATCTGATTTTAAAAAAAAGTACCACCCATTGTAAACCCATCATTCAGCACTAGATCCAGCCATCTGTAGATTATTGTACTTTTACATTAGTTGAATGTTATCGTTTTTTTGTCTCATCCACTTTTTCAAGCAGCAAGTTCCAAACCTCAAATGTCTCTGGGTGATTCCATTGATTCCTACCCCACCCTCCTCCCTGCTCTGATAAAAAAATTTCTACCAGTTACTTTATATTTGTGCTACTGATTTTGAAGGGTCTTCATTCTTTGAATGATATTCAGGCAACTGAACCATCCTATCACCAATTTAGGACTATATCTATATCAGACTGTCTTCAATTGGACTTTATCTTGCACTAAACGTTATTCCCTTTATCCCATATCTGTACTGTGGATGGCTTGATTGTAACCATGTCTTTCCGCTGACTGGATAGCATGCAACAAAAAGGTTTTTCACTGTACCTCGGCACACGTGACAATAAACAAAACTAAACTAGTATGCTGGATCAAGCTATGGAGAAGATTCACTGTAGCTCCTTGTCCCAGTTTCTGGTCTTCTCCACAATTCAGTAGCCCTAAATATGCAGTAACATAGGTTACGCATGTGAAGTATGCATAAGCAAGGAAAATGGGGTGGGGATCTACGCTAGACACTGAAAGAAGACTGTCAATTGGAATTTGCACTAAACGATTTATATTGGCTTTCAACCATTTTTCTGCTGATTTACATTGAATTTTTTCATATTAACATTATTTGCATCAAGCTATGTGTACTCTCCTTGGTGCCCTTCAGCAGCCCTAAATATGCAGTAACATAGGTTACGCATGTGAAGTATGCATAAGCAAGGAATGGGGTGCTAAGTAGACACTGAAAGAAGACACAATTTGAATTTTGATTTATATTCTTTCAACTTTCCCTGCATTTAAATTGAATTTATATTAACATTATTTGCAAATGTGTACTCTTGGTGCCCTTGCAGTCCAGTGACCCTCTTGGAGGTTAATAAAATTAGGCATTTTTCCTTCTTTCAGAAATTGTGCAGAAAAATACGGGATTACAGTAATGTCCAATAAGTATCTAGTCCCCTCCTGCGTGTATGTATTCCCGATTAGTGAATTGTCCATGCTTTCCTTTTCTCCACCCCGTTCTGCGAGCGACAACTATACTTTCGATTTTGCTTTCCTGCAAAAGCTGCTTCAGTTCTTATTTCGTGACTTCTTGGAAAGCACGTGGTGTTTGCACGTATGCAAACCCTCCCTGCGCCCTGCAAGTGCTCTCACCCCCGCCTGCAGAGAGATAGACGGCGGAGTCACCGCGCGAGCCCCGCCCCCCCGGGCCCAGGTCCCGCCTCCCCCGGGCGCCCATTGGTCCCCGCTGCTACACCCCGGCCCGCCATTGGCCGCGGCGGCCGTCAGTCAGGCCGCGGGTCGGTGGTATGCAGAGTACTTCCGTATATATTGTACAATCCCGGGCACCTTGCAACTTTCATCCCGATTCTGCACAGCAACTCTGGGCAACCGGGTTGCCCACTGATCCAGGTTGCCCACTGATCCAGGTTGCCCACTGATCCAGGTTGCCCACTGATCCAGGTTGCCCACTGATCCAGGTTGCCCACTGATCCAGCTGATCCAGGTTGCCCCTTCATCCAGTTTACCCCTTCATCCAGTTTGCCCCCCTGACCCAGCTTGCACTGTCTTACTCGCTCTTCCCTCGGACTCAGGTGAGTGCATTTGTCCAGTCCGTTGCTAGACGTTTAACTCAGTGGAGTTCTTGCAGAATCCTTAAGTCTTCAGCTGCATTTTGCTCAAAAATCGACCATGCATTATTATTATTATTTGATTTTTAACGAGGTTGCGATTATTGTGTTTATGTATACGTTGCGTGGCCGGGA
Source organism: Leucoraja erinaceus (assembly GCF_028641065.1). Classification (NCBI taxonomy): domain Eukaryota; kingdom Metazoa; phylum Chordata; class Chondrichthyes; order Rajiformes; family Rajidae; genus Leucoraja; species Leucoraja erinaceus. The sequence goes on along the minus strand of NC_073383.1, from coordinate 10,556,222 downwards.
GATGCTTGGGGTTTTATTTGAAGTGTGGCAGGCGAGTAGAAATTACACATCTCAAGAGTCAAGAGAGTCTGAGACATCTCAATGTGCATGTGCAAAAGTGATAGATGGAGACAACTGTTATGAAAGTTCGTTTTACATCGGCATTGGGGATGTCAGTGTGCTGGGCAAAGCGCCGGGATAGCTTAAAGATAAACGCAAATACATGAGACCCATCATCGGTATGTAACATTTTTTATATGAGGGCATTGTTTGAGAAAAGGTGGGCAGGGTAACCCATTTGTTGGATCCTATACAAACAGACAGACCCTCCTTTCTAAACAGTACAGCATACTTGGTAAAGTTTTTGTTTTAAGTTGCTCTTATGGATTAACTATCTTTCACAGTCGAAGCTATCGAGAAGTGTGTAATCATAGTTCTGGAATTGTTACAACCGTTGTGACATGCCTACCGATACAAATTGATTATCAGAGGAAGGGTCTTTCCACAGATGCTGTCTGAACTGCTTATTTTCTCTAGCAGTTTATATTTGCTCAAGATTCTAACATCTGCAATCTCTTGCATCTCCAAATTAATTATATGTTTTTCCCATCAAGAAAAGAACCGTAAAGTAATGTCTGATAGGTAAATCGTTAGTTAAGAAGTTATGAATGTATCCTAGAAAAATCTTCTTTCTTCGTTTAAAAGAAAAATCATGGCTTGGATTAGCAAGAACAAAAATCAAAGCATTATCCTAACGTGTCTCTTTTTCCCTAGTAATACATTCCGGCTCTGCCCTCGGAACGATAGAACAACTGAGTACATATTGAAGATTTCGTAGTAAACGACTCACTAGAAGTCAAAGTAACAATTTAACACACTATTGCAAGCAAAAGATTACATTGCGTGCTAATTATTTAAAAACTGCCCTTAAAAATACAACGTTTGGCTTTTCTCATCACAGCACAGTGGATGACATTTGCAAACTGGTGGAATGGTGTCATGAGTTATGTTATTATATTATTCATTATATAATTTGAGTTGGTGCAAAAAGGTTTAGGTTTTCAAATTCAGTTGTCCAAATTCAGAATTATAAAAACAAATTTAACTCTTTACTAGTGAATGATGACACACTGAAAATGTAATTGGGATCACGTAGTATATAATTATGTAAATGTAAAAAAAAAAACAACCTGTAAATGCTGAACATCTAAAATATTTTCCTTCTTCCAAACTGTTTTCGAACATTGTTTACGGAGGAAACTCTTAAACAGTCCTGCCAACTTTGGGGTTTTGGGGTCTAAAGAAGAGTCTCAACCAGAAACGTCACATATTCCTTCGCTCCTGAGATGCTGCCTGTCCCGCTGAGTTACTCCAGCTTTTTGTGCCTATCTTGGGGTTTTGGTTTCACTGCAGCTGAGATGCAACAGCTTTAGTAGCTGCGTCACTGTGCTGCAGAATGTGTTGGCTTGGTGGCCTCACTATTTTAACGGCTTAGTTACAACTATTGATGATTTGCATTGCTATGCCGGTTAGTGTAAGCAATGTCCACTGTGACTCAGTAACACTTGTACTCTGACCTATCTCGGTACAAGTCCTACCTGCGCTAAAACATTCAGACTTTCATTCTAAATATCAGGATATTTTATTTTTCCTCAGTTGATATGAAAAGCCTTATGTCACTATTTTGGAACACTGATACTACGGTGGGGTCAGTAAAGTTGCTGCCTTGCAGCTGCAGTGACCTGGGTTCAGTCCAGATCTCTGGTGCTGCCTGTAGAGTTTGCATTTGTGATTCCGATGTGTTCCCTATACCCACCCCCGCCATTCCCTGGCTTGTGTTGCAGTTTTGTATTGTATTGTATTCAAATTTATTGTCATTGTCTCAATTTGAGACAACAAAATGAATTTCCCTTACAGGCAGTATCATTAAAAAAAATCACAATAAATAAATAAATAATAAATAAATAAATAATAAGACATATTAAAAATAAAATTGAAATTGAATTTTAAAAAAAGCACAAACACGGAACGTCCACGACACAACATAGCATAAATGGCACCAAGGTGAGGATGGCACCAAGGTGAGGATGGCACCATAGTCCGGATGGCACCATAGTCCAGCCAGCCTCCCCTCCGTGTTCATCCGTGGTCGGGGCCTTCCGAGCACCCGCGGTCGCCGCCCCGGGTGGCCCGATGTTCAGGCCCTCACGCCGGGCTGGTGGAACGCCAACGCCGAACCCCGACGGTGAGCATCCTCCTCCTCAGCGGCCCGGACCTCCTGATCAGCCGCCTCCCACTGCCGGAGTCTGCAGCTCCTGCGTCCACAGGCCGAGCCGGGCAGAGTCGCAGGACCCCACGCTGTCCATCAGCGCCACCCGCGTTGGGAGCTCCGCAAACCGCAACTCCAGGATGTCGGTGCAGCAGGTCCAGCATTCCGGGCTCCAGACGGCGACCCCCGGTAAGGCATCGCCAGCCCCGCGATGTTCCAGCGCTGTCCCGCCGCTGCTGGAGCTCTGATCGATCCCAGCAGGAAAGGCCGCGCCAATCCAGGTAGGTAGGCCGCTGTAGGGGGGAGGGGGGGGGGCGAGGACGCGACTCGAATAATAGTTGCGTCCTCACCAGGAAGCGGCTGAAGGACGGTATCCCCCGCACCGTGCCCTCTTCCCCCACATAAAAACACTTTTACATAACTAAATAAACAAAAAAACAAAAAAAGATACCGGGCTGTAGGTGGAGGCTGCTGGCACCAACGCCACCGGAAGTATAACACGGAAGTTTCCCCCTACATCCTAAAGATTAATTGCTACTAAATTGTTCCCAGTGTGTCTGTGACCTGATGGATATCGGGAAGAGTGGGGCAAGCAAGGCGTTGATGGGAATGTGTGGAGAAAATCCATTGTGAGATTGGGATTGTGTTGTGGGCAGAAGGGATTTACTGGAAATGTTTACCTTTACTTCAAAGGAGTGTCGCTCATCTACCACAAAATTCAATTGTTTATATTGGCACATGCAGCTTCACATGTGGGTGTGGATTTTGCACTTCTGTTACACCTCCGCCAATTCATTCACTTCATTGTACTTTGGTAAACCTTGAGGCAAAGAAGTTATTGTATCAACTTGATCTTAAAAGGGTGTTGCGCAATGTAATATTTAAAAAGAGTACGAGAAACTTCTGGAAAATTGAACAAACATTTAATTTGAACTTTGGTTTAGGTTAGGTAAAACAATAAACAATTTATTCCAGGATTAAAAAAAATAAATAAATAAATCTGTTAATTCAGTCAATCTAATAAATCTAAGCACAATAGGGTGTCTTAGTGCCACTTATCCTGTGCCACTAAGGGAATGAATGCTCTGGGTTCTTCTGCATCTTGGACACACAAGAGCTGTCCGTTTGCTAAGCTTGATACTACAATGTGGCTTGAACACGTCAGGATGCAGACAACCTGCAGCTCTAGCTAGTGCAGGCAGAGAGACACAAAATGCTGGAGTAACTCAGCGGGACAGGCACCATCTCCGTCTGAAGAAGGGTCTCGACCCGAAACGTCACCCATTCCTTCTCTCCAGAGATGCTGCCTGCCCCACTGAGGTACACCAGCATGTTGTGTCTATATTCGGTTTAAACCAACATCTGCAGTTCCTATACAGGCACGTGTGTGGGTGAACGTCAGATGGACAAAGAGCAGGAAAATAGATAGGAAGAGAACGTGGTCGGGGGAGGCAGAATGTGGTCGGGGGGGGGGGGGGGGGGGGGGGAGAAGAGATGAAGAAGCCTGATTTCACTTACCAATGAGCACACAAGCAAGTGAAAGGCACCAATGTAAATGACTGGAGAGATAGTGTAGGACAGACAGATTTAAATTGGGGGGGGGGGGGGGGGGGGGGGGCACTGAGAGTCGTTCTGGGCTATATGGGATGCATGCCTGTAGAGTAGGTATGTTACAATACTTGACTTCAGCAGTGGTGCAATTCTGCCACTGGCCGTGTGCGTGATCTTGGCGCGTTTGAGGGGGGGGGGGGGGTGGAGGGCGGGGTTAAAATGTGTTTCTGGAGCGATTTTAAAATCAGCTTCTGAAGCCGACAACGGGGCCAGATTTTATGTAGGGGCCTGGTAAAATAAAGTTGTTTATTTTTATGTATAAAAGTGTTTCTTAAGCTGCATTTAATTCACATTTTAAGTTGCGAAACGGTGATTTTTTTTTTTTCTCCGAAGAACCGACAGTGTTTTTGCTGCCGATATGGGGGACTAAAATCACTGCAACCTCAACGTTCCAAATGTTCGCGTTCCGGAAAACCCCACTCGCAAGCTGATTTAAATGGCCATTAATTTACTGGTATTAAACATTAAATTCCTTCCATTTGGCCTATGAACCCATGACAATGAGATAAAAACATAAAAATTATGTTATTTTGTGAATTCTTGTGTGAATGTTATTTGGACACTTAAGGCTATTTAAAAATGTTAACCTAAGATGGTGGATGTGCAGGAGTGGTCTGTGTATGGCAGCCTGCCCGCAGTCCGTCTCTTCACATTTTTTTAAATTTTAAGTCCTGTCCAAAATGTTAGTGGATGTCTTTTATGTGGGGGTGGGGAAGGGGGAAACTTTAATTCTTAGTCACCTACCTGGTTGGAGCAGCAGCATCCCTCCGAGCTGCTTCTTCTCCCCGTCCTCGCGGCCTACCATCGAGAATGTAACGGCGTTTCCTGTCGGGACCGGCCGGGACTACAGCTTCAGCGGCGGCACAGCGCAAGGACACCATCACTGAGCAGGCGATGCCTTACCGGGTCACCGTGCGGTAAGCTCCGGAGCACTGCGGCAGCCGACTACCAACATCGCGGAGCTGCGGGCAGCGCTGGATTTGGAGCGCCGCGGAGCCAGGGATCGAGTTCGCCGGGGTCGGAGCTCCAACCGGCGCGGCCTGAGGTCTACGAGTGCCCCGGTCTCCGGGGAGGAGGCAGCCGCTCCAGACTTTCCCAGCCGCTTGAGGAATTGTTTCACCCGACGCTGGAGTTCCATCTTTCACGGCAAGAGGGCCCTGAAAATTATCGGACTGGCTGCAAGGCCACAAATGGGCCCCGACCTCGGGTGTTTCAGAGGAAGAGGACTTAACTTTCTGGTGCCTTTCCCCACAGTGGAAATTTTTGAGAGAGAGAGGGGGGGGGGGGGGGAGAGAGAGAGGGGAAGAAAGAGAGGGGGGGGGGGGGAGAGAGAGAGAGGTATATTCTGGGACAATCAAGGTGAGAAACTGTTTTTAATAAGAACGAAAGAATGAACGATTCAGTGGTGCAGCGATAGTTGCTAGAGACGCAGGTTCGATCCTGACTATGGGTGCTGTTTGTATGTTCTCCCTGTGACGCGAGGGTTTTCTACAACACTCCAAAGACGTACAGGTTTGTAGGTTAATTGGCTTTGTGAATTGTCTTGCGCACAGGGATTGCTGGTCGGTATGGAATTGTTGGGGTGAAGGGCCCGTTTCTGTGCTTATATCTCTCCAGGGATGCTGCCTGAATGTCTAAATGTGAAAACAAAAGCCGTTTTCACCTCCCTATCTGCAGGGACTTAGGACCCTATTATTGTCCGTTAATGACATCCCAACCGCTCACAAATATCTTATAATTCATTAGTCATTCCTCATCCCACTTGCTCAGCTGATTAAGATCCTTCTGTAATTCTTAAACTACCATCACTGTCTCTAATGCCTCTATTTACAACATCTCCATAACGTACAGGTTTAATCACAGGCCTAGGTTACAACCCTGCTTTGTGATTGAATAGATCTATCCTTCGGAGTCACACATGGACTCTTGCCAAAAGCTTGCTGAAATCCAATCACAGTGATTTCCAACACTAATCAAATTCGTGAGACACTGTGTTGGGTAAGCTATCTTCCAAGCAAAAAACCGGATGCTGAATTGGTTGTGGTGAAGGGCCCGTTTCTATGTGCTGATGTCTAAATGTGAAAACACTGCAGGGACTTTCCAGACTGCCTGTTGATGGGAAGGTTATCGTGGAGTGAATAAGGCTGGAGATTTTCAGAGATGTGCAAAACATAGGAATTCATCTAGCCAAGCATAGACCGAGCTATCAATAACTCCAGGGATATAGTGGGTAGCATTCAAAGTCCTAGTCATAGAGTGATAACGATCCCGGCCAAGCAATACAAACGTCAGTGAGGGAACATTTGGGAAATGGGAATCGTGTTGCGATAAACATAAGAATGATTGTGGAAAAGGATATTGATCACCCAGGTGAAATAGTAATTTGGAGAAGGGTCATTCAGTTAGTCAAGAACAGATCTGACTTGTTGGGCCAGCACAGTCTGAAGAAGGGTTTCGGCCTGAAATGTCGCCTATTTCGCTCCATAGATGCTGCTGCACCCGCTGAGTTTCTCTAGCAATTTTGTGTACAGTGGTAGAGCTGCTGCCTTACAGCGCCAGAGACCCAGGTTCAATCCTGACTACGGGTGCTGTCTGTATGGAGTTTGTTCGTTGTACCTGTGACCTTGTGAGTTTTCCCCGTGTGCTCTAGTTTCCTCCTACATTACAAAAGCGTACAGGTTTGTAGGTTAATTAGCTTCGGTAAAATTGTTAATTGCCCCTAGTGTGTACATGGTGCACGGGGATCGCTAGTCAGTACATACTCGGTGGGCCGAAGGGCCTGTTTCCGCGCTCTATCTCTAAACTAAATTAAGCTTGCATAATGGAATTGGAACAATAGGGAACCCTTTAATGTGGATGTTGGAAATAGTTTTGGGGAAGTTTACACTAAGTTTTGTTAAAGTGTGTGACCTGTGCATTTCCTGAGAGAACCACAGGTTTACTGTTTAGTAAAGTTTATGCAGGGAGGAAAATTCTGGGGAAAGCCTTGTGGAGAGCGTTTAAAACAAATGCGTTTCCCACCCGCATCCCAAAGACAAGTGGGTTTGTCGGTTAATGGATTCCAGTAAAGTGTATAGGAATGGTATGTGGAGGTGGGATAACATAAGAGCAAGTGTGAATGAGCGATCAATAGTCAGCGTGGACATGGTGGGATGAAGGACCTGTTTTTGTTCTGTTTCTCTATATGTTGCCATGTAGAAATCTCCAAACTGGACAGAGCTGCACAGTGGAAGAGATGGGTAGATAGTGGCAGCTCCCATATCTGACCAGTGGTATTGCCAGAGACTGGGTCTGTCAGTATATGGAGTGGGTTCTGCTCATTGTCAGAAATGGCTCGCATCTTGGTGCTGGGCAGCAGCACACTCCTTGTTTCAGACCGCCCAACGCCAGCCATTGTGGGCAGCCAGGTCACATTGAGCAACGAAGGAGACATTACTGTCTATGCATCGGGTTCCCTGCACAGCCGTGGTGGGCAGGGGGGGAGGGGGTCTGTTCCACGCTCCTGGTGTGTCGGGCAGCGGTTCCTCTTGGGCTTCCGGTGCAACAGTCATAATGCCTCTTAATGCTCCTCTTTCTGGGAATGCATTCTGAGCACTAAGCAAAGTATATCGGCGATACAAGAAAAGGTTTATCCCAATTTAAGGAGTTGCTGGGTGATTTGTGTGTGGCTTATTGGCTTTTTTTTTTGCACTTTCAATCCAGATTTACTGTTTCAGCCACTTGGCAAGGATGCGGTTAATCCCAATCTAGCCCCACAGTATAACTTCATTAACATCGTTGATAATTTGGAATCAAATCTTCCACTGAGTTATTACAAAGCTGCTTGGTCTAGATCAAGTGCAGTTAGAAACATAGAAATTTGGTGCAGGAGTAGGCCATTCGGCCCTTCGAGCCTGCAACGCCATTCAATATGATCATGGCTGATCATCCAACTCAGTATCCCGTACCTGCCTTCTCTCCATACCCCCTGATCCCCTTAGCCACAAGGGCCACATCTAACTCCCTCTTAAATATAGCCAATGAACTGGCCTCAACTACCCTCTGTGGCAGAGAGTTCCAGAGATTCACCACTCTCTGTGTGAAAAAAAGTTATTCTCATCTTCGTTTTAAAGGATTTCCCCCTTATCCTTAAGCTGTGACCCCTTGTCCTGGACTTCCCCAACATCGGGAACAATCTTCCTGCATCTAGCCTGTCCAACCCCTTAAGAATTTTGTAAGTTTCTATAAGATCCCCTCTCAATCTTCTAAATTCTAGAGAGTATAAACCAAGTCTATCCAGTCTTTCTTCATAAGACAGTCCTGACATCCCAGGAATCAGTCTGGTGAACCGTCTCTGCACTCCCTCTATGGCAATAATGTCCTTCCTCAGATTTGGAGACCAAAACTGTACGCAATACCCCAGGTGTGGTCTCACCAAGGCCCTGTACAACTGCAGTAGAACCTCCCTGCTCCTATACTCAAATCCTTTTGCTATGAAAGCCAACATACCATTCGCTTTCTTTACTGCCTGCTGCACCTGCATGCCTACCTTCAATGACTGGTGTACCATGACACCCAGGTCTTGCTGCATCTCCCCCTTTCCCAATCGGCCACCATTTAGATAATAGTCTGCTTTCCCGTTTTTGCCACCAAAATGGATAACCTCACATTTATCCACATTATACTGCATCTGCCAAACATTTGCCCACTCACCCAGCCTATCCAAGTCACCTTGCAGTCTCCTAGCATCCTCCTCACATCTAACACTGCCCCCCAGCTTAGTGTCATCCGTAAACTTGGAGATATTGCCTTCAATTCCCTCATCCAGATCATTAATATATATTGTAAATAGCTGGGGTCCCAGCACTGAGCCTTGCGGTACCCCACTAGTCACTGCCTGCCATTGTGAAAAGGACCCGTTGAGACCGTTTACAGCTGGAGACAAAAGTATGGGATTCAATTGAGTAAACTTTCCTCTGAAGACAATCGGTTATCTAATCTGAAATGGGAACAGTTTACCACCACCATTATTTCTCCTTTTGTAAAAATGCAAAGCACAATGATCAAAGGTTCAAAAGTCTGTTTATTGTCACGTGTACCAATTAAGGTACAGTGAAACTCGAATTACCATACAGCAATACTAAAAAAAGCAACAAGACATTCATCTACATAAAAATTAACATAAACATCCACCACAGCGGATTCCCCACATTCCTCACTGTGATGGAAGACAATAAAGTCTAATCTTTTTCATCTTTATTCTCCCGCGGTCGTGGCAGTCGAACCATCCGCAGTCGGGGCGATCGAAGCTCCCGCGTCGGGGCGGTTGAAGCTTCTGCGGCTTGGAACTCCCGAAGTCGGTCTCTAACCAGGGACCGGGAGCTCCACGATGCTAAAGTCCGCTGGCTCACGCGGTTGGAGCTCTCGAAGTCGGTCTCCAGCAAAGACCACCAACTCCTCGATGTTAAGCCGCAGTGCGGATGGAGATACGATACAGATAAAAATCGCATCTCTGTCGAGGTAAGAGATTAAAAAAAAAGTTTCTCCCAACCCCACCTTCCCCACATAAAACAAGTTAACAAACACTTAAAACATACATTTAGCACATACTAAAAAACATCAAAGAAGAAAGGGAACCAGACAGACAGTTAGTGAGGTGGCCATTGTGGGCGCCATCTGGTGGTCAGCTATAATGATATGAGATCTGCTCAAGAGAGATTGTTTGATTTTAAAATGCATGTTTGTATAATTTCTTTGCAGAATGTCGCAGTGGTACGAACTACAGCTGCTGGACTCCAAATTTCTGGAGCAGGTTGACCAGCTCTATGATGACAGCTTTCCAATGGAGATCAGGCAGTATCTTGCACAGTGGCTGGAGGCGAAAGATTGGTAGGAGTTTGTTTTGATTCAAATCAATTCAAGTCACTGAAGAATAACCAGTTGGGGCAGAAATAGCCTTCATTGATAAAACAAGAGCAAATATGCTCATTTCACATGCTGTCAATTTTACAATTGCAATAGAAAAGGATGATTATTTTGTTACGACTGTTTTTGTTTAACTGGATCTTATTTTTGCGTTATTGTTGGAAAAACTATTTGCCTTTGCCCCAGTATAATGGTGAGCAACGTTTTAATACATATTTTTATTTCACTACTTGTGTTGCTTAGGGAGCATGCTGCCAGCAATGATTCAATGGCCACGGTGCTGTTCCATGACCTGTTGACACAATTGGATGACCAGTATAGCCGCTTTGCCTTGGAGAATAATTTCCTACTTCAGCATAACATCAGGAAAGTGAAACGTAACCTTCAGGTATGAGGAGCTGTCTCATGTGTACCTGTACGAGGGGATATATTAAATAATATAGGAAGGAACTGCAGTTGCTAGTTTATACTGATGATAGACACAAAATGCTGGAGGAACTCAGCGGGACAGGCAGCATCTCTGGATCAAAGTAATTGGTGATGTTTTGGGTTGAGACCCTTCTTCAGAAGAAGGGTTTCGACCCGAAACGTCACCCATTCCTTCTATCCAGAGATGCTGCCTGTCCCGCTGAGTTACTCCAGCATTTTGTCTATCTTCCATGGAATAGATTCCTAATTTGCTTGTTCAAATGGAAGAGTGGTGGGACTGCAGCAAAAATTAATATATAATATACAATTGATCTGCTTTACTTTCTGATAATTGTGCACAAATGTTGCTTCAGTGTGGTGCTGCTGCCTGTACAATGTGATAAATGTGTACTATCGCTAAAACTCTGTGTTTGTGGCTGTATGTCAGATTAGGTTTTTGGCCTTTGATTCGTTGGTCCGCCAAACCAACAAGCAAAAACTCAGATTTTTTTTCCTTTTCGCTAGCCATTTCACTTTTACATTCGCAAATCCACTAAATGTTGTCGTTTTACGTACCAATTTTTAATAAAATCCTTCCCCCCCCCCCCCACTCATTTTTTTCGCCTCCTGCTGGCCAGCCACCATAATGGCTGCTGCCGCCCGGCTCACCTCCAAAAAGCTGACATTTTTCACATTTAGCTAGCGATTTTCGCTGCTGCTGCCGCCCGGCTCTCTCCTCTCTCCACACCCCCCCCCCCCCCCCCCCCCCCACCCACCAGGCCTGGCTCTGGCGGAAGGCACAGATTGGCTGCTCCCCCGCTGCTTTTCGCTGTCCCCGCGAGCTTGCACTGTCCAAAAATCCCACGCGTCAACGGCCTGTCGGCCCGCAGACGCATTGAGGGTGTACGCAGCATCTTGACAGTGTACGCCTAGCGCGTGGCATTGTGCGATGACGTCAGGCCCTTGCAACCATGCGTTGCGGGAACAGACCCAACAGGTCTGCACTTGGTCTAGTTAGTACTAAAAATGTTGCAAGATTAACGTTTTGCACAATCTCAAGTGGAATTCAAGCAGAAAATAAATGAATGGAATATTAATCAAATGAAACAAGCTTAGATGTATTGCAGATTTTTTTAAATACTAATTTGATTTGCTAAACCACTTTATTATGTTTGATACAATGTCTAGGATCAACAACTTGGTCTCTCCACTTGACAAATTTATTATTTTGCATGTTATAATGGGCATAAAAACACTGATATTTTGCATGTGAATGAAAAGCCATTTCATTTTTTTGTAAATTGAGAATTGGGCACAGATTTATATACAAATGCACCAGACCTGGTCATTTTTGAAAATAAAAGTGTCTGGGTACTGGGGTTTAGTTAAAATCCCTTTGAACCTGGCTGTTTTATTTTGAAGAGAGAACATATTTACACGGGCAATTAATGATATTTTCCAAAATGTGATTTATGGTCTCATTTGAATTATGCAGGGTAATTGATTAAATATTATTCTGAGACCTAAAACTAGTAAAAATAATTGAAAATGTACTTCTCATACCCAAGTATTTGAAACTGCATGTATTAGCAATGTTACAAAATTTTGAGATTTTAAAAACCAAGTATCCCATCAGATAAAGCATAAAAAGAAGTTTAATTTGACACCTAATTCACTTTCATATCTTCAGTATTAAAAAGGTTATGGCCATTTTCATACTCGGAAATTAAAATCTTGTTCCCTATTGATTTTCCATTGACTTAACACAAAAGTTGTGATCAAGGACAGTGAAATGACCGTAACTTTATTAAAAATTAAGAGAACTGAAAGACATTTTCAGTTATTATTGATTGAAGCATTCTGAAACAAATATTAAACAATCTTACTTGGATGACCTGAAATTAAAGCATATAATTAGTTAGTTACCCAATTGTAGCTAATTCCAAAATTCAATTACTAGATCTAAACATCTATCCATTTCTTAAGGAAAGATTAACATTTTTAAATAGCCTAAGTGTCCAAAGAACATTCACACAATAATTTACAATAAAACATTATTTTTAAATCGCATTGACATTGATTTATAGGCCAAATGGAAGGGATTTAGTGTTCAATTGCTGTAAATTAATGGCCATTTAAATCGGCTTGCCAGTGGGATTTTGTAGAACGCGCTGGTTTGGATTTGAAGCCCATGTCTGCATGAAAGATACTGCGGGATTGAATGGGCCCCCAAGTCAGCTACTCGCAACATAACATTTTGTATAAAGGATCTTAAGAAGCCCTTTTTAATGTAATAATAAACAACCTACCTTGCCTTGGCCCCTACATGAGATCCGTCCCGTTGTCGGCGTTCATGGCTTTAGAGGATGATTTTTAATCTACTATTAACAATTAAATAACCCAATTTAGTTAAAAAAAAATACCTGCAGCGAACGAATTTCGCAACGATTTTTCGTCAGCAACTAAGTAAGCTGAACAACATCGATTTCAACAGCCTAGAGAAAACCCGCCCCCCCTCTCAAAGGTGCCAAAGTCGCACACACGGGCAGCGGCAGAATTGCAGCGCCGCTGAAGGTAAGTTTTGCAACATACCTACATGTATTGTATTCCTAATTTCTATTTGCAGGTTCACTTCCAAGATGACCCCATCCAATTGGCACTAACCATATCACACAGCCTTAAAGAGGAAAAGAAAATCCTAGAAAAAGCTATGAAAGATGAAAAGGTATTTTCAATTAAACATGTTTGTGTTCAATAAGTTGCTGCTTTCTTCTCTCAGTTCTTTGAATAAATGCTCCCTGCTTTATAACGGAGGTTAACAAAAGTTTCCTCTATTTCCGTACATTGCCCACTTTTTAAATTTGTGGTAAAGAACAAGTAGTGAACAGTTTGTGAATTTTGACAAGTTTAATGATTATCTAAAAAACAATCCATCTTTCCCAATGTGAGTTTTCCCAAGAAATGTATTTTCTGGTCACTGATAACAGAATGGGAGGAGAATTGTGCAGGGACAATATCATTGTAAACCCAGTCACTTGGAGAAAACAAAACTACTTTCCCTGCCTGAATTATTAACTGGGATTGAGAAGAGTAAAGATTTCACCACGGAACATCTGTAGAAGTTTGCATTTTACACGTCACAAGTACAATCTGACGTGACATGACGTCTGCTGAGAATGTCATTGCCCTCCTACCCTGCTGCTGAATGTTCACAACAGAAAGTGTTTGACTTGTGAAATACTTCGTAGCCATGTGGCCAAATTCTTCTCTAATTCCATCTACAAGTTTGCAGATGACACCACTGTAGTGGGTCAGATCTCTAACAATGATGAGATGGAATACAGGAATGAGATGGAGTGCTTACCCCATGCTGCCCCCCCCCCCCCCCAACCCATCTCTTCCTCAAGATGTTACCCGCTGACAACTGCTGTTGGATTTTTAATGGCTCGGGTCCACAGTGACACCATCTACATTACCCTATAATATCTCTGGGGCAATTAGATAACAAGGACCGACATATTTGTTGAATATAGCACTGCTTTCAACACCATAATCTTAACTAAGCTCCTGGCACCAGAAGTCTGTAACCCCTACTACTGGATCCTTGACTTTCTGATCCATTGACCATAATTGGCAAGGATAGGTGACAAAATGTCATCCGTGATGATAATTCTTAATGCTGGTGCCGTGAGACGCTGTTCTCAGCCCTTACTACACTCCCTATAAACTAGTAGCCATGTGGCCATATTCGTCTCTAATTCCATCTACAAGTTTGCAGATGACACCACTGTAGTGGGTCAGATCTCTAACAATGATGAGATGGAATACAGGAAGGAGATGGAGTGCTTCGTAACATGCTGCCAGGACAACAGTCTCTCCCTCAATGTTAGCAAGACAACTGAGTTATTTTTAATGTCGGGAAGCGTGGCTGAGTACATGCCCCAAATATTGTCAATGGTAGCGAAGTGGAAATGGTTGAGAGCTTCAGGTTCCTGGGCATTACTATCGTCAACTATTTGTTCTGGACTAACTACATTGAAGCTACGGCCAAGAAAGCACAACCAACATCTCACTCATGGCTGGTGGGCTGCAGTTGACTCACGGCTATTCCTTGAAATTCCATTTCAAGCAGAGTGCAAGGCCACCAAATTCAAATCCATTTTCCTACCATTTCAAGCAGGGTGCAAGGCCACCGAATTCAAGTGCAGTTTCATACCACTTCAAGCAGGGTGCAAGGCCACCAAATTCGGGTTCAGTTTCCTACCACTTCAAGCAGGGTGTAAGGCCACCAAATTCAAATGCAGTTTCATAATCATTTCATGCAGGGTGCAAGGCCACCATATTCAAATGCAGTTTCATAACATTTCAAGCAAGGTAAAACCACCATAAAACCACACAAAACACCACACACAGTTCAGTATACATTCAGTGTGTTCAGTTGCATTCACAGCTCAGACAGAGGTGTGATCTCTCCCTTCCCCCATCATACCGAGACTGAGCCACACTTCCGGGTTTTATAATCCCTCCCCCTTCCACCGGAAAAGGTGTGGCCTTCGTGGTGTGATTGACAGAAGAGAGATTCTCAACATTTTTTAAACACTAACAACCATTGGCAGTGCATTTTTACTTCATTAGCAGTGCATTTTACTTCACCCAAACAACCATTAGCAGTGCATTTTTACTTCATTAGCAGTGCATTTTTACTTCATTTTTACTCCATTAGCAGTGCATTTTTACTCCATTGGCGGTGCATTTTTACTCCATTGGCAGTGCATTTTTACCTCAAACCAACCGTATTTTCATTTTCAAGCCACATTAAGGGCACTCACAGTTGAGTAGACACGTGTTCAGTGTTATTCAGAGTTCAGAGAGACGTGACCCTCTTGGTTCCTCCATCTTGCAGAGACTGAGTGAGGCACACCACTTCTGGGTTTTATAGTCCCTCCCCCATCCCACCAGCAGGGGCAGCAGAGAGAATGGCATTTTTAAAAAAACCCATTAATATCGCTCTGATTTTTCATCGATGGGAAAAACCCTCGGGTCCCGGAAGGCGTAGGGGGGCTCTGAGCGAGGTGGCCAAAAATGACGGCCGTAGGTGGCGGCGTTTTCTCGGAAATCACGCCACAGCGAGCCAAAAGCGGTCAAGATCAGACTTTTAGTAATATAGATAATAATACTGAGAATTTTTTTTAAGTTTTGTTTCTGTGTTTTTAATTCGTAGAATCATATCGGTTCTCTCCTGAACAATATAATTCTGGACAAGCAGAAGCAGCTAGATCAGAAAGTGAAGACAGTAAAGAGCAGAGTTCAGGTATGTATATGTTTGCAATGCAACATTGTACCAACTTGAGTCCTTGGGTGAAGACTGAGGTTTCGGAGGTGCAAAATAGAACGCAGCCTTAAGTTGGAGGTTGACACAAAATGCTGGACTAACTCAGTGGCACAGGCAGCATCGCTGGAGAGAAGGAATGGGTGATGTTTCGGGTCGAGACCCTTCTTCAGACTGATGTCAGGGGTGTGGGCGGAACTGAGATAAAATGTTGTCGGAGACAGTCAGACTGGTAGGAGAACTGGGGAGGGGATGGAGAGAGAGGGAAAGAAAGGGCCACTTGAAGTTAGAGGTCAACATTCATACCGCTAGTGTGTAAGCTACCCAAGCAAAATATGAGATGCTGTTCTCCAATTTGCGCTGGGCCTCACTGTTACAATGGAGGAGGCCCAAGACAGAAAGGTCAGATTGGGAATAGGAGGGGGAATTAAAGTGAGCAATTGGGAAATCGGGTAGATTTAGGCGGACTGATCAGACGTGTTCAGCGAAACGATCGCCGAGCCTGTGCTTAGTCTCACCGATATGGATGTATGTTTCCTGCTGTGACTAATACAAAGTCTTGATGCATTTCATAATTTAACTCCATCCACATACTCTGGTGTTTTATAAAGGCCATTGTTTTGAACAGTCTCAAAATATTTTGCATTATTAATATGGCTCTGTCTTGCAATTTCAGTCTTTGACTAAAATGGTTCTAGTGTACTGTTTTGTTCAGGTTGGGCTTTACCCTCCTGTAAATTATCTTGTCAGCAATATAAAGTAGCAATGATAGCTAACCTTTTATTTTTGTCTTGAGTTTTCAATCACTTATTCAAAGTATCAGATAGACAGTAATAATTTTGTCAGTCATCCAGTTATGCAGTTGTTAATTATCCACTTTATGGCTGGTTCACATTATGGTTCCAATGCCTCTGAGATCAGAGGCAATGTTGTATTATTAAACACGTCAATTCTTTGCTTGGGTTATTTAAATTAGTGCCTGTTTTCCTGCTGAATATGTGTCAAGAAAAAATGGGACCTATATATCAGGATGGCTCTGCAAATCTGTTTTTGTTTTTTTGTTTTTTTTGCTTTGAGTTCTTACTGCTCATGAATTAGCCACCCAATCTTCCTATAGAGCAGTGATATTTTGAGTATGAAGCATTTTTGAATCATCCCGCCTGGGGTTTCGACATCGGGAGAGAAATGGTGCAGGGGAGAGAAAATGCTTTGCCTTCCATCACAGTGAGGAAGAGATTCACTGTGATGGATGTTTGTGTAAATTGAATTGTTCGTATGTCTTGTAGGAATAGCCTTTGTTTTTATGGCTGTGGAAACGGAGTTTCGTTTGAGCCTCACTGAGGTTCAAATGGCATGTAACAAAATATTGTATTGAAAGGATTTCACAAAATATAATATTCTTTGATTGTAGGAGATTGAACAAGAAATAAAATCTCTTGAAGATCTTCAGGATGAATTTGATTTCCGATCTAAGACATTGCACAGTCGAGGTGAGGAGTCCTGGTTTGCGAAAAGTGTAATTGAACAAATTTGTGTTAAAGTGCCTTTTTCTATGTAGAATTGTACCTTGGGCTTTTGTTGTCTACAACTCTTTTTTAATGTTTTTGTTTATCTTCCATTACTAGAGCACGAAGTGAATGGGTTGGCTCAAAATGAGATTAAACAAGAAAAAGTCCACCTCCACAACATGATGCTAAAGTTGGATATAAAAAGAAAGGTCAACTATGGTTATTGCTAACACTGTTATTGATTCTGTTACATTTTTATGTAATAGATTTTTGTTTTTGCTTCTCTTGAATTCAACATTTACGTAGAAACTGAAGTTCCCTTTGCGCAAATATATTTTCGGCCAACACCGTGTACGAATTGGCAGTGTCATTTGGATTTGCCCACAAAGTTTATTAAAAAAATTCAATTGTTGAACATAGCAGGTGCTATATAAAAGCAGAGGGTTGAAAATGGACCCAGGTTTCAAAGCATGTTAAATTGACAATATGAGAGGTTCATATGAGTTTTTATGTACAATCCATATGTCTCTGCAGCAAATTTCTGCTTCTGGTCAGGGGTCATGCGTGTGGAGGTAGAGAAGCTTCTAGACTTGATGGGATGTGGATATTGACACCGCAAGGAGCTGCAAAGAGTGAATAGAGTACTATTCTGCAGGTGGATCCACTTGGGCAAGATCAAAGCAGTTGATTCTCAATCTTTTGGAATTTTTTGAGGATGTAACGAGTAAAATGGATAAGGGAGAGCCAGTGGATGTGGTGTATCTGGACTTTCAAAAAGACCTTGACAAGGTCCCACACAAGATATTAGTGTGCAAAATTAGATCACATGGTATTGGGGGTAGGGTATTGACATGGATAGAGAACTGGTTGGCAGACAGGAAGCAAAGAGTAGGAATTAACGGATCCTTTTCAGAATGACAGGCAGTGACTAGTGGGGTGCCGCAAGGCTCAGTGCTGTGACCCCAGTTATTTACAATATATATTAACGATTTAGATGAGGAAATTAAATGTATCTCTAAGTTTGCAGATGATACAAAGCTGGGTGGCGGTGTGAGCTGCGAGGAGGATGCTATGAGGCTGCAGGGTGACTTGGATAGGTTGGGTGAGTGGGCACAAGCATAGCAGATGCAGTACAATGTGGATAAATGTGAGGTTATCCACTTTTGTGGCAAGAACAGGAAGGCAGATTAATATCTGAATGGTGTCAGATTAGGAAAACGAGACCTGGGTGTTTGCTTGTTCATCAGTCACTGAAAGTAAGCATGAAGGTAGAGCAGACAGTGGAGAAAGTCAAGTTGGCCTTCATTGCAAGAGGATTTGAGTTTCGGAGCAAGGAGGTCCTACTGCAGTTGTCAGTCCCTAGGTGAGACCGCACCTGGAGTAGTGTGTGCAATTTTGGTCTCCTAATTTGGGAAAGGACATTATTACTATTGAGGGAACTGACACGATGAAAGAATGTGTCGACTGGGCTTGTAATTGCTGGAATTTAGAAGGATAGAAAGGGGGAGCCCAGAACCAGGGGTCACAGTTTAAGAATAAGGGGTAGGCAATTTAGGACCTAGATGAGGAAAAACTTCACCCACACTTGAGTCAGCGCTGACCAACCCCTACATTAGCACTATCCTGCACATTAGGGGCAATTTATAATTTTACTGAAGCGAATTCTGATTCAGATTCAGATTCAATTTTAATTGTCAGTGTACAGTACAGAGACAACGAAATGCATTTAGCATCTCCCTTGAAGAGCGACATAGCAAACGATTTGAATAAAAAAATAATAAGTGTCCGGAGGGGGGGGTGGTGATTGGCAGTCACGAAATGAATTAACCTATAAACCATGTGTCCCCCGGGGGGGGGGGGGGGGGGGGGGGGGCTGCAGTACCACACACACACTAACCACCCCCCTTGTTATTATATTAATATTATTAATTTGCTCCTTTTATCCCATCCCCCGCCCTATCCACTCACGCATAGCCCCCAACTCGCAGGCGTGGCTAAAGACGGAGATGGGCATAGGCACACAGAGAGAGAAGAGAGGGGCAGAGAGGAGGTGGGGCAGAGGTGGGGAGGCAGAGGAGAGGGGGGGGGGATGAGAGGGCTGTATCTTTTGAATAACGGGGGAGGAGGGAGGGTGGGGGGGGGGGGGGGATATGTCACGCGCAGATCCAAGAGGGCAGCACGCAGAGCCATTGTGACGTCATCAGCCAAAGCCAGCCGTTTTTTTTTTTCAGTCATTTCAGATTTGTGAACATTTTCGATGCGCTAATGGAAGAACTTTTCAGATATTCGGAGTCAGAGATAAATCTCTGTGGGAATTTGTAAAAATTTTATTATTTTTTTGAAAGAGTTCGCACACACCACACACACACACACACACACACACACACACACACACACACATACAAGATAAGAGTTTTGTTTTTTTCAGTCATTTATATAGATTTGTGAACATATATATATTTATATACTTAATTAAAGTAAAATTAATGTGTATATATAAACTGTGCGTGTGTGTTTACATATATATATATAATTAAGTTATACATGTATATGTGAAAATTAAAATTGAGAAAAATGACACAACATATTGTATAATTCAACACAAACGTCCCCCCACAACAGAATAAAAAATTTCCACTGTGGGGGAAGACATCAGAAAGTTCAGTCCTCTCCCTCTGTGATCACCCGAGGTCAGGGCCCATTTGTGGCCTCCGCAGCCAGTCCGATGTTCTCAGGCCCTCCCGTCAGAAAGCTGGAATGCCGGCATCGGGCAAACACTCCTCCGCGGCCCGGAAATGTCTGGAGCGGCCGCTTCCTCCCCGGAGCCCGCGGAGACATATGCGTATATATATGTGTGTGTGTGTGTGTATATATGTGTGTACATATATATGTGTATATATGTGTGTGTGTGTATATATTATATAAATAAAAATATATGTGTGTATATTATATGTATATTTTCTTTTAATGTGTAACAAGAATGTTACAAATTTCATATTTTCAATTTAAAATTTGCAAGACTTGTCATTGACAATTTTCTATTTGCATGCCTGGTCTTTGCAAAAAAATCTTCAATGGATCGCTGGCATTTTTTTTGAACATGCATTTCGCTCACTGGCATGCATTTTCTTTTGTAGGAAGTAATTAATGAAACTGCCAGCCTACTGAATGAAGTGGAACAAATTGAAGGGCTTTTGATCAATGAAGAGCTGGTGGAATGGAAAAGGAGACAACAGGTTGCATGCATTGGAGGACCACCAAACACCTGTCTTGACCAGCTACAGCATTGGTGAGCTGCTTCAACCACTTGTGCAAATTTAATAATGCACACACCCAATATAAAGATGAACACAAACCTAACATGTATTCAAAGATTAAGGGGTAGGCCATTTAGGACTGATATGTGCCATTTCGCCCTTGTGGCTAAAGGGATCAGGGGGTATGGAGAGAAGGCAGGAACAGGATACTGAGTTGGATGATCAGCCATGATCATATTGAATGGCGGTGCAGGCTCGAAGGGCCGAATGGCCTACTCCTGCACCTATTTTCTATGTTTCTATGAGATGGGGAAAAACTTCTTCACCTAGATAGTTGTGAATCTGTGGAATTCTCTGCCACAGAAGGCAGTGGAGGTTAATTCACTGGATGTTTTCATGAGAGTTAGATTTAACTCTTGGGGCTAAAGGAATCAAGGGATATGGAGGTAAAGCAGGAAGGGGGGTGTACTGATTTAGACGATCAGTCATGATCATATTGGCTCGAAGGGCTGAATGGCCTACTGCACCTATTTTTCAGTTTCTATTAATCCAAAAGCAGAGGGTAGATGCTGGACATTCTGAAACTTAAATGCTGGAATTGCTCAGCAGGTCAAGCAGCAATTGGGTGGTAAGAAAATCTATCTTCCTATCAGTTGAGTATTTCCAGCATTTTCTTTAAATTTAAGTAAAGCGCATTTAACAAATCCATAATTCCTTATCAAAGCAAGTCCTGGAATTATTTTCTCTCTCTACGCCCCTCATCTTCCAGGAAGTAGTTGGTATGGAAATGACTTGCTTGAGATCTCTTGAAACATTAGATTAATCTTTCATTCATCTATAATACCATATTTTATGTTATTTTCCGAAAATAAAACTTGTAAATATAACCTTATTTTGAAAGTAGTTCATCTATGCACAAAGTAAGGGAGGTTGGGATGTTTGACTCCATAAGGCAAGCTAACTGTGCTAGGGCTGTTTGTGGAGGGACTGATGTCCTATAGATTGTTTCCCTTCAAGTATTGCAATAGCTTTTTTTTTTTTTTGAAGAGCTGGTGGTTGGGGTTGAGTTGGGTTGTTGGCAACTTGATGGCATCTGAGGAAACAGCAGAGCAGTTTTGTGGCATCTCTGGCACTTTGATGTTCTGACCACATAACATCTAATGCCATGACTATTATTATCTAAATGGTGGCCGACTAGGAAAAGGGGAGATGCAGCGAGACCTGGGTGTCATGGTACACCAGTCATTGAAAGTAGGCATGCAGGTGCAGCAGGCAGTGAAGAAAGCGAATGGTATGTTAGCTTTCATAGCAAAGGGATTTGAGTATAGGAGCAGGAAGATTCTACTGCAGTTGTACAGGGTCTTGGTGAGACCACACCTGGAGTATTGCGTACAGTTTTGGTCTCCAAATCTGAGGAAGGACATTCTTGCCATAGAGGGAGTGCAGAGAAGGTTCACCAGACTGATTCCTGGGATGTCAGGACTGTCTTATGAAGAAAGACTGGGTAGACTTGGTTTATACTCTCTAGAATTTAGGAGACTGAGAGGGGATCTTATAGAAACTTACAAAATTCTTAAGGGGTTGGACAGGCTAGATGCAGGAAGATTGTTCCCGATGTTGGGGAAGTCCAGGACAAGGGGTCACAGCTTAAGGATAAGGGGGAAATCCTTTAAAACTGAGATGAGAAGAACTTTTTTCACACAGAGTGGTGAATCTCTGGAACTCTCTGCCACAGAGGGTAGTCGAGGCCAGTTCATTGGCTATATTTAAGAGGGAGTTAGATGTGGCCATTGTGGCTAAGGGGATCAGAGGGTATGGAGAGAAGGCAGGTACGGGATACTGAGTTGGATGATCAGCCATGATCATATTGAATGGCGGTGCAGGCTTGAAGGGCTGAATGGCCTACTCCTGCACCTAATTTCTATGTTTCTATGACCTCTACAAAAGGTTTGAACAAGGATTATTAGTGTGGCCATTGGTAATTGCCTCCTTGATTTTTTTTTTGTGTTATTGCTTTCAGTTTCACATTGCTGGCAGAGAGCTTGCAGCAGGTTCGGCAACAATTAAAGAAATTGGAAGAATTGGAGCAGAAATATTCGTATGAAGGTGACCCTATTACTCAAAAGAAGCAATTCCTGGAAGAAAGATACGATACTTTGTTCATCACTCTTATTAAAAGGTAACCATTCCAGACACAATCTGACTCGACTTGAAGTGTGATTTTTCTCAGTTTAAATATGAGGTATTTCTCTGTGTCCTGATGTTTGCTAAAATTGAGAAGCAAATTTTAAAGGATGCAACAAAAAAAACCTTCTGATTCCTATAAGCCATTTTACACTTGTGGCAGAAAACAATTTAAATCCTGTTGACTAATCCCTGTTATGGATGAATTCTTCTCTAAAGTGCCCATGTTGGCAATAAGTGTGTATCTTAGCAAATGTTCATTCTTTAGTACCTTTTTTAGAGGGCAGCAGTGGTAGAGTTGCTGCCTCACTGTGCCAGAGACACGTTCGACCCTGCCTACAGGTGCTGTCTGTACAGAGTTTGCATGTCCTCCCTGTAACAGTGTGGATTTTCTCCAAGTGCTCTGGTTTTTTCCTCCTTCCCACGAAGACTTTAAATTTTTTAATGTTTTTTCTGAAATGCTCATCATTTAAGTTTAATCATGAAATTAATCTTCATTGTCCTTTAGTTCCTTTGTGGTGGAGAGACAGCCTTGCATGCCAACCCACCCACAGCGACCCATGGTTCTAAAGACTGGTGTGCAATTCACTGTGAAATTGAGGTGAGTGATTACTAAAAAAACTTATCTCTCTCTCTGTCTCTCTACCCTCTCCCCATATACACTTTTGATCATAACAATTATCTCATGAAAATTAGTTACCCATAAGGATGGTGGTGCTGTATTACATTTATTTAGCATTAAGATATTGTTTACCCAAAGAACTTTGTTAAAAATATTTTCTTCATTGTGTGAATAATTTGATGTCTCTGACTTTTGATGCCATTATTTATCCAGTGATCCCCAGATTATTGCCTGCAGTGGTTCTCTGTGTGGCTTAGCACCATTAAACATGGTGCTTAGTAAATAATATATCATTATATCTGAAGAAGGGTCTCGACCCGAAACATCGCCTATTCCTTCTCTCCATAGACTTTGCTTCTGTTTTTGGTGTTTTTGATGTTTCTTTATTTTACATGTCTTTACCTACTATTTCTTTTGATTGTTATTTTTGGTGTGTATTAACTTTTTTGTCAATGATTAGTGATGTGCAGCACTTTGTTGCAACTATGTTTGTTTTTAAAGTGCTCTATAAATAAAATTATTATTATTATAGATGCTGCCTCACCTGCTGAGTTTCTCCAGCATTTTGTGTCTCACTTCAATTTTTCCAGCATCTGCAGATCGTTCTTACACAATATATCATTGCTCTTCACATATTTATGTATTTTGCAGTCTGCATCACAGTGGCTTTATCTGAAAAAACTAATGTATGCCTACATGTGCGTGCTGGTAACACCAGACTCCATCTCACCACCTTCTGACAAGGCTCTTTTTCTTGTGCTTCATATTAACACCGCTGTCTTTGATCCTCATGACATACATCTTTCTTTCCCTAATTACACCAATCCCTATGCCTGGCCGCTTCTGAGACTAAATCAGACCGAAAGCTTCATCCATGTACTGTGTAAACTTGACTACTCCAGTGTGGTGGCTGGCATCTACATCCTTCCATCTATAAACAGCACCTGCTTGTGCCCTAACCTGAGCTGATCTTGCTAACACAGTTAAGCTGATGCTGCTCTTTCCCCCTGTGTTTAATTTTTATTTTGTTCCATTCCCACCACCAATCCGTATCCTTGCCTGTCCCATTTCTCATCTCCAACCCCACAACTTTTCAGATATTGGCTTATATCCTTTCCTGATCTTTTAAGAATCATATATTTTTTTTAAACTCCACCTTGAGAGCCATGTGATTCAACTTCATGTTTCCATGGCCACAGAATTCCCTCCAATGATTTCTGCTTCTTTATATATTTTATGCATACCTTAAAACTTGCCCCTTTGCCTCAAGAGTATTATCATCTGCACTGACATCTGTTTCCTGGGCCTATTGCATGGCTGTGCATCTTATGTTATTTGAATTCATTGGTAAATGTTTTGTGTTAATGATGCTATATGAATACAAATTATTGAGGAATTGGTTCCAACATTTATCAATAAAATAAAATTAAAATGGTAGGCATTGAGGTGGGATGTTGATGGGGTAAATCTACAAGATTTTATGATCACTTTGCTGAAACTTTGTACTAATAATGTAACACAGGGCACTTTTTTAAATAACTAAAGTTTTGCTCCACCAGAAGCAATGATTAGGATTTTGTTTTAAGACTATACTCTTTCTGAACCTCAATGTGAGAATGAGTTTGGAGCTTTGCTGTATTGTATCTTGGTGCATTATCTCTAGGAGGATAGACTTTGCTTTATAATCTGTGTTCTATTGCAAAATGGTTTTAAGACTCCCCAAATTAAATTTTGGATGTTAAAATTGCAAGAGGCAAATCTGCTACTAATAAATAACATCACACAAGCTTGGTTCCCTTTATTAATTCATTATAAAACATGTGTTATTTTGCATCTTTTCCCCTATTTTGTTACAGGCTCTTGGTAAGACTGCCAGAATTAAATTATCAGCTGCGTGTAAAAGCATCCTTTGACAAGTAAGTAGTTGTGTTTCATTTTCATATGCTTCACTATAACTTTGTGACGTTGTCATAGCTGAAGATATTTTATTAAAATAATAAAATTACTATAGCCACCTATTCTTCATTACGTGGTACGTGCCTCGTTTCACCAAGGATGGCAGAATGTGCATTAATTATTATGGATAGAGTGGATGTGGAGAGGATATTTCCACTAGTGGGAGAGTCCACGACCAGTGGTCTTACCTTCAGAATCAAAGGGTGTTCCTTTAGGAAGGAGATGAGGAAAAATGTCTTTAGTCGGAGGGTGGTGAATCTGTGCAATTCTTTGCCACAGAGGGCTGTGTAGGTTAAGTCAATGGATATTTATGGCAGATTCTTGATTAGTACAGGTGTCGGAGGGAGAGTGCAAGAGAATGGGGTTAAGAGGGAAAGATAGACCAGCCATGATTGAATGGTGGAGTATACTTGATGGGCCGAATGGCCTAATTTTGCTCCAATCACTTATGTATTTATGAATTGGGCAAGAAAGTAATAAAGGTGAGAGAATAAGCATATTCTGCCAATATTATTTACATTTGCTAATTTAACACATTTTAATTTATTAAGAAAATAGTTGGCCGGCACTTGGGAAAATAGTAGAAGTGGGCCAAACAACATAGATTTTTTGAAAGTGACAATTATGTTTGGGGGGGAAAAACCCGTTAGTTTTTTTGAAGTAGTAACTTACAGAATGAGCAAGCAGGAACCAGTTGATATATATTTAGGTTTTTGGGAAGTCTTAAGGTATTAAGATTACTATGCAAGATTGAAGTTCACATTCTGGAACCTTTGCACACTGATAGGAATTGAAGATTAGTTAATGGAGAGTGGGAGCTATTCAACCCATAAATGGGTCATTTTGGGGTTGTGGAATCTAGAGTGCTGGAGATTGCTTATGCAGCTACAGTTGTTGACAGTAATTTATGATGAGGATCTGGATGTATCTTGACATTTGATGCACCTAAGTTTAATTTGTTTGCATATACAGGCTGTGATTAAGGTGTAGAAAGCCTTCATGAGTTGTAGAAGTGTGGGCAGGGCAAATTAAAAATGTTAGGGATCTCTGGAACTCTCTGCCACGAGAGGGTAGTTGAGGCCAGTTCATTGGCTATATTTAAGAGGGAGTTAGATGTGGCCCTTGTGGCTAAAGGGGATCAGAGGGTATGGCAGAGCAAGCAGCGCTCCTCCACCGCTCCGGAGGCCAGCTCCGCGACGGCAACGGTGATACTGAGTCCCCGGTCTCTTCCTGTTGGAGGCCGCTCCTCGTTGATGAGACACGCCTCCATGATCAAAAAGTTTCCCCCCCCCTCCCCCCCCCCCACACACACACACCCCAACATAAAATAACAAACACTACATAAAAACACAGACAAAAATAATAAAAACGCGGACAGGCTGCAGAGGCCGCTGCTGGCCAGAGTCGCGCCGCCTACCAGGAGTTGTAGAAGTGTGGGCAGGGCAAATGGAAAATGTTAGGGATCTCTGGAATTCTCTGCCACAGAGGGTAGTTGAGGCCAGTTCATTGGCTATATTTAAGAGGGAGTTAGATGTGGCCCTTGTGGCTAAAGGGGATCAGAGGGTATGGAGAGAAGGCAGGTACAGGATACTGAGTTGGATGATCAGCCATGATCATATTGAATGGCGGTGCAGGCTCGAAGGGCCGAATGGCCTACTCCTGCACCTAATTTCTATGTTTCTATGTTAGGCCCTCTTACATCAATAAGAGAAATGTATTTTAAATAATACGGGTGAAAGTTATTGGTGTAAGGAATTTGCCCACAGCTCTGACGTGTTAATGGGAAGGTTCTGCAAACAGTAGGAAGACGGATGGTTTGTTTGCCTATCGTTGCAAGAGAATTTGAATGTACAAATAGACTTCTTGGTTCCATTATGAAAGACTGTAGCCAGAATACCCTGTGTATTTCTGTAGTTTCTACCCAAGGAAGGATATGCTTGCAATGGAGCGACTGCAATGAATATCCATTAGATAGATTCATGGGGCAGTGGGTTTGTTGTATGAGGTGGGATTATGCACCCTGGGCCTATTGCATTTTAAGATTGGAAGAACGAGGTGATTTCATTGATCTCTACAAATGCAAGAATGATATTTCTCTTGGCTTGGGTGTTTAGGTTCAGGGGTCATAATCTCTCATTCCAAAATAAGGGGCCTTCCATTCTGGGCCTGAGTTGAGGAGAAATTTTCTTCATCCAGGGAGCTGGTGAATCTTTGCATTTCTCCAACTATGAGGGTTGTGCTTGCTCAGCTACTGAATATATTCACCCCTGATAAACGTATGGGAATTAGAAAATCAAGAGAAATGCAGTTTGTGCGACAAGCTGCCACTGAGCTAAAAGATCAGCTGTGATCTTGTTGAATGATGGAACAGTGACAAAGGTGCAACCTTTCTACTGTTATACTACTGAATTGTTCTTTATTTTCAGAGACGTCATTGAAAAGAGTTCTGTGAAAGGGTGAGTAGTGTCATTTATTACGTTGATTTCCTGGCTAACCTTTCAATCGCAATTGCTCTTTGTCAAGCAAATGTATTTTACTTTTTTTTAACTTCCTCTTTTACAGATTTAGGAAATTCAACATCCTAGGAACTAATACAAAAGTGATGAATATGGAGGAGTCGACCAACGGAAGCTTGGCTGCTGAATTCCGGCATCTGGTTAGTCACCACATTGTAAAGCAGAAGATGAATCATGTACCTATGGAATATGACTCACAACATCATGCAATCCTCTCATAACACACTGTACAGAACCAAGTCTCTCACATTTAATTCAACATGGTCTCTCTCTATTGCAGCAACTGAAAGAACAGAAAAATACTGGAAGTAGAACGACAGAAGTAAGTGCCAGATTGTGGTGCCTCCCAATATAAACTTCAAGCAATATAAACTTCAACTACTTAAACTAATTCAAACACTCCTTACCTATTAGTTTAATTTAGAGATACAGTGTGGAAACAGGCCCTTCGGTCCAACGAATCTGCACCGAGCAGCAATTCCCGTACACTAACACTAGGGACTATTTACACTTCTACCAAGCCAATTCACCTAGAAACCTGTATGTCTTTGGAGTGTGGGAGGAAACCGAAAACCTGCGCAGTCACGGGGAAAACGTACAAACTCCGTGCAGACAGCGCCCGTGGCCAGGAATGAACCGGGGTCTCCGGTGCTGTCAGGCAGCAACCCTACAATTGCGCCACCGTGCCATCCCGTCCTTATTGATTTTGGGTTTTTTTTAGACCCCAGTGTATTGAAATCAAAATCCTTGTGAATATTACTTTTGCTGTATATTGACATTGTGCTTGAAATCATCATCTAAACTTCTCTTCTCCCCCCCCCCCCCCCCCCCCCTTTCTGTTCAACCAGGGTCCCCTCATTGTAACCGAAGAACTTCATTCAATCAGCTTTGAGACACAATTCTGTCACCAGAACCAGCCAATTGATCTGGAGGTAAGGTGCACATACACCTGCCTGCGTGTGCAAGTGCAAGCACAGTTTTGTGTGATCATTTATTGATCTGATATGATGGATTGCAGTAGACCATAAAAATGTAGACTTCCACTATATGATGGTGTGCAAGGCGGTGGACTGAAGTTCAGCTAAGTAGGATAAAACAGAATTTAGTGATTTTTCTATATTGTTGAAATCATTTGTATGAATAAGAGAATGGTGGTCCCAGAACATATCTAAAGGTGGGGATGATTATAATTTAGGAAAGGCATGGGGGTTTGTGTAAGTGGGGAAGGAACATGCAAGAGCTCGAATAATGGAGAAACTGGATGTAGGTTGTGGCGAAGGAAACTTCAAATCATTTACTCCAAATGCCAATATTTATAATAGAATGGAAGGGATTGAATGTTGTTGTGTGAAAGTTAATCACATTTGTTATTTAAAATTGTAAATTGCAATTCCAATTGGTATATTTTCACTTATAACGTCTGGTATAATATCATCAGGTAACAGTGAATATAAAATTGAAGCAGTGAAACAGATCAGCTTTATTTGGTCCATTGTTCGACAGAGGATAAAATCTAAAGAGTATTGAGAAACAGATTATGTTTATGGGAAAGGCTTTTCAGCTTTCATTGGGACAGAGTTAATCCGCATTCCTGGTTGAGTTTAGCTTCAAAACAGTTGAGTTCTGATATCATCTGGGACAAAGCAGCCAATTTAGTTGGCACTTCATTCATCATTCCCTCCACCACCTAGAGTGCCCTCCATAATGTTTGGGACAAAGACCCATCATTTATTTATTTGCCTCTGTACTCCACAATTTGAGATTGGTAATAGAACAAAAAAAATCACATGTGGTTAAAGTGCACATTGTCAGATTTTAATAAAGGCCATTTTTAGACATTGTGGTTCCAACATGTAGAAATTACAACAGTGTTTATACATAGGGCACCATAATGTGTGGGACACAGCAATGTCATGTAAATGAAAGTAGTCATGTTTGTTATTTTGTTGCATATTCTTTGCGTGCAATGACTGCTTGAAGTCTGCGATTCATGGACATGGGTGTCTTCTCTGGTGATGCTCTGCCAGGCCTGTATTGCAGCCATCTCTAGCTTATGCTTGTTTTGGGGGCTAGTCCCCTTCAGTTTTCTCTTCAGTATATAAAAGGCATGCTCAATTGGGTTCAGATCGGGTGATTGACGGCCACTCAAGAATTGACCATTTTTTAACTTAGAAAAAACTCCTTTGTTGCTTTAGCAGTATGTTTGGGATCATTGGCTTGCTGTAGAATGAACCGCCGGCCAATGAGTTTTGAGGCATTTGTTTGAACTTGAGCAGATAGGATGTGTCTATACACTTCGGAATTCATTATGCTACTACCATCAGCAGTTGTATAATCAATGAAGATAAGTGAGCCAGTACCTTCAGCAGCCATATATGCCCAGGCCATAACACCCCCACCACCGTGTTTCATAGATGAGGTGTTATGCTTTGGATCTCGGGCAGTTCCTCATCTCCTCCATACTTTGCTCTTGCCATCACGCTGATATAAGTTAATCTTTGTCTCATCTATCCACAAGACCTTTTTCCAGAACTGTGGTTGCTCTTTTAAGTACTTCTTGGCAAACTGTAACCTGGCCATCCTATTTTTGCAGCTAACCAGTGGTTTGCATCTTGCAGTGTAGCCTCTGTATTTCTGTTCATTAAGTCTTCTGCTGACAGTGGTCATTGACAAATCCACACCTGATGGGTGTTTCTGATCTATCGGACAAGTGTTGGGGGGATTTTTGTTTATTATAGAGAGAATTCTTCTGTCATCAGCTGTGGAGGTCTTCCTTGGCAATTTGTAAGCTCGCCAGTGCTCTGTTCTTAATGATCTAAACGCTTGATTTTGGTGAGCCTAATGTTTGGCTGATGTCTCGAACAGTTTTATTCTTGTGTCTCAGTCTCATAATGGTTTCTTTGACTTTCATTGACACAACTTTGGTCCTCATGTTGATAAACAGGAATAAAAGTTTCCAAAGGTGATGGAAAGACTGGAAGAAAGACTAGGCGCTGAGAACTCACTTGTACCTGCATGAAGGAGGCATTTAAACACACCTGAGCAATTACAGCCACCTGTGAAGCCATGAGCCAAACATTATGGTGCCCTGAAATGAGAGGGGGGGGGGGGAGGAGGATGTGTTTAAACACAGTTGTAATTTCTACATGGTGAAACCAAAATATATAAAAAATGGCCTTTAATAAAATCTGACAATGTGCACTTTAACCACGTGATTTTTTTTTCTATTACAAATCTCAAATTGTGGAGTACAGAGGCAAATAAATAAAGGATGGGTCTTTGTCACAAACATTATGGAGGGCACTGTGTATGTTGTGGCTGCAATGTAGACAAGTGCATTAGTTACAATAATTTTGAATGTGTTCTGGAACACAAAACTGAAGACTTGCAAAGGATGTAAAAGTGTAGAAAAATGGGATAAGAGTCTGTGGCACAAATTTGAAGTGCTCTCTATTGTGTTTTGGTTGTTGTAATATTTCAGCCTACTTTCAAAAATATGCATTTCAAAATGAATACTTTTTTTCCCTCCTCCTGCTACAGACGACATCATTGCCTTTGGTAGTAATATCGAATGTTAGCCAACTTCCCAATGGTTGGGCCTCCATCTTGTGGTATAACATGCTCGTTAGTGAGTCTAAGGTAAGTATCTATGCAACTAGTTTCTCTCTGCGTGTGTCTCTGTCTCTGGGTGTCTCTCTGTCAAGTGTCTTTGTCCATGTAGGTAGAATTTGAATGATGGGTCTACCCATCTGTCTTTGTATTGACAATGTTGAGTTAGTTATGTACATTAAAATGTTCAAACCAATGTATATCCAAAGTGTAGTAGTCTGCAATGGGTTAAATGCACAAACACAGCAGGAAAAATATTAAATCTATTTGAAGATCAGAGTCCAGATGCATGTTTTATTCAGATCTTCTCAATTTAACGTGGACTTAATGAAAATTTAAATATTGATTGCTTAATACAGAAATCTGATTTGTATCTTTATTGTAACATGAGCCTTTTCCTTGGGGCCCATCCAGATAATCTTCCTCCACTTTTGCCCTTAACTATTAATATCAACTCTGCACCTTTTTTTTAAAAATAAAGGCAATTTTTGCTTGATGAAGGTTAAAATCTATAAAAGATTAAGGAATTGCGTAACGCTTTGACAATAGTCTAGTTTGGTGAATGGTCATCATAAAGTATGTTATCTACTTTTAAGTTTTGCTTCTTCCGCAGACCTTGGGTTTCTTTTCCAACCCCCCAGCTGCCACATGGGGTCAGCTCTCTGAGGTATTAAGTTGGCAGTTCTCCTCCGTCACCAAGCGTGGGCTTAACAGTGAACAACTCGACATGCTTGAAGAAAAGTTGCTAGGTAAGAGCGTGAAGAATGGCAAGGGTATAGACGAAGAACATTGTATTCGTCTGTTAATATGAACAGTAATTCATACCAACCTATAGCCCAGTGGTATAAATATTGATTTCTCTAACTTCAGGTAGCCTCGACATCCCTCCCCCACCCAAGTCTCACTCGCTTCTCGTTTTCACCCAACAAACAGCTAACAATGGTCTGTTTCCTTTATCATCATTACTTTTTTGCATTTTTCATTCATTGTTCTTTATCTCTCTGCATCATCACCTATATCTCGTTTCCCTTATCCCTAACCACTGAAGAGGGGTCTTGAACTGAAACATCACTCATTCCTTCTCCCCCGCTGAGTTACTCCAGCTTTTTGTGTCTATCTTCGGTTTACACCAGCATCTGCAGTTCTTTCCTACACATACACATTGTTCCCGATGTTAGGGAAGTCCAGGACAAGTGTTCACAGCTAAAGGATAAGGGGGAAATCCTTTAAAACCAAGATGAGAAGAACTTTTTCCACACAGAGAGTGGTGAATCTTTGGAACTCTCTGCCACAGAGGGTAGTTGAGGCCAGTGCATTGGCTATATTTAAGAGGGAGTTAGATGTGGCCCTTGTGGCTAAGGGGATCAGAGGATATGGAGAGAAGGCAGGTACGGGATCCTGAGTTGGAT
This sequence comes from Leucoraja erinaceus, assembly GCF_028641065.1. Taxonomy (NCBI): domain Eukaryota; kingdom Metazoa; phylum Chordata; class Chondrichthyes; order Rajiformes; family Rajidae; genus Leucoraja; species Leucoraja erinaceus. The sequence continues at coordinate 10,523,661 of NC_073383.1, read as the reverse complement.
GATCAGCCATGATCATATTGAATGTCGGTGCAGGCTCGAAGGGCCGAATGGCCTACTCCTGCACCTAATTTCTATGTTTCTATACTACTTTTTAGTTTAGTTTCGAGAAACTGCGTGGATGCAGGCCCTTCGGCTCACCAAGTCCGCACCAAGACCAGCAATACCCGCACACTAACACTATCCTACACACACTAGGGACAAGTTTGCATTTCTACCAAGCCAACAAACCTGTACATCTTTGGAGTGTGCAATGAAACGGAAGAACTTGGAGAAAACCCACGGGGAGAACGTACAAACTACGTATGGACAGCTCCCGTAGTTAGGATCGAACCCGGGTCTCTGGCTCTGTGAGGCAGCGGCTCTGTGAGGCAGCAACTCTGCCGCTGCGCCACCATGCCACCCGAGTCTGATGGAGTCATCCATCATCAGAGACAAGATAGCCACGGTGTTCCAAGAATGGTCTAAATGGAATGGAATTGAAGGGATTCCTTTTCTATAAATTCCAAATCTAATCCATTTTAGAAGTGGTGTTGTTCATCCAGGAAGGCTGGATGAACAGCAGTAGAAGAAATCCATACTGGTCAATTCCAATTAGACAATGGTCATTTCAGTACAGTAATTTTGCATTTGCAAATACTGGCAAAGAATGCATTTTTAAAGAAATGTAACAACATTTTATCTAATATTCAAAGATAATTAAACATCCAGCTTTCTAGTTGATGTGCAGGTGGAGAAAACACTAGCTGCTAGGACTTTGTTACAAATACTGAGCTTGTCAAAATTAGCAATTGTGCATTGCCCACGACATTTTGTGCATTACAATGAATATTGTGAATGTTAAGTCTTAATGATCTATGTTGAATATGTATTCAATTAATATTGATTGTTCCTTTCTCTTGTCAATTTGCATCTGTGTATTCCTAAAATATTGGCAGTGTTTTAAAAACTTTCTAATAAGGCAGATGATTAATGCATCTTTTCAATACTGCATTAGGACTAGAGTACAAGAATTTTTTAAGTATTTCCTCTCAAAACCCTGGAGGTGAAAATCGTTTAACTTCAACTATTTTGCCTGCCTTCCTTAGGTCCAAATAACTGTTTCAGTGAGAACTTAATTCCATGGACAAGATTCTGCAAGGTAACAAGTTAACCTCTATTAAAGTTGGTAAACTGAATCTTAAAATATTGTGTTTCTTATTCATTGCATTTTTATTGTTATTATTATTATTACAGGAGAACCTAAATGAAAAGACTTTCTCATTCTGGCTCTGGATTGAAGGGATTTTGGAGCTAATAAAAAAGCATCTTCTACCTCTATGGAATGACGGGTAAGAACAATGCATAATAAAAATCGTATGCCAACCAAGTAAGCGTTTTTGCACCACATTGCCTTTTTTAAAAGCAAAAAAATAACAAAAGCATAAACTAAATTGAGCGTTAATTTTCAGGTGTATCATGGGATTTGTGAGCAAGGAGAAAGAACGCGCTTTGCTGAAGGACAGGCTGCAAGGCACATTTCTGCTGCGGTTCAGTGAGAGCAGCAGAGAAGGTGCCATTACTTTTACCTGGGTGGAAATGGTGTCAAATGGTGAGTGAATGGGATTGACTTTTGTAATTTTCAAAATGTATATAGTTTTGCGATGGGCTATTATTTTAAGAACTTAAATAAAACTTGGAATAGGATTTGGTGCCTCTCATCTGCTCCATCATTCACTAAGATAAAAGTTAACCTTTTATCTCAGCGGCACTTTGCTGCACCATTGCTTCCTTTTTATATTCAAAATAATTTTATTGAATTTATAGCACTTCATGGGTAGAAAACTCCAAAAATTCACCACCACATGAATGAAGATGACAAAGACTATTGTTTTAGCCAGTTAATTGACATTTAATTTTGAAAATTTGTAGTGTTTTGCTATTCAGCTTGAAGAATGGCAAGGATATTGACAAAGAAAATTAGTTCCAGTTCTCGGGAGAGTACAGCTTCGTATACAGTGTTTTCATATTGTCCGTGATGGAGGGTTTTGGTCATGTTCAATGTTCAATCCCAGCTGGTTTCCACAAAATACTTTTTTTTGAATAAGTGTTTTAAATTAATAAAGAGAACCAAGAATTAAACCAGCATTTGCAGTTCCTTCCTACACTAGGAATTATTAGTTTAGAGATTGTAAAAGAGCCAGTCACTCGCACAACATGGTACAACATATTTATTAAAGATTACTCACAGTACACTTCAGCATATTGTTAAGGCAAGCGTAGCAACTATTCGACTAACAGTATGAACTCAATTCTGATAATATAGACCACATGGTAGGCGGAGCTTCTAAAATTGGTTAGTGTGAAGTAACCAATCTACATCTTTCCTTGTAGAAATAAAATAAAGCACAACTAAATGCGAGCCAACAAGCAGAAACGCATTAATACGTGATGGCGAAATAATACGGTTCCCGACATGCTAATACTGCATACCAGGACATATGGATAGTTACACAAAATCTCCATATCTAAGGGGAGACCTACAGACCCGTCCGGCGCGCGTGTGGTATAAATGCGCGCGGAAACAGGCTCTTCGGCCCACCGAGTCCGTACTGACCAACAATCTCCGCACACTAACACTATACTACACACACTAGGGACAATTTTACATTTTGGACCCAGCCAATTGACCAACAAACCTGTACGTCTTTGGTGTGTGGGAGGAAACTGAAGATTTCTGAGAGAACGCACGCAGGTCACGGGAGAATGTACAAACAAGCACCCGTAGTCCGTAACAATCCCAGGTCTCTGGTGCTATGCCACATAGTTCCAATTATGGGGAATTTATAAAATCTTGAGGTTAAAATAGACAACCATTAAATGATTCCAGACTTTGTAGTTGGAGAGAGACAAACAGTAGTTGAGTTTGTTGAAGTACAGTGTCTTCAAAAATGGAACACTTTGTACTTGTACATTGAGATGTATTTTTGTATTGAGATTTTTAAACAACTTTTAAAATACTCATGCATTTGAATCTATGAGGTTGATAATGTTCCATTTGCCTACCCCTTTGGGTATCTACTTTGTATATTTTTAAATCTTTTTCTGATCTTTTATTTCTCTTCCCAGCAGAGTCGCAGTTTCACTCTGTGGAACCATACACCAAGCATCAGCTGTCAGCTGTCACCTTCCCAGATATCATTCGCAATTACAAAGTAATGGCAGCTGAAAATATTCCTGAAAATCCTTTGAAGTTTTTGTACCCTTCCATCTCCAAAGATCAGGCATTTGGAAAGTATTACTCCAGGCCAAAAGACCGTAAGTGTAAATTGATCTATGTAAATTAGGCCAGATATGCTCTTTTTGTAAATCAGTGAGATGGACTTTGACGTTGAAGAGCAGTCTGAAGAAGGGTTTCGGCCTGAAACGTTGCCTATTTCCTTCGTTCCATAGATGCTGCTGCACCCGCTGAGTTTCTACAGCTTTTTTGTGTAACCTATATGTTATAATGTTTAATTTGCTGTTCTATGCAGAATCTGACAAACATTAACTTGCATGTTATATCTGATGTCAAAACCTATAACACTTGTAACAAGCTCGCCAAGTACATCTCACTGAAAAGCCAATCATTAACACATTTTGTTTGATCCATAATGGGTATAGAAGTGAATTGCTTCTGAATTTGTTCTCCGAATGTGCTACAGGGACTATAGTGTTGTCTGAGCATTGTCCGCATTTCATATATTTGATTCCATTAAATTTTCAGAAGGGAAGTCCATTGCACAGGCAATTATCACCCATTTTGACCACCAATTGTTTCCCTCTGTGTAGTCTATAAACAATGGTGGTACAAATAGTAAGTGGAAATTCTCCTTTGTGCAATCAGTGAGGAGAAAAAGAGTTTAGAATATTTTTAAGTTAGAATTTCTTTCCCCCAATAAAGCAAGGATTCCTGTTATGACTGAGCATTGGATATTAACACTGTCTTCATTATATTGCCCATTTGGAATTTTTACATTATCTTGTCCATTTAGGAAAAGATGTTTCCTGTAAAATGATTACAGTATATTTACCTCCATGAAGTGTACAATTGGAAATCCCATTCCTAACATTTAAACTTCAAATTTGACCAATGTTGGTTTGACCCTGCGTCTCTGGATAGTGGGTTTTGGTGGTGTGCCTCGGGTTTGTATAGCTGCCGTTGTAAGCAAGCTGGAAGATTCAAATGAGGTTTGAGATGCTGTTAAGCAAGGCTGAGGTGAATCTGTCTTTTGGGAGTGTTGGTTGAGTAATTGTATGTGGAGATTCAGTGCATTGAGTTATTGCAGTTTCATATTACACTTGGTGAAGATCATTATCATTTGCGAACATCTTGTAAAATATAGCGTACATGTCTTTGGAGCAAAAGTCCTCATATTGATTTCCGGACAAAAATGGACAAAAATGCTGGAGAAACTCAGCGGGTGTGGCAGCATCTATGGAGCGAAGGATTTCCGGGTTGCCTTTTAGTCTAGTGGGCTCACTGCACAGTGTGCCTTTTCTGCTGATTTAGCAGCACCATGGGCTCCTCTTGCTTGGATTAGAATGAACTGCAAAATAACACCCAGTATCAAATGCTGAAGTTATGGACTTGCCATAACTTCAGCAGAGATTACTAGGTCTATTAACTCGCTCTCAACTGTACAATTCTTCTTGGATATGCAATTAGGTTTATCATTGTCACTTGTACTGAGGTACAGTGAAAAGCTTTGTTTTGCATGCTATCCAAACAGATTGGATATACCATTGATAGATACAATCTTTTCCAACTAAGGTACAACAGATAGAGCAACGGTGAAGATGCGGAATATAGTTCTCAGCATTGTAATGCTTCAGTTCCATAGACCGAGTCTAATGTCTTCAATGGGGTAGAGGTGAATTGAACAGTTCCCTAGCTTATGGAAGGGCTATTTGGAATCCTGATAACAGTGAGCAAGAAGCTGTTCCTGTGTTTAGTGCACCCTTTCAAGCTTCTGTACCTTCTGCACCTTCTGCTGGATGGGAGCAGGCAGCAAGAGGATTACTTAGTAGCACAGTTGGGGCTGGCTTGATGAAGATTTGTTTAAATGGGTAGGCAAGACAATGTTTCCTGTACAAGTAGGTTGATCCTGCATGCTAGAGAGGGGGAGAAAAATGGACAATGGAGGACCTGATGTTGGGGGGAGGGGGAGAACAAAGGGGGACCTGGTGCAGATACTGTGTATACTTTGTGACCTTGTCAGTACCCTTTACGTGGTGACTTGCGTACTTTGGGTATGCAATCAAAGAATTTCACTGTGACTTGTCATGTGACAATAGGGCATTCATTCATTCAAATGCTAAATTTTATAATTTTCAGTCTCAATTGCAAACCATCCCTGTTTCATTTTCTTAGCTTCAGAGCCTATGGATGTGGATGACGCCAAGGCAAGTGGTTATATAAAGACCGAACTGATTTCAGTTTCTGAAGTGTAAGTAATCATTTGTTTACCTGCATTAGAGCAATTGGAGAAAAGCCGTGTGGTGCATGTATATGTGGTGTTCCTACTTTTCTGTAGTTTTCTTGTAGTAATCTTACAAATTCTAAATGCAAGATACTTGGACTGGAACACACTGGGAATTGGCTGTTGATTGAAGTATTTGAGATTAGTTTTTATTTGTAATATAGAACCAAGTTTATAAATCACCATCTTTTAGAGACGTTTGGACACTACAAGGGTAGGTAAGATTCAGAGGGATTTGGGCCAAACGTGGGCAGGTGAGATGAGGCATCTTGGTTGGGATGGTCAAGTTGGGCCAAAAGGCCTATTTGCATGGTGTATTATTCTGACTAGAGCACTCCAGGGTGCAGGAGATGGGGAGGAAAGTACTCCAGCGTACAGGAGGGGTGAGGAGAGCGCTCCTGGGTGGATGAAGGAGATGGGTGAGGAGAGTATGCCAGGGTACAGGAGGGGGAGGAAAAGAGAAGAGGGGAGCACTCCATGTTAGGGGTGCGGGGGAGGAGAGGCAAGCACTCTAGTATATAGGAGGGGGAAGAGGAGAGGTTCGTGCTCCTGGGTAATGAAAGAGATGGGTGAGGAGGGCACTCCAGGGTATAGGAGGAAAAGAGAAGAGGGGAGCACTCCATGTTAGAGGTGTGGGGGAGGAGAGGCAAGCACTCTAGTATACATTAGTGGGATAGGAGAGCACTCTTGGGTACAGCAGTATGGCATTATAATGTGACAAAAAGTTCTCTGCAACAAACATTTGCTTCCAAAATGGTCATTTGAAAGTCATGAAAAATTGGGTTATGGATAATTTTTGGTAGTGTTCTCATTTATAATATTAGCAAGACAATAAAGATCACTGTTAAGAATATTTAAGCTTAAACGGCCTGTCCCACTTACGCGACTTTTTCGGTGACTGCCGGCACCCATCATAGGTCATTACAGGTCGCCGAAAATGTTCAACATGTTAAAAATCCAGCGGCGACCAGAACAAGGTGCGACTCTTTGGGCGACTACTCACGACCATAAAGGCTTCACCCCGCTACATGTCGCCAGGGTGTCGCCTGTATAGTCATGAGTAGTCTCCTAGTCATCCAAAGGGTTGTAGAGTATTTCTGGTCCCCACTGAATTTTCAACATGTTGAAAATTTTCGGCGACCTATGACGGCTGTCGGCTGTTGCCAAAAAAGTTGCATAAGTGGGACAGGTCTTTAACACTGCAATGATGTTGCTTTATCTTCTTGCGTTCGGCTTTTATATTCAACACTGTAACTAATTTAGCTCAATGTCAGCAAAGTGAGTGAAGGAAATCGGCCAGTGACCAGTGTCAGAATAGGAAGTAATTAGCCAAGGACTAAAGGGATGGCAAAAAGAAGCAAGTGAGATCAATAAACACTTGGCAGCTTCGGCTATCCAATAGTGGCCATTCTTGAATTTGAAAGCCAATTGAACCATTTTCTATAACTACAACTTTAAAAAAACTCATTACGATCAGGGTATTTGCCAGCTTCAGGTCCCATTAAGATTGTGTTTAAAAACTTTAAATCACTGAGGAAATCTTTGGACTATTTGCTTACCATAATTTCTGGTACACTTTTCAGCTGCAAAACCTACTATTTTGGGTTGAGTTTAGTGGGTGTTGGTTGTAAGGCACTTTGTCTTGAAGTCCGGTTTCCCACAACATAGCATGCAAGCAGTCGATCTTCAGGCTTGTGTACCAACTATGGCTTATCCAAATAAATAGTGGAAAATTGGCTCTCAAACATAGCACCATAGTGTAGAAATAATTGGGTTGGAGACGATGGGACTGGTTTATATGTTTGATAGCAAATTCAGTTGCTTGTCAATTTGCGGGAAGACACAAAAGTATAAATATCAATATTACATTTATTTTGGAACACTAATTGGTTACTTTTTAAACTTGCCCTCGGTTGAACTAAATCAACCACTTTAAAACGAAAGATAGACACAAAGTCCTGGAGTAACACAGCGGGTCTTGCAACAATGGGCTTACCAGGCATCGCCCTGCCTGAGGTCGTAAGTGATAGGAGCAGATCCAGGCCATTCGGCCTATCAAGTCTACTCCGCCATTCAATCATGGCTGATCTATCTCTCTCTCCTAACCCTATTCCCCTGCCTTCTCCCAATAAACCCTGGCACAAAGAATCTATCATTCTGTGCCTTAAAAAATATCCATTGACTTGGCCTCCAGTCTTGTGTGGCAAATAATTCCACAGATTCATCGCCCTCGGACTAAAGAAATTCCTCCTCGTCTCCTTCCTAAAGGAACGTCCTTTAATTCTGAGGCTTAGATCTCTAGTCCTAGATTCTCACATTTACTCGCCTACAGCTATTTACCTCGACTCCCCGTACTTTCAGTCTGAAGAAGTGCACTGGCCTGAAACGGACCCATCCATTTTCTTCAGAGGTGCTACCTGACCCACTGATAGCACTTTGTGTCTATCTTTGGTATAAACCAGCATCGGTGGTTCCTTGTTTCTATATATCAAAATTAAATGGGATTTGCAAATGCAAAATGTTTGATATACTAAAACGCTAGGCCAATGGTAATTCAAAAGTGATTTTTAAAGTATCATAAGTCTTCATTTGAACAGAATCCCCTGTTAGGATGAAAGGCCCATAATTGGACGGGGTTTAATGAAGATAGATGACGGGGAACCTTGTGGGTTTCCTGACTGACTATCATTAGGACCTACCTACTACCAATTGTTATACACAGTGAGTTAAATGACAGGCAAATCTCAAACAGTAAAAATACTTGAAAGGATTACTTTGTGTGATTTTCAGATTGTGTAGCACCCACGATTTAAAAGAAAAACAAGTAAAATTCTGCTGCCTTTGAAATAAAATAATCTGTTTAATGTTGTTGCTTTCAGGCATCCTTCTAGACTGCAATCACCAGAAAATCTTCTCCCCATGTCCGTAGATGTTTTTGGTGAATTAACACGACAATTGAGTCCTTCAGATATTGATTCAGTGGTAAGTTTTAGACTTTAGGTGACTACTAGTTGTAAATGGCATTCAATATGTTATCAATTGATAGGTTACTGTGGTTTGGTTAAACCATCATTTACTTTTTTTGTCATTGAAGTATTGGAGATGATTAATTATTGGATATTGGAATTTCTTTGGATTGGATGACATCTAATTTAACATTGGAAGAGAGTGGGTGCTAAATTCAGTCATTGGAGGACATTGGCCTGGGTCCAAGCTGAGACCAACCACTTGCATATTAATACCTTCTGTATTCTCTCCACATACACATTTAACTCTTTCTTCCCCCCCCACCCCCCCCCCCCTTTAGTTTGGCAACATCCTTGTAAATCTTCTCTTCAACCTTTCCAACTTTCTCACAGCGGGACGACCAAAACAGAACACAATACTTCAAATGTGGCCTTGTCAATGTCTTATGCAATTAATATAAAATCACAATTTCTATATTCAATTCCCTATCTGAAGGTCAATGTGTTAAAATTCACCTTCATAAACCTATCTATCTGAGATGATATTTTCAGGAAGCTATCTAGATCCCTCTGCTATACAACACACCCCTGTGCCTTGCCATTCACTGTGTTGGTACGGCCCTAGTTTAACTTCCCAAAATACACTTACCTGAATAAAACTCCATTAGTCATTCCTTGACCCACTTGCCCATCTGATCAAGAGCCCAGTGTATTTCTTGATGACTTTCACTGTCTCCCATATCACCTATTTTAGCATCATCTGCAAATTTACTAATCCTGCCTTATAGATTCTCATCAAAATCATTGATAGAGGTGACAGAGTCCAGCACCGATCCCTGAAGCCTGTAAATGGTCACTCAATTTGAGGCTAGCTTGCTGTCCGGTGAATAAATTAAAGTTGGAATGGAATTAAACTGTATGGCCCCATTTGGCTAGTGTAAACAATGTATCACTTTTCTACACTGCATTGTGTATCAAAATTTCTAAAGGGCCTGTCCCACTTGGTCATCATTTGCAGGTCACGCAGGTGGCGCGTGAAGATTTTGTGAATCCCAAAATCCTGAGGCGTCGCGCGCGACCGCGCATCACTGCCTGCGCCACCACGTCTCACCACACGCCATGCGAGCGTAATGCACGCATCATGAAGCGTAAATGGCGCGCAAATGGTGCCCAAGTGGGACAGGCCCTTAAGTCTTAGTTTTCTCTTTCATCACTGTTCATGAATTGCTAATCATCTAATTTTATTGTTTTGTACGGGATTGTGAACTTGCCTGCCATTGGCCTGCCCTATTTTAATTTTTGACATGTCTTGTATGTATATCAACTATTTGACATGAACATAAACTAGACATTGCTGTGGTATAAATAGGGCAACATCCAGACATGGTATCTCAGTTTTTACATCAATTACTTAATTTGGTTGATAGTCCAATTTTTAATAGTTTAAATATCAAATTCATGATCCCATTGACTATTTAGTTCAAGTCGGTTCAAATGTAACCATATTAATTTGTTTCAATCGGTTAGTGAACACTTATTACAAATCCACTATTTTAAGTTGAACTTCTGAGGGTTCTGTGCTGGTCGTTATATGGATGTTGTCATTATAAATCAGCAATCCTAGACCAGGAAGCAAGAGCACATTGTATAGCAGTACCAGGATTTGGCCAACTATTCCCAATGGAGGGTGTAGTTCGCTTTCTGATGTCAGCTTCTACTAGATGACTATTGTTCCAGTGGATAACTGAGTTTGGGGAGCAGTGTGATGTACAGTCTTCATGCTCTGACTGAAGTCTATCTGCTGAATGCCTGCAAAAGGATTAAACTTGATATCAACAGAGCAGCCCCCAAGTAAATAAATGGGATGCATGAACTGCTGGGAGAAAGCCATGTTGTTTAATCTTAAGGATCTTATTGGAATATGTAATTTGAACTGGTTAAAATGTTGTTAAATGATACTAAATATAAATATCCACTTTTTGTCTTTGAAATAGTTGTGTACAGCTTACCCAAATTAGCCAGGAGAATTCTTCACACCAATGGATCCAAAATTATGGCAAAACTTGGTACTTTCGACACGAGTACAAAACTCTTGCGATGTAAATGGTGGTGCTTTTCAGCATAAAGGGTGAAGCTGCTGTGCAATCTGTTGTAATGTTTTAGTTACACTGCTAGTAAAATGCTAAATTAAAGAGTGACTTTTTTTCTTGATGTTGACATAAGCACCCCTGGTTTTGAAGATGGCTCGGTCGGGCTCATTGATCAACCTCCATCCTCATATAGCTTTGCCTTTTCTCCTCTACCTCCAAACTCTAATTTTCAATCTCTTGCGATTCCCTCCAGGACCCAAAGGATGGGTGTATTTTAGTCCGTAGACAAGGTGCAGATTTAAAGGTAGTTGTGAGGAATCCAATGTCTCTCTGTGCCAAGTTAAAATTCAGTTTTTTTCACCATACTTTAAGTAGAATTCTGTTTAGATGAGATTCAAGTGAATTTGGACCTGTACTGTTGACCTGCGCTCCTCTTTATATCACGTTTGAATGGAACTTTCTCACATGGAAGCCATCTCACTGCTGCACTACCGTTCAAGTTGCTAATCTTTTAATTTAGATGACCCCTCCCATAGAAGCACAAAGATAATTACTTTTGTCTGTAGGAGTCTCAGAGCAAAGGTCTGTTTGTACTGCTGCATTGATGCAAAATGCTAATGTCATTTCTTGGAGCTCTGCCACTAGATGGTACATTCAAACACCTGCTCTGCCATATTCTTGACTAACCCCTCGTCAGTGCTGGTGGTGGCCCGACTAAACCCTTCACCTCATCATTGTTCTCTTACTTTAAATGCCTTCCCCTTTAAGAATAAAGGGTAGGCCATTTAGGACTGCGATGAGGAAAAATGTTGTGAATCTGTGGAATTATCTGCCACAGAAGGCCAATTCACTGGATGTTTTCATGAGTCAAATATAGCTCTTAGGGCTAACGGAATCAAGGGATATGGGGAGAAAGCAGGAATGGGGTACTGATTTTGAATGATCAGCCATGATTACATTGAATGTGTGTTGGCTCGAAGGGCCGCATGGCCTACTCCTGCACCCATTTTCTATGTTTACTCGCTGTGAAGACAACATTTCCATCTATTCCTTCTGCACAATACCACTCCCTGTGAATCAAGATCAGGACTGAGACCCTGTACAAAATGGATCACTCTCCCATTCTGTAAGCCATCACTATCTGAAGATGGATGACAATGACCAGATCTAACATCACCAGCACAGCCTTGGACCATCTGATGGATAGAAGTATGAGATGACTTGATTCCAGCACTGTTCATGCAACAGTGATCTCCCACCCTCTTGTGCATTAATAACAATATGGTGCAGGCGTTATCTTTGAGGTTAGATGCACTGCTAACCCTGCTTCTGCAGAATCTCAAAACCCATAAACAGGATACTCATGAACATTCGTGCTGGTTGATTTATCTATCCATTATATCCATTATGTCCATTCGGTTTTATGATACAAGTCCCTTTATTGCATGCGAAAGAATAGACTCCTGGGGATCCTTAACTCGACTAATCAGACTAGCAGAGAAAAATCCAGGAAGCCATTGCATGATTACAAATAATACTAGAACTCCACAACTATTATGCATAGCATATCCAACCTGTAGCAGGATCTGCATTGTACTCAATAGTTATCTCAGAATCCAAAGAAAGTGTTTTGTGAAAGCAAATGAACAAACAGGACAGGTTATGCTTAAAATTGTACCTAAAACAAATAAGGCAGCATCTGCAGAGAGAAACACTTACTGTTTCAGGCCAAAGAACCTTTCATCATTTGAATATGGCAGTCTTGGAATTGAGCAGTAGGGACCCACAGCATTGATTGGAGTGATAAACGGTATAGTATTGTATTATAGGGTTGGAACTTGTCGGAACATTAATCAGGGAATTAGCAAGAGGCCATTTCCTCAGGATAGAAAGGAGACCCAGTCTTGGGATAAGTTCATGTAGGACTGAGATGGGAAGGATGTCTTTATGGGAATGTTAACAGTTGCAGTTCTCTGTCCCAGAGACCAGTGGGTGGTCAGTTATCAAATGTATTCAAGATAGCGAATAAATTATTTTATAAACTCTTCATGGGAATCATAGGATATGAAAAGTTGGATCTTAATGAGCCATGATTGGCTATATTTAAGAGGGAGTTAGATGTGGCCCTTGTGGCCAAGGGGATCAGAGGGTATGGAGAAAAGGCAGGTAGGGGATACTGAGTTGGATGATCAGCCATGATCATATTGAATGGCGGTGCAGGCTCGAAGGGCCGAATGGCCTACTCCTGCACCTAATTTCTATGTTTCTATGATCAGATATTGCATAATGGAGAAGCTCCAGGGGCCTTGAAATACTACCCTTTCTCTAATCACCAAGAACTTTCCCAAGAGTCTGATCAAATCTGAACATGCATCCTTTTACTTTGCTGTCAGCCATCTAACCCCAAATAAATGAACTTTACTTCTTGCGTATGGCATGCACAGCCTAAAGTTGTAGGACAACTTGTTGGATTTGATTGTGCACACCAGGTTGATTGCATTCGTCGAAACAGGGCGGGCCACGTGAAAGTTGCAATCTGCCACCCCATGAACTTTGCTGCATGACCCACCGAGTTGCTCCAGCACTTTGTCCTTTTTATTTTGTAAACCAGCATCTGCAGTTCCGTGTGTCGAGATTCCTCAATAAATCTCAAGAATGACTTGAATTTTTTTTTGACAATGTATAAACCAGCGCTATTTCTGTTCGCCAGGAACCGGGCTTTAATTATGGTGAAACAACTTGCTGTGGAAATTGCTGATTTTAATATTTGCCCTACAATAAATAACCTTTAAGTTGCTCTTAATTGTAAATATGTACTTTGCAGTGTTGTGAAGCAGCATTTAGCATGCTTTTATTTGACAGACTTGACTTCTGTTGCAAACTGATGACATGAATAAATCCTCCTATGTTTCCAAGCTGATGCAATGTCATACTCAGGGCTTGTGGTTTTGGCAAAACTTACAGAACCAGATGACTGTCTCAAAGTACTGATTGGACAGGAGTGCTAACTCACAAGAGTAACAAATTCAAAATGCCTGTTATTATTGATGAGTCACCTACAGAAATGGAAGGACCTGCCAATGCTTAAAATCGAATGTCATCATCACTGGTTTTTAATGTGAAACATTGTCGCTTGTACAAAATGCAGCACATTTTAACTGTTGGCTGACAATATATTCAATAAACCAATTTATACACATGCTTATTATTTGTGGGATTTTCTTTCTCAATGTAACAAAAATGACCAAATTATTCTTAATAACTTTTAAACTCGATATTAATTCACTATAGTTCTAGTATACTAGAGTCCCCCTAGTCCTTACCTTTCACCCCATCAGCCGTCGTATACAACACATAATCCTCTGATATTTCCACCACCTCCAATGGGATTCCACCCCTTTCCGCCTTCCGCAGAGACTGTTCCCTCCGAGACTCCCTGGTTAACTCATCCCTTCCCACCCAAACTTCCCCCTCCCCAGAAGATGCAACCCCTGTCGCTATACCTCCTCCCTCGACTGTCCAGGGAGCCCGAAGGCACTTCCAGGTTAGGCAGAGATTCACTTGCACCTCCTACAGCCTCATCTACTGTATCCGTTGTTCAAGATGTGGACTCTTACACATCGGTGAGACCAAACGCAGACTTGGCGATCGTTTCGCGGAACACCTTCGCTCAGCCCGCGTCAGCCAACCTGATCTCCCAGTTGCCGGACACTTTAATTCTCCTTCCCATTCCTACACAGACCTTTCTGTCCTCGGTCTCCTCCATTGTCAAGAGTGAGGCTAAACGCAAATTTGATGAACAGCATCTTATATTTCGCTTGGGCAGCTTGGTATGAATATTGATTTCTCTAACTTCAGGTAGCCCTGGCATTCCCTCTCTCTATCCCTCCCCCACTCAAGTTGCACCAGCTTCTCATTTTCACCCTACAAACAGCCTGTTTCCTTTATCATTGTTACTTTTTTGCATATCTTTCATTCATTGTTCTTTATCTCTCCACATCATCGTCTTCTATAACTCTTGTTTCCCTTATCCCTAACCATTCTGAAGGGTCTCGACCCAAAACGTCACCCATTCCTTCTCTCCAGAGATGCTGCCTGTCCCGCTGAGTTACTCCAGCTTTTTGTGTGTATCTTCGGCTTAAACCAGCATCTGCAGTTCCTTCTTACACAATATAGTCATGGTCAATATGAAACAATAAAACAACAACTTGCGGGTATAGTAATGGGCTGATTTCCTTGATCAGTTAGACCAATTGATGAAAGCTGAAGGTCACATGTAATAAATCAATGAATTTTTAGCTGGGGAAAGCGCCGGTATATTGACAGCTCTCAGAATGCAAGGGTTCGACCTCCCCACCGTCGAAGGGTTCTACCATAGTCGCTGCCTCAAAAAGACAGCCAAAATCATCAAAGACCCACACCATCCTGGGCACACACTCATTTCACCATTGCCATCAGGAAGAAGGTACAGGAGTCTGAAAACTGTAATGTCCAGGTTCAGGGACAGCTTCTTCCCTGCAACCATCAGGCTATTAAACACAACAACAAATAAGCTCTGAGCTCTGAGCTGCAAAGGACTATTATTATTGCACTATATTTGTTATTTATTGATTTTTTTTTTCTCATCCCGTTATGTACTATGTCTACATAGTTACATAGTCTGTTGTGACGCAGCAAGTATGAATTTCATTGTCCCATCTGGGACATATGACAATAAAACACTCTTGACTTGACTCTAGGCATGCAGCCCAATGATCTAAAGCAACCCACAGCATTTTTCATCAGGGCACAGAATCAAGTTAGAATTGATGTTCAAATTTGGGTGAGGAAGGAGCTTGGCGGTAGGGTCATAAGGAATAGTAGAATTGGGCCATTCGGCCCATCAAGACTACACCACCATTCAATCATGGCTGATCTACCTCTACCTCCTAACCCGATTCTCCTGCATTCTCCCCATAACCTCTGACACCCAGATTTGTGCAGCCTAAAGAACCACTGCTCTCCCAGACAGTCTTGTGTTAAAGGGCAAATGAGCCAGGATAGTTTAGCGATCGGGATATGTGGAACATGGCACACCATGAGATGAAGCAACTGGGGGAGGTCACATGACCATGATACTGCCAGCAACTCGGGTTGCATTGATACCCAGTGTATAGAATGAGCAGATGATCACTGGGTTTGCACAGTTAGAATTCCACCAAGATTATATTGATCATATCGATCATATCCAACCTTTGAGAGGAAAAAAAATGCCCATTTGCATTAAGAATCATTGTGTCTACAGTATAGACACAAAATGCTGGAGTAACTTAGCGGGACAGGCAGCATTTCTGGAGAGAACAAATGAGTGACATTTCAGGTCGAGACCCTTCTTCATACTTCATATAGAGTTTCAGTTGTACAGGTCACTGCTGCAAAAAAAAACAGGTTTAGTCAAGACGTACATTTGGAACATTTGGTCTGTTTGGCACAACTAACAAAAAGTCAGGCACTGCTGGGGTCCTTGTGAGTGCCCATGGCTCTCGCTTTAATTTTGAGACAGTGAAAAGGGTAAAAAGAGAAGCTGCTGAGAGTGAGGCCAAGTTTCGCTAGGTGGAGGAGAGTGTTAGTAGAGAGAAATGATTAGGTCTCTGTTCAAGGAAGAAACAGGGCTTTCAGTGGGGATGGGGATTTAAAGGGGTGTTCATGGTAAAGAAACGGAGTACTAGAAATGGAAAGTTATTGAAGATATGAAGAGAGTGCAAAGCTGTCTCGGGTGTAGGTCAGAGGGGACTCGACAAGAGAAGATGGATTCAAGATTCAATTTAATTGTCACATGTACCAATTAAGGTACAGTGAAATTTGAGTTACTATTCAGCCATACTAAGTATAAAAGCAAAAATACACACAGCACTTAAAATAAAGTTTAACATAAACATCCACCACAGTGGAATCAACATTCCTCACTGTGATGGAAGGCAATAAGATAAAGTTCAGTCATCTTCCTCCTTTGACCAGGGCCATTGCCAGCAGTCCGATGTCCAAGCCCTCTCGTCGGGATTATCAAAACTCCGGCGTTGGGACAGATTGGAACACTCCGAGTCGGCCGCTTCTTAAAGTTTAACCATCCTTTTAGGTGCAGGGGGGCCGTTGAGCCTGGGGCCATTCAATTGCCGGCTGGGCAACTCAGTTGCCGGCAGTCCTGCTGTCCAAAGGGCCCTCTCTCCCTCTTAAATTATCAAAACTGGCCTCAACTACTCCTCTGGGCGTTGGAGACAGATTCTGGTGAATAAAGTTCTCCCAAGTTTTAAAGAATTTCCCCCTTATCCCTGCCCCTTGTCTTAACATCGTTTCCTGCATCACATTCCAATCCCTTAAAACTTGTCCACACAGGACACGCAGTAGGAGCTCCAACACTGGAGGAAAGGCCGCACCACTCCATGTTGCAGGCCGCAGGGGGGGGGGGGGGGGGGGCGGAGATGCGACATGGAGAAAAATCACATCTTCATCGAGATAAGTGATTGGAAAAAGTTTCCCCCGATCCCCCCACCTCTCACATAAAACATACCAAGAGACATTAAAACAAACATTCAAGACATACATAAAATAATAAAAACAGAGAAGGGACAAGACAGACTGCTGGCGAGGTGGCCATTACGGGCACCACCGGATGGTTCAATGTATTTGGAGATGAGTTGTGTGGCACATGAGCAGGAAGAAACAATGGATCTGCTAGGGCAGACCTTTTTGTGGATTTTAGGAAGGAGATAAAAAGCTATGGAGGGCAGAGGTACTATAAGCAGGGCTGCCAACATTGGGTGAGAGTTGAGAGTGAGAAATTGCGAGGGTGTGGGAGGGTGTGTTCCCTCTCCCATAATAGGCTCCGGAGGCGGCACTCACCCGGTCCGCTCCTGGGTTAAAACTCCATGGGGTGTGGACAGAATGGTCAACGGACATAGAGCTGCCAGAGGTGAGGGTGGGAGGTGTGTGCCGTGCCTCAGGGAGGAAGGGGGAGGGGGTTGGTGCTGGTAGTTTGATAGCCCTGCTTTAAACCAATGTGCTTGAATCACATATCCTGGGAAAAAGACTATGCATTCACCTGATATTCCCCTCGTGGTTTTTACTCACCTCTAAAACAATTTTTGCTTTATTTTGAACTTTCAGCACCCGCAGATATTTGAGCGTGAGAAATGTTGTGATCAGCGTGAGAGCGTGAGAATTTTGTGAAATGCGTGAGTCTGACGCTCAATGCGTGGGTGTTGGCAGTCCTGCTAATAATGCAAACATTTTATGCAAGTTCCAATTGTTTGGACAAAAATCACTTATTACTGCTTTATCACAGTTAAGTTACTTTAAGACCATTTCAGAAATGATGGCACTCAACAAACAATCAACTAACAAATTAAAGCAAACTAAAAATAAATAACATGTTCCCTTTCCTGACTCGACCTCATTAGTATTTTAATGCTGTTAACAGAGCAAAGGGATATTAATCTCAAGAATCAAAATGGGGAAAGTGGGGGCAATTTTGCTTAAATGGTCATTCTAAGTCCATTCAGATCTTCATAGAGAGAGTTATACAACATGTACGTGGCTGGCCCAATTTGTCCATAATGATCAAGTTGGCATTCTGCATGCCCAGGGACTGGCTGCCGTTCCCAGATCAGCTCGCGTCCCAGGGACTGGCTGCAGTTCTCAGGTTGGCTCGCCTGCCCCGACCCTGCAAAAACGAATTGAAATAAAACTTGTTTTTTTCGGGTTACGGGCCGGATTCAGCCCGTGTGCCGTAGGTTGCCGAACCCTGTCCTAGATGTTTGGCCTCATTGTGGTCCTCCCCATGTTTTACAACCAATTCACCTGGTTAGTTTTATCTCCGGCTGCTTCATGTTGTCGGCAGCTGCACATCCAACCAAGAAAGAAGAGACGAGAAGAGAAGAGATGCGACGTCACTCACAGCCGCCAACTGACGCGCTTCCCCAGACCGCACAGATCGTTGTGATATGGCGCAAAAAAACAAACTGTTCAGGGACTGAAGACAGCGTGAGAATTCTGTCATCAGCATGAGAATTGGCTGAAATGCGTGACTGTCACGCTCAAAGCGTGAGAGTTGGCAGCCCTGTCTAAGGCCAGGACCAGGATGGGAGACAGACACACACACACACACAGACACAGCGACACACACACACACAGGGAGACACACACACACACACAAACAGACACACACACACACAGGAGAGACAGACAGACACACACACACTGAAATGGACTGTCACACTCAAAGCACACAGGCCACGAGACACAGACTCACACACATACACAAAGGAAGACACACACACAGGGAGACAGACACACACAAACACACATGGAGACAGACACACACACACAGGGAGACACACACACAGGGAGACACAAACACACAGGGAGACAGACAGACAGACACACACACACAGGGAGGGAGAATCAAGAACTCGGAGATATAACTTGAGGCTTCTCGGAGTAAAGGAAGGACGAGAGGGACATGAATCTCAAGCATGTACTTTCGTTACTGATTTACTCAAAGATGTCTTTGAACTGTCAGAAGAACCAAGAATAGACGTCGCTAACCGAGTTGGGTATGTTGCAAGAGGAACAAATTATTCAAGACAGATAATTGTGAAATTCCGTGACATCTCTTCAGTGGAATTTATATTGAAAAAGATCACTCATGGGAAGAAGCTGACATACCGTGGGGATAATGTGCGAATATTTCGCGATTACTCTCCTGAGGTAGTCCAGAAAATGAGATTGTTTACACCGGCAAGACACACTTTGAGGGATGTCCCGGGAGTAAGATATGGAATTTACTTTCCCGGAAAAATGAAGGTATCTTATAACGGCGTTGAACGCTCATTTGCAGAGCCCGGAAAAGCTTTAAAGTATGCAGAGGACATCGTTAAGAAAACATCGGGGCAAGCTGCCGACAAGGAAGAAGATTGAACTTTTTACAGAGTTTTGAACTGATTAAAATGGCCGAGCTAACCAGACAATTAAAAAGCTTATCTCGTCGGAATGTGTTATTCAGAGAGCTTGGTTATATTCAACCTTGGATGAAAAGCTCAAAGTTTAACCCCTTGGCACCTGCCTGTACGGTAGTTAACCCTTTGGTACCAGCCTGTATGATGTATGGTAGTTATAGAATGGGATATTATGTAAGAATCCTGGGGGGATATATATTGGAAAGTTTAGATTGGGTAAATTGGAAGGACATATATACACTTATATAATCGTGTATATGTTGTGTTCTATATTTGTTTTGGGTTTTTTTTACTCCTTATGTCTCTTCCTGATAATTTTTTTTATTTTTTATTTTTTCTCTCGGCTGTCACTGGCGCTGGTTTGATAAACTCATATAAGAAAAGACAAAATATGAAACGGTATGTAACTTTTTATGAGGATTCACCAAGGAGGAGCTCAATGTAATAACAACATCACGGAGGTCCATACATTTTTTGCCATCATTGATGGCTATTCGTCCTTAAGGTATCTTCCCTTAGATACCTTAATAGCACCTTTTTTTTTAAAGCACAATCAAGATTTTTATCTGTTTAATTTTTTTGAAAGTAATGGAATATCACATTCTTTCTTTTTTTTTCCTTTTTCTAAGGCACTTTACAAGAAGGAGATGCAATATAAATCTAATAAACCGGGGAATAAACCGGGATTCTGAGGTATTTGGTTGTACCATATGATTCAGGAATATTACCCTGATTACAATGCAAGACGATAGACAAATAAAGAATGGAGGAATTACATTTTGTAGTTGGAATTATAAGGGGTGCCAACGAACCAATTAAGAGGGGTAAAATTTTTGCCCAACTAAAATCGTTGAAAAGCGACGTAATCTTTTTGCAGGAGACACACATGAAACAACAAACACAAATAAGATTAAAGGCAAATTGGATAGGCCAAACATACTACTCCTCATTTACTTCTAAATCTAGGGGTACAGCTATTCTTATTAGGAAAGGTATTCCTTTTAAATTAAAGAATACTATATCAGATAAAGAGGGAAGGTATATTATAGTTTCGGGTGAAATTTATGCAACCCCACTAACTTTGATAAATATTTATGCTCCGAATTTTGATAACCCCCAATTTTTTGATAAAATTATTGACATAATATCAGAGTTTAATTACCAAAATGTGATAATAGGGGGGGACTTTAACTGTGTTTTAGATTCATATCTAGATAAATCATCAAAACAAAAGAAGAGTAATTTAAAATCTAAAACTAGCGAACTTCTAAATACATATATAAAAAATACTAATATAATAGATGTATGGAGATCTGCTAATCCAGTTGGAAGGGAATACTCGTTTTACTCTCCGGTGCATAAAAACTTATTCAAGAATTGATTATTTTTTAGTGGATATGAAATTAATGCCATATACAAACAACCCAACATACCACATTAGTAGTATCTCAGATCACTCTCCGTTGACATTTTCAGTAAAATTTGAGGGAATGCCGGGTAAAAAATTTTTTTGGAGGTTTAATACACATATTTTAAATGACGTGCAAGGCTATCAATATTTAAAACAACAAATGAAACTTTTTTTCAATACAAATGATATACCAGGTACTTCGCCTTCTTTATTATGGGAAACTTTTAAGGCATTTATGAGAGGAATTATAATTTCATATCAAAGTTTTCAAAATAAAAAGAATAAGACGGAACAATTGTTGTTAGAACAAGAAATCAGACAGTTAAAGTTGGATAATGCCAAAGATTCCACGACAGATAAACACAATAAGATTGTATTACTGAAATTTAAACTTAATCGAATTTTATCGGCAAGAGTAATAAGACTATTCCAAGTTACAAAACAGGACCATTTTGAGTTTGGTGACAAACCACATAAGCTTTTAGCTCGCCAATTGAAAAAAACAAGAAAAGGAAAATACTATAACCAAAATTAAATCAGAGAAAGGTGAATTGCTAATACTACCTAAAGATATTAATAATAGATTTGCCCAATTTTACCAAAACTTATATACATCTAAAATTAAAATAGAAGATAGTAAAATACAAAAATGTCTAGATAACTGTAATCTTCCAATACTGGACCTTTTGGAACAAGAGGGACTAGGAGCTCAAATTACAATCAAAGAAATAGGTGAAACAATAAAATCGCTGAAAAATGGTAAGACACCGGGACCAGATGGTTTTAATAATGAATTTTATAAAAAATTCCAGGAGATATAATGACCCCTATAAAGTAGATTTAGATTTATACTCCCATGCTTTTTGGATGAAAACAAACTACCTGAAACACTAACAGAATCAACTATTACGCTTATTCCAAAAAAAGATAAAGATTTAGAAGATCCGGGCGTACAGAGCTATATCACTTTTAAATACAGTTCAGAAAATTTTAGCAAAGATTTTAGCAAGAAGATTAAGCAAATATATTAGTAAATTGATAAACCCTGATCAAACGGGGTTTATACGTAAAAGATACTCATGTAATAATCTGAGACGCCTGTTTAATATAATGTACTCGCATAAAGTAGAGGAAGAAGATATATCAATTATTTCTTTGGATGCAGAGAAAGCATTTGATCAGGTAGCGTGGCAATACTTATATAAAGTACTACAAAAATTTAATATGGGATAGAATTTTATAACATGGGTAAAATTATTATATAATAATAATAATAATAATAACTTTATTTATAGAGCACTTTAAAAACAACCCCTGTTGCCACAAAGTGCTGTACATGACTAATCATGGACAAAAAATTATTACACGGCAATAAAAACAGTAGAAGAGAAAGTAAAAACAATAAAATTAAAAACATTAAAAGCACTAAAACAGGAGCAAAGTCTCAAGCAGGGTCAAAAGCCAAGGAATATAAATGTGTTTTAAGATTGGTTTTGAAGATGGACAGTGAGGGGGCCTGTCTGATAATAATAATAATAATAATTTTATTTATAGAGCACTTTAAAAACAAACATAGCTGCAACAAAGTGCTGTACATCACTAATCATTGACAAAAAAGTTAACACACACCAAAAATAACAATCAAAAGAAATAGTAGGAAAAGACATGTAAAATAAAGAAACATCAAAAACACCACAAACAGAAGCAAAGCCTCAGGCATGGTCAAAAGCCAGGGAGTACAAATGCGTTTTAACACTGGATTTGAAGATGGACAGATAAACCGATGGCAAGAATTTTAACTAATAACATGTTATCTCAAAAATTTCAACTAACAAGGGGTAATAGGCAGGGATGTGCACTATCACCCCTGCTATTTGCCCTTATGATAGAACCCCTGGCTGAAAGTATAAGAATTCATCCGAATATTCAGGGCTATAATACCAGGGACTCAAAGAATAAAATCTCATTATATGCAGACGATATACTTTCATATATTACAAAGTCACAAACGAGCATACCAAATTTATAAAACTTAATGGAGGAATTTGGGTCTTTTTCTGGATATAGAATAAACTGGAACAAAAGTGAAATCATGACATTAAAACCTCAAGAACCTACACACTTATTGAAGTTCCCCTTTAAAATCGCAACAGAAAAATTTAAATATTTGGGTATTCAGATTACTAGAAAATATAAAGCATTATTCAATGCTAATTTCATACCTTTATTAAATAAACTTAATACACTGATTAAATTTTGGAAAACACTTCCCTTATCATTATTAGGTAGAATAAATGCAATAAAAATGATCTTCCTACCACAATTACTATACCTATTTCAGTCTATACCGGTATATATACCAAAATATTTTTTTAAAAAATTAGACTCTAACATTACAAATTATATTTGCGACTATAAATCACATAGAATCACAAAAAAAAACACTTATGTAAACCAAAAGAGGTCGGGGGACTTTCACTTCCGAATTTTATGTATTATTACTGGGCAGTGCATATTAAGAATATGATTTATTGGTTGGATAGTTCTACCCAACAGACAGAATGGATAAAAATGGAGAAGGAGGATTGCCATCCTTGTAATATAGGAACGATCCTCTTTTCCCCCCAAAAACTGAATAACACAATATATAAGAAGAACCCAATTATATATGGTACAATAAGAATTTGGAAACAAATAAAATGATCTTTAAAATTAAAAAATCTATCACTGTTAATGCCAATAGCGAACAATCCTTTATTTAAACCATCTCTTATTGATAAGACATATAACCAATGGGAAAGTCTCGGAATTAGAAGGATTGGGGATATGTACGAAATGGGAAACCTACTATCATTCCAACAACTACAATTAAAATTTAAATTGAAAAACAACCAATATTTTAAATATCTTCAGATTTGCGACTTTGTGAAAAAATATATACAAGGATATCAAAAAAGTAACTCCTGACTTATTGGAAGATGCAATGAATATTGAAGCTGACTCCCAAAAATTAATATCCTATTTATATAATAGTATTCTAAATATAGACCTACCATCGACAGAGGTACTTAGAGAAGAGTGGGAACGGGAATTAATGATAAAAATTACGAAGGTTAAAATGGGAAAAATACCTGATATATATTCACAAATGTTCAATTAATGTAAGACATAATCTAATTCAATTTAAAATTGTACAGAGATTATATTATTCAAAAAACAAGATTGAACAAATTTTATCCAAATATATCCGCCAATTGTAATAAATGTCTAGCCCAAAAGGCAACTATAACACACTCCTTAGTTTCCTGCATAAAACTTTATAGATTTTGGAATGATATTTTTGAAATATTTACAAAATTATTCAAGACAAGAATGGAACCTAATACTGAAATGATTAGGGGGTTACACAAAAAAGCTGGAGAAACTCAGCGGGTGCAGCAGCATCTATGGAGCGAAGGAAATAGGCAACGTTTCGGGCCGAAACCCTTCTTCAGACTGATCGGGGGCGGGGGTGGGTGGGGACAAGAAAGGGAAAAGGAGGAGTAGCCAGAAGGCTGGGGGATGGGAGGAGACAGCAGGGGGGCTGAGGAAGGGGAGGAGACAGCAAGGACTAACAAAATTGGGAGAATTCGATGTTCATGCCCCCGGGGTGCAGACTCCCCAAACGGAATATGAGGTGCTGTTCCTCCAATTTCCGGTGCTGCTCGCTGTGGCCATGGAGTAGACCCAGGACAGAGAGGTCGGAGGCGGAGTGGGAGGGGGAGTTGAAGTGCTGAGCCACCGGGAGGTCAGCTTGGTTATTGCGGACCGAGCGGAGGTGTTCGGCGAAACGATCGCCCAACCTCCGCTTGGTCTCACCGATAACACTGAAATGATAATATATTTGGTGTAATGGAAGATGGGAATAAATTGAACACATCTCAAAATCTATTCCTTAACTATGGTTTAATAATAGCAAAAAAATTAATACTTAAATTTTGGAAGGGTACATCAATACCAATGCTTAAAATGTGGATTGCAAGTATGTAGGACACAGCTCATCTTGAGGAAATGAGATTCCTCCTAATGGATAAATCAGACCAATTCATAACGAGTTGGTCTCCATTCGTCGTTTTTTTGGAATCATATGGTGCAACACAATTGTAAAAAATAACTGTTTCAGGACTGGACGAGGGTTGGTCAAGATTATAAATAATGATCTCCTTTTCTTTTTTATTTTATTTTATTTTCTCTATCTTCTCTCTCAACTTTCTTCATTTACTCGTTTTCTTTCTACACACTATATATTTCACATCTTTCTATCCTTTACTATCTAACTTCTTTTTCTTATTCTCATCTTTTTTCAATGTAACAAAAAAAAAGCTGTACATAAAATGTATTATGAAAATATATATTAGGCACTTTGGTGTCATATGACTGTACTTACTTCTAATAAAATAAAATTTAAAAAATTAAAAAAAAAGACACACAGACACACACAGGGAGACAGACAGACAGACACACACACACACACACACACAGGGAGACAGACACACATACAGGAGACAGACACACACACACATAGGGAGACACCGACACACACACTCAGGGAGACACACAGAGACACACACACACGGAGACACACAGGGAAACAGACAGACAGACACACACCCTTTCCTTCCCCCCCCCCATCCTCCACCTCCCTCCCTCCTCCCCTTCCTCCCTCTTTCCTCCCCCCTCATCCCTCCCTCTTTCCTCCCCCTCCCTCTTTCCTCACCCTCCCTCTCTTTCCTCCCCTCCCTCTTTCCTCACCCTCCCTCTTTTTCCTCACGCTTCCTCTTTCTCCCCTTTCTCCTTCCCTTCCTTCAATCCATTACTACATTCTCTCCCCGTCTCTCTTTGCCTCCATCCCTCCCTTTTTTTCTTTCTCTCTCTCTCTTTCTCCCCTCCCTCTCTTTCCCCGGCCGCCCAATAGGGAGTCTGGCGGGCACGGTGTAGCGTGGATTGGCGGCGCTGGTGCTGCCGTGTGAGTTGAAGGGCAGGAGGGAGGGAGGGAGCGAGGTTGTCGTGGCAGCCGGAATCACAACGCTCGCAGACGGCGCACAAAAGCACTGACACCCGCTGCCTGGGACCGACGCACTTCCCCAATCCGTGCAGATCGCTGTCATGCTGCCCAGAGACAAACTGTGCAGCAAAGATCCTATAGCTCTGGTATAGGATCTTTGCTGTGCAAGGACTGAAGACAGCCTGTCAGCGTGAGAATTCTGTCTTCAGCTTGAGGGCGTGAGAATTGGCTGAAATGCGTGAGTGTCACGCTCAAAGCGCGAGAGTTGGCAGCCCTGCTATAAGGTTGGGTTTGGGAAGGAGATACAAGCAGGCAGTGCAGGGCTGGGGTTTTGGGAAAAGGATATAATTTCACCCTCTGCTCACCCACACCATCTGGGCTCGCCCCCATTTCATCCCTTCCCCCTCTCCTTCCATCTATATTGCTCTGGTGTTACTATTCACACAGCTTCTTGCTTTAACTGACATCTTTTGTCTTTCCACCTCTGGCCTACGTGCAACTACCTCCACTCACCTGTATCCACATATGTAGGAAGGAACTGCTGTTGCTGGTTTAAATCGAAGATACACACAAAATGCTGGGGTAACTCAGCGGGACAGGCAGCATCTCTGCAGAGAAGGAATGGATGAAGTTTTGGGTTGGGACCTTTCTTCAGACGAAGAAGTATGAAGTAGAGTCTCGATCCGAAACGCCACTTATTTCTTCTCTCGCTGAGTTACTCCAGCATTTAATGTCGTATCCATCTATTATTTGCCAGGCTTGGTCCTGCGCCTCCTCTCTTCCAGTTCGCTCTCCCCCACCACAATCAGTCTCAAGAAGGATCCTGACCCAAAATGTCACATCCATCTTCTCTAGAGGTACTGCCAGACCCTGTGTTACTCCAGCACTTTGTGTGTTTTTTTGGAAACCAGCATCTGCAGTGCCTTGTGTTTACATTGTAATAGATGGGATTGTGCTATGGCAAAGGAAGTGGTTGGTAGAGAGGGAAGAGTGCGGCAGGGGGTCATGGAGGGAATGAATGGGCCCTTCGGAACGCTGAAGAGAAAGGGAAGATATGTCAGGTAATATTCTGTTGCAGGTGGTAGAAATTCTGACGGATGAATCATTGAATGTGGAGGCTGCTGAGGTGAAGGCCGAGGTCGAAGTCAAGGTTTTCTTTCCTGGTTCTTGCTGTGAGAAGAGTGAGAAATGTGGTGAGAGGACAATTGGCAGCCTTGTCAACTGTGGTAGAGAAATAGCCATGATTGAGGAAAATGGAAGACAAAAGTGCCAGTGTGGAAAATCCCAACATCAGAGCAGAAATGGTGGCAGAGATGGAATGGGGGTCGAACCAGGAAAGTAGGAAGAGCCGTGGGACTCAATGGCTGAAAATTATTATTGGTAGCCGTAATATATATAATGTAATTAGCATATGTCATGTCTTACGTGAGGGGACGCATGTGTTGGGGGAGACTCACGGTGACGTCTTGCAACAACGAAGCTTGTTAGTTTACTCCTGTATCTGAGAGTTCTTTTGAGTCAGTTCCCAAGTACCCAAAATACACTACAATTGGCGACGAGGATGGGATAGAGTTTGTGAACTCACCCACCGGACTGTTTTGCAACACGTAGGATTGTTTAACAGTTTAAACTGTAGATACGGAGTTGTGTCGCAGTTGTTTGCGAGCTGGACAAGAGAGGCCTACAGATCCCTCTATGCCGGGGACTGCATTTAAAATATCAGCTGTACAAGTCGGCGAGTTTTGTCAGGCTATCTCTATGTTGTGTCTACGTGGCAAGATGTCGTCCTTCGGATTGTTACTCATTTTAGACTGAGTTTTCCTTTTGTCAAATTCCTCAAGCTGAATAGTCTTTGTATAAGTTTTAGGTGAATTGTTACACCCAAAACACACAACAACAGCACGAAGAGGATAAAAGAACAGAAAAGGAAAGAAGGACTGTCAGAAAAAAAAAGGTTGTGTTTGGAAACAAAGTGGAACGGCACCAAGCCAAAAGATTTGGCGCCAAACGGTTTTGGATTGGCGCCAAAGAAAAGCAAGGTCGGAACAGGAAGCAAGGAAAACAGGTGGGGCAGTAAGTGTCACCGAAGAAAGCAGCCGAAAGCTGGAAGCCTAACCAGCAGGACAGCGACGGTGTCAACTTACCTGGAACATTTTCCAGGGCTGTGTAGCCCACAGCTAGGCCCAGGAGCCCAGGAGTCGAGTGGGGGCCTAGTACCGGGTAGGCCACGGACAGGTCCAGTGAAGCCACCGACGAAACGGAGTCAGCCCGGCTGGGAGAAGAGTCAGCCCAGTCGAGGGAGAAAGCCGGCCGCGTGAGAAGCGGACCAGCAGAGTGAAAAAAACTGGCCGCGAGAGAAGCGGACCAGTCGCGAGAGAAAGCCCGGTCGCAAGAGACGGCCGTGAGCAGAGAAAGCCCGGTCGGGAGCAGAGTCAGAGAAGCGGATGGGCCGAGGTAGAAAGCCCGGACGTAAGAGGAAGTCCAGCCCCGAGCAAAGAGTGGGTCCGCACGAGAGAAGCAGGACAGCACTCAAGCACTTCAGTCCGGTCGGGAGTAGAGTCAGCCTGGTCGTAAGGGCTGTGGAGACAGCGGGCAGGCAAGTCAGCAGAGCCGACTTAGCAGCGAGCCAGCGGCAGCAAAAGTAACGGTGAAGCCCGGAGGAGCCAGCAAAAGCAGCAAAAGTGGAGGTCTGGTGAGGCCAGCAGCAAAAGTACCGGTGGGGACAGCTCGAGAGGTCAAGAAGGTACCGGAGTCCATAGGTCGACAAGCTGGACCGGTGAAATTCTTCAAAGTAAAAGCAGGACTGTTGAATGTAATGTGTTGTTCACTATTCCTTCACAGTAAAAGCGGGACTGTTTGGATGTAAAGCAATGGTCACTGTTATTAATAGTAAATCTGTGTACATAGCAGGAATATGGTTAAAATGTTCTAAATGACTATTAACATGAAATGTTGGTTAACAGTATAAATCTATTATTATAAGAATTAGTAATAGTCAGTAGGCTGGATCACTTCTTAGTGTGTAGAAGGATTAAGTCTAGTGCAGAATACACAGTGAGAGAAAAGAAGATAGGGCACCTGAATAGCAGCAGGTAGCATGGCTTTTCAAATTGTAGGAAACGTGCCCCAGTTATTTATTTGTTTATTTATTTATTTATTAGTTATTTATTTTGGACAGAATAAAAGAATAAAAAGCAAATGTGAAACAGCATACAAAAAACAAACACAAATATTTATAAAGTGTCATAAACAATATCTATAAATAAATGAAATCATATATGTCCGAAAAGGAGCAGGAAGAAGCCAAAGCTTATTAATTCCCACCCCTTATTCAACTGCTGGTAATTATCTCATACAAATTTAGCAGCTATATGTACAACCATATGTATTTATTTATTTATTTATTTTTTTGTTTATTTTATTAGAAGTTAATACAGCACAAAACAGTACAGTGGAACCTAATTTTAGGTGCCAACTATGTAATACCGTAATCCATTCTATGTACAACCTCTAGTTTTATGTTATAAGAAGGAAGTAAGCAGGACAAGAAAAAGAAAACATTAGAAAGGGGAAAAAGTGGAAAAATAGATGGTAGAGAGTAGAAAAACGTGAAGTGTGTATATAAAAAATAAAAAAAGGAAGAGAGAAAGTGGAAAGTAGAAATAGAAGAGAAGGCCCCTTAAAAGAGAATTTTTCAAATCTGTATTCGGAGATGTAGATCTATCCGCGTCATGAACTGAAATCAGCAATCCTTACGGTACCGCTGCATCACATGATTCCAAAAAGTCGATGAAAGGAGACCAACTCCTTAAGAATTGGTCATATTTATTTATTAGTCGGAGTCTCATTTCTTCAAGGCGTGCTATGTCCATCATATTCCTAATCCACATTTTAACAGTTGGTGTGGTTGTATTTTTCCAAAATTTAAGTATCAATTTCTTTCCAATTATTAACCCATAATTAAAAAAAACATTTTGATCTTTATTTAAATTGGTATCTTCTCCTATTATTCCAAATATAATCCATTCCATTTTGGGTTCTATTCTTGACTTGAAAATCTTTGTAAATATATCAAATATATCACTCCAAAATGTATTCAACTTTGTACATCCTACAAATGAATGTGTTATATTAGCGATTTGAAACAAACATTTATCCCATCTGGGAGAGACGTTTGGATAAAATTTATTCAACCTCGTTTTTGAATAATATAGTCTATGTAATAATTTGAATTGAATTAAATTATGTCTTGCATTAATAGAACAGTTATGTGTATTCATCAAATACTTTTCCCATCAATCCTTCGAGATCTTTGTCATTAGCTCTTGTTCCCAATCTTCCCTTAATGCTTCTGTTGAGGGTGATTCTCTATTTAATATATTATTATAAAAGTATGATATTAATTTTTGTGAATCAGCCTTAATATTCATTGCTTCTTCTAAAGGATCTAAAAATATAGTTTGAAATCTATGTGTATATTTCTTCATAAAGTCACATACCTGTATATATTTAAAATATTGATTATCCTTCAATTTAAATTTTAATTTTAATTGTTGAAATGATAACAGTTTGGTACAACCATATGTATACCAGCCACTATATGTACACCAAATTATTTACATTTGAACACTAATCAAATATTTACAAAGCCATACAAATAGTTAGATTCAGTAATTTTGAGAAATGGACCAAAGTCTTGGAGGCTTGTTTCATTTCCAATGATATTGCTGCAGAGGAGAAGAAGAGAGCATGGTTCATATTAGGCTTAGGAAGAGAGGGTTATCAAACCTTACGTATGTTACTCCTGCCAGCAAAGCCCACAGATAAAATGTATGAGGAATGTAAGGAGGTATTAATGGCTCATTTCTCGCCAAAACCTCCAAGGGCATCCATAGGCAAGGAGCCTGAACTAAAGAGGGCAGTCTATCAAAGGACCAAGGTTACGTGCAAAAGGACAAAGGTCAAGTGCAAAGGGACACAAGTCAAGTGCAAAGGGACACAGGTCAAGTGCTAAGGGACAAAGGGCAAATGCAAAGTGACAGAAGTCAAAGGCAAAGAGAAATTGCCATCCAAAGAGCAACCCTAGCTATTCAAGCTGCATTCAGGGGTATGAAGGTACGGAGAGAGATCTGGAACAAACAGAAGGCAGTAAAGGTAATACAAGCAGCATTTAGAAGGCACAGAGTATACCGTCAATACAAGGCAATGAGATTGGCAGCTATAATAGTACAAACCCATTATAGGGCACACCTTCAAATGGAAAGTGATCGCAAATCTTACATGAATGTATGCAGAAGCGTTGTACTGCTTCAGGCAGCCTACCGTGGAATGCTTGTTCGAAGGCAACTGCGGGGCATGCACAAATCTGCCAAGGTCATACAGACTTATTATCAGATGTATAAACAGCGTCAGTATTTTAAGAAACTACGCTGGTCTGCCATTGCTGTACAGCAATGATACAGAGCTTGCCAGATAAGAGATGTCCAAGTGAGACAGTATAAGAGTTTGAGGGAAGCAGTGGTGTGTATTCAGGCCTTATACCGCGGGATCAAAGCCAGAGTATTGGTTGAGAAAACCAAGGCAGCACGCTGTATTAAGTCATTCATAAGAATGTGCATTATAAGAAAGCATTTCTTGATGCAAAAGGCAGCTGTAGTCACTCTGCAAGCTGCATACCATGGTTACCTATTAAGGGTACGGTACAGAACTATGCGACAAGCAGTCATTTCGATCCAGAGATGGTACAAAGCATGCAAAATAGGGCATTCCCAGATTGTGCAATATCAGTCAATGAGGGATGCAACTATTACCATTCAAACTGCCTACAAGAGTATGGTGGTTAAGCAAAAGAGAGCTACTGTAAAAGTCCAGTTAGTACTCCGTATGAGCTGGTATAGGAAAGACCTAAGGAGACAAATAGATGCACAACAGAAAAGGCTGAAACGATACAAAAGACAAACGATATAGGAAAGACTTCCTCAAACCGATTTATACAGCAGTTGTAGTGCAGTATCACTACCGTGCTTATGTAGTAAGAGAAATATACAGAGCGCAAATCAAAGCCACTGCTGTATTGCAAGGACAGTATAGATCCTACTTCTTGATGAATTACCAGAAAGGTGATATAAGAAGACAAATAGACGAACAGCAGAAAAGGCTTAAACGTTGCAAAGAACGGTTAAATAAATGTGTGACGATGAGCAAAAAGCTGTTAACAGAAAAGTCTAAAGAAGAGAGGCTTGTCGGTCGAGACAAAAGTATGCAGGACCGATTGTGATTAGGACACTTCAGTATAGTCCAGCATGGAGCTTCCTTCACTGAGCAATGGACAAATGTTTATGCATTGCAGAATGTCATTATACAACAAGAGCAGATAAATATGCAGCGCCAGGAAATTGAGTGACTGAAAAACGAAAACCTGCAGTCGTGTGTCAGATCCCACCTACAAATAAGGAACAGAAACAGAGGAAATGTTAACTTTAGCAGAATTTCAAGAACAGGAAGAAATCTGCAAATTAGATTAGGATATTTAAAAAGGGAAGAGGCAGAGATACAGGTAGAGCTAGAGTGATTAGAAAGATGAGTGGAATGAACCATTATAAGTGCTACGTTTTAGTACAATTATTACAGTTATGAGGATAGATATAGATAGATATGCCATTTATTGTCACTATACATGTACAGTGAAACTGAAAGCTGCTCGTACTCAGTGCATACATACAATTTAGCGATGTAATGTAAGATGACTGTAATAATATAATTGTGCAACAGTGTGTTAATCAATTATATTTAACGTACTAGAAATGGTGTTATTCACCTCCAAGTTAAAGGGGGAGCAGTGTAATGTATATAATTATTACAGAGAGACACTGAAGATATTCATTTGGAGGATGAGCCATCTTGGGGAAGGGCTGCAAACCAGCAGCCGTCCGTTTAACTCACTTTTTTTTTGAGTTTTAGTAAGTCCTGTCCTTTGTCTGCTGGATAATGGACTTTTTAAATGTGGGGGGAAGGAGGTAATTTTACTTCTTTGTCCCTACCTGGTCGGTGAGGCAGCTTTTTTCTCCGGGCTGCCCCATCGACCCGTTCTCATGGCCTACCAGCGGGCGTGGAGCGTCGTTTCCTGGCGGTGACCGCCCAGCACCTCGGCTTCGGTGGCAGCACAGCGCTGGGGCGCTATTGCGGAGTGGAGCGGGCGATGCCTTGCCTGGGTCGCCGCGCTGGATCGACGCGCTGGAGCTCCGGTGAGCTGTGACCGCCGAGATTAACACCTCCGGGCTGCGGGTCTGCGGAGCGGGCGGCGCCGACTCTAACATCGGGAGCCTGGGAGCTCCAACCCAGCGTGGCCTTGTCGGATTCGGAAGCCGCGGTCCCCAGTCAGGAAGCAGCCGTTCCAGGTGGCCCAGCCGCTGAGAGGACTCTCCCGACGCCGGGGCAAGACCACCCGGTGAGAACGGCCAGGAACATCGGGCGTCCGTAGAGGCAATAGCGGTGGCCTCAATTGGCCTGACTTTGGGTGAACTGGGGATGGGGACTGGACATTGTGCCTTCCCCCACAGTGGTAACCATTGTGGGGGGATGATTTTTTTGTGTGTTAGTAAACATGTTAGTCTGTGTCCAAGATGGCTGTCGGAAGGGAGAGTGGACGCTGGCGCGCTTTAGCTGCCGCTGCTCTCTCTTCACATTGTGTTTTTGATTTTTTGTCTTTGGATTGAATTCTGTTTTTAATTTGTGTTTTGGTGATGTCTTTATTATTTATTTTATTCCGATTATATGCTTTATTATTCTTGTTAATCTCTGTAAGGTGTCCTTGAGATTTTTGAAAGGCGCCCAAAAATAAAATTTATTATTATTATTATTATAATAATGTAATTAGCATATATTATGTCTTGTGCGAGGGAACGCATGCGCTGGGGGAGACTCACGGTGGCGTCCTACAATAAAGAAGCTTGTTAGTTTACTCCTGTATCTGAGAGTTCTTTTGAGTCAGTTCCAAGTACCCAAAATACACTACAGTAGCCCATCTATCACTTGAGCAAAACATGTCAG
Source organism: Leucoraja erinaceus (assembly GCF_028641065.1). Taxonomy (NCBI): domain Eukaryota; kingdom Metazoa; phylum Chordata; class Chondrichthyes; order Rajiformes; family Rajidae; genus Leucoraja; species Leucoraja erinaceus. The sequence goes on along the minus strand of NC_073383.1, from coordinate 10,489,610 downwards.
AGTATGGTCGAATTGCAGCAGGAATCATAGACGGGAAGCAGTGACTGAGGGTCTCAGAGAACTCCATTCAGGGAAAAAGAAAACTTCTTCAAAGTGGGCACACCTTGAAAAAGGTAGGAGGAGGTTCTGCATTAGTTCTGCAATGGCAAATTCATTTCACTGCACCTTTGGTGCATGTGACGAATAAAATTGACTTTGACTTTTGACTTTGCAGTGGAACAGTTGACCAGAGAAGCAATTCTCCAGCCTAGCACTTGAGATTGAGATGGAGAAGGAGATGCCAACAATGGAAAATGGACTGTTATGGACCAAGCAATTGGGAGAGCAGGGTGGATACAACACGGCAGTAAAAGGGAAACAGATTTGAGTGCAGAAAGCAGTAGCAATAGTTTGGCAATTCAAATTTGGTAACATTGGCATACTAAAAAAAGTTTTTGATACCAGGAAATAAAGTTGTGAACTCAGATCTCAGCATCATTTCTCGTGGAACATGTTGTACTTATTAGTAAACCATTCTTTACTTATAATTTCAGCTTTCTATATTGATGCCAGTTAACCTTCGATTCTTTTAATTATTCACCGACGGCGTGCTGCTCTTAATTATTATTGCGTCACTTAAACAACGACCTTTTGGAATGTCATATAAACTATATTACTAATAGGAATCTTGCCTACTGTATCCACTGGATCTCCTCAATGCAATAAGATTGCATCAAGAAAGGTTTTGAAATCAGTTTTGACTAATTACATTGAGACTTCCCAGGAGTCAGTCGCTGTGGTGGATGTTCATATTATTTTTTTAAATTGGGCGTCTTGTTGCTCTTTATTGGTATGACTGTATGGCAAGTTGAATTTCACTGCACCGTAATTGGTACATGTGACAATAAACAAACCTTGAGCCTTGTAACTATTGGTTACATATAGGAACAGCAGTTTCAGAATAAAGGGTAGTTCAATCTTGGACTGAGATGTGAAGAAATTTCTTCACTCGGAGGATGGTGAATCTTTGGAATTCTCGGTCTCAGGGATATCATTAAATTCATTTAATAGAGAGATTAAATTTCTGGATATTAAGGGAATCAAGGGGCTTGAGGATAGTACAGGGAAAAGGCACTAAGGTAGAAGTTCAGCTAAATGTAATTAGTCAACATTGATTTCAAAAGAAGTCTTTCTTGATGCAACGTTATTGAATTGTGGAGAATGTAGGCAAGATTAACGCTAGCTTCTTAAGGAGTTTTGAAGGACCAAATGGCCGAACCCTACAACTATGTTATATTTTCTTTCAGGCAAATTGCAAATGACTGAGTAATTTATTTGTCGATAAACATGGGTGTCCATTGTGCCACAAGATATGAGACTAAAATTATGGTGATAATTGTACACAGTTGTCCTCCAGTCATGGCCTTGTTCCGGAGATATTACCATGTGTTCAATGGGTGAAGTTGCTATATTTTTGTGTCTTGAACTCTCCAAATACATTTTCTCAAACTCTCCAAATGATTTCCCATGTCCCATAATCTACACCTAAAATCTTCCAGTTAAAGAGAGCATTGTAGGAGTGATACAACGGAAACGGGAAAATCAAAAGGCTCATTAGCTTGGTGATTAAATGTGCCCTTTCTTTAAACAAACGCAACATGCCTAATCTCAGTTTACCTCTGCCCCAAAGAATTAGATGTGTTAGACATAATTAAAATACATTACTTAATTTCAATTTGGGAAAGAGGGAAGTGGAAATTCACTGTGTTTGTTCACCTTCTTAAAAAAACGGATTACTTATGCAAGATAGTGAAGCCATCTTCTCACTGCCTGAGAAGAAACTGAGGATATGAGTCATATCCCCTTTAAATCATTTATAACCATCAAGACTATGGAGAGAGATCAACAGCAACTGGCAAACAAATGATCATGAAAAAATAAGCCATTTTAGATTTTTTTTCTTATCTCTCATTTCCAAGTTTGCAAATTGGCACCATATTTTACATGCAAAATGATGATTCTGAGACTTTTCTGTATCTTATTTATTCTGCATTTAATACATCCTGATCTGCCTATACGTTTTTTAGATAAATATCTTGCATTGCCAGCAACACTTCAAAATTAAACATTACAGATTGAAAATATGGCGCAACATGGAAAAACAGATAGATTGCTGTCAGCAAATACATTCAACAAAGTACCAAGAAACACATACTTGTTACAATATTGAAAAACAATCACAGCCACAAACTGTATCTTGGTTTACGTACAAGCAGAGGCCAATGCTACCACACACAGAGCAAAACTAAACCGAGTGTGTTGTCTTGACACATACAATTATTGATAATTTAACAGCACAGAGCAGCATGTCCTACACTGAAATTGGAGCATTGGAGAGAAATATATTTTAAAACTATGCTGGAATCTTTCAAAAAATCCCAAGCAAAAAAGTGCATCAAGCAAACTTTAGCAGCTAACCCTCCAGCACACAAAACATGCACCAAATGCAGTTATTAGTATCCTGAAGGAATGCAAATGATTCATGCAAAATGCAGCAGCAGAAAGCTTTCTAAAACACGTTAATGCAAATAGGTCAGTAAATCAGACATATTTCGGATGCACTCCTACACTGAAAGCTCCAAGACATGGTCCTCGTCTTGAAAATGTACACTTCATCAAAGTTCATCAACAACAAAAAAACACAGAAACAAGCCACTTTCTCTCATAAAAATAAGGATGGAAAATATTCTGGTATAGCTCAAAGATAGTTGGACATTAGAATGGTGTTTAAGTTAATTAGGTTCAAATTTTTAAAAAAAATACATGTGACCAAAAGGAGTGGGTATAATGGACTGAAAGTGTTTCACCCACTCTGCACGTAACATTTAAAGCACTAAATAATGTAGACTTTTGCAGAACACAAAATTTACAATCAAAATAACTGACAAACATGTTATATACAAAGGCATAAACTATGCAGTATTGTATCATGCTTACAAATTGTAGAGAACAATGAACATCAGAGGCAAGCTTCATACAATACTTACAATCCACCCACTACAAATAGCAGCCTGTGGCAACAATACTGCAGGACGGTTTTGGATATTTTAAGCTGATTTCAATTCTGAAGTATAATACCAGTCTTCAGTCTACTTTCAATAAATTATTAGATCAAATTCCAACACAAAAAACAGTATGTGTTTAATCATTCAAAATGCTACTGACAAATTATCCCTGAAATTGTCAATGAAAATTTCAATGAAAAGTGAATACAATTCTAATTAAATCCTAATTATAGCTAGGTATCCAAAGAATTTGAATTTCCCAATAACATTTACTCAAAATATCAGTAATTCAGGTAAAACATTGGAAGGTTTAAGAAGGAACTGCAGGTGTTGGAAAATCAAAGGTAGACAAAAATGCTGGATAAACTCAGCGGGCGAGGCAGCATCTACGGAGCGAGTGTCCTCTGCCTCACCCGCTGAGTTTCTCCAGCATTTTTGTTTCCTTCGTTCCATAGATGCCGCCTCACCCGCTGAGTTTCTCCAGCATTTTTGTCCACAAAAAGTTGGAAGGGTTCTTTTTTGAAAAAATATGTAGGAACTTGATAAAATGATACAATATTTCTGTCACTAAATCATTTGCATTCCTTGGAAGCATTTACTTACAACATTTACAGTAATGAAACATGAAGTATCTTCTGCTTAGTGGCCCTTAAAAATGAGGAGAAAAAAAAAACATAAGTCAGGACTGAATGAAACATTAAGTTAAATAAAAGGGGATGATGCCAAGCAACAAATCTCAAGCAACACTGGAATATTGTTTACATAACCTACATCTTGAGTAGCCAGCCAAACAAATTTCAATCCTTACTGTCAGTTCATTGCTCTGCCTTTACACATTTGAAACAGCTGGTTATTCAAAGTTTTATGCAGGTTAAATAGCCTCTACTGGTAAAACACTTTGACAGATTCTTGTAGACATGATAATATTCATTCACATTTTACAGGAGTTTCCCCACAAGTTAATATGATCCACAACAATAACAATTTTTGACGACATTTTTTCTAAAACTAGATATTTTCCCATGTTTCTAGGCCAGGAGATGAGCGTGAATACTTTCGACTATTCACATAATTTCGGACTCCATGGCAATTTCATATCGACCGCAAGCCAATAGTTTTCTAAAAATCTTAAATTGTGCTGAGATTATCATGCTCTTTTTTAAAAAACACATGAAGAGCTTAGTGCATTATTTCAAGTCCCAGAGTGATTGTTCAAACTGGGCAGGCACTGGCTTTTTCTCTTAATTTTACCCGGGCCTACAGTTCCTCTGCACTACATCAAAAAATTCTCATCTAAAACACCAGAGCCAAAAAATACAACACTATTTTACAAACATCACTCAAACATCAGTTTGGTTTTGGTAATTCAGGGCAGAATTACTGTTGGACAGTGAAGAACTATACCATGCTGTCTATGTTCTCCTTGGAGTGCTTTTCTTTTCCATTGTTTGAGTCTTCTGAAGGTATATACTGATTTTGATAATCTTGAAGGATTGTTACAATATCATGGTGGCCAAAGTGAATCGCCTCATCCACTGGTGTGTTGCCCCACCTAAAGTTTTAATAATGAAAAAGCAAAATTAAATAGTATATTCCAGCTGAACAGCCTGCAAGAAATTTCAAATGACATTATAATCATTACCATAATTTTTCATCAGGATTTACATCCAAAGTAATTAAATCACTTATTAAAAATAAACTTTTGAAAATGAAGAGACTTTTCCTCTATCATGTTTAAGGTTTAGTATTGACGGAAACAGGCCACAAAAAACAAATTTTTTTTCTAAAACCTGCCTGCACTCACCATAACCCTGCTCCCTCAAAAATGTTTTCCATTTCAGGGAATTCCACACCACCATTTTATATTACCCCTAAACTTTGTCCCTTAGAAAAATAGGGAAAAGCTTTTTGTCTATCCCGAAAGTATTGAGCCAAAGATTTTTCTAAAAATCACTCAGATTGCTCCCTCAAAGTTTTCCATTCAGAAGTTTTATATACATTTAGAAAATAGTTTTTTTGAAAGGAAATCTATCGAAACAGGTGACTGCTTAGAATTAATGTTGTATTTATGAGAGAGAACTTCAGAATTAATCAAGACATTGCCACAGGTATCCCAATTATTAAGAAGTAAACAAGATAGAATCCACAAGCCAATTTTTGCATAATTTGTGTTAATCACAGTGCTGAAAACAACATAGATATACAAAGTTAAATAACTACCAACTTACCTGTCTTTAGGGAATGGATTTACTTTGCAAGCTTCTAACAAAAAGCGAACCACCTCCACATGGCCTATAAATGAAAGTAAATCTGTGATATTCTGTATTATTAGTTGGTTTCCTCACCAATGGTATACGTGCTACACTATTTCTAGAAAACAAATCATACCTTCAGCAGCTGCTACATGCAGCGCTGTTCGTGAGTCATAGTCCCGCTGCTCCATATCCATAGCAGATAAAGCAAACCTGCAAACGGAGCAAGAAAAAGGTAACAGTTTTCCACAATTTATAAAGTCTCAAGGTAGCTTTACATTTAAGTTTTTTTAAATTCCATTATATGCAGATAAAATAATCTAAAATGTAATACTTCTAAAGTGTAAAATTATACAAAACTTAAAATAAATAAGATGCACAATTTCCAGGTCTGATCTCTTCATATAACTTGCAACTGTACAAATAGGTTTTTGGGTGTGAAATAGTTAATAATGCCGAATTAATGTTAGTCATGTGAGACGGACATTCACTGATTTATTTGTGTCGATGCACTTCAACAACCTAATCTAGACCAATACCATGAACTAACCATTAATTAAGACCCTTTAAGAAATATATAGATGCATAAATATACAAGGGGTGGCACAGTGGCGCAGCAGTAGAGTTGTTGCCTTACAGCACCATAGACCCGGGTTCGATCCTGACTACGGGTGCTGTCTGTACGGAGTTTATACGTTCTCCCTGTGACCGCATGCGTTTCTGCCGGGTACCTCCCACACTCCAAAGACGTACGGGTTTGTACAGTAGGTCAATTGGCTTCTGTAAATTGTCCTTATGTGCAGTATAGTGCTAGTGCGTGGGGTAATCGCTAGTCGGCATGGACTATAAAGGACTGTAACAGGTCGATGGACCCGTTTCCATGCTGTATCTCTAAAATCATGGCCAAAACATGCAAGACAAAGAGAGTGGTTGCGTCATCAGTCCTCTGCCTGCACTTTAATTCCCATTGTTTACAACAATGCATTCTGCGTTGATCACATCAAATTGTGTCTTAACATTTCCATCAAATTGATGACAAGGAGAGTTCAATCTGATCAGGTATGATAGATTATTTAAGAATGTTTAGGAATATTACTGAATAAAATTCCAGTGCCTGTGTTGAAAAATCTTACATCGTCCACATCTGATCTCAAGATGGCGCTGGAGGGTGACGATTCTTTGTGCGGCGATTCTTGGCATGATGGTTCCAGAGAAGAATCTACCACCATCTGATACAATCGCTCTACTGCTTTAAACCCAACCTGTTCTTTCTGAACTGTGGCTTCCCCTCTACCATTGCAAACAAAGACCTTAACCACATTTCATCCATTTCCCTTATCTCTTCTCTCACTCCCAATCCTCTAGGAAACACCAAGGACAGAGTTACTCTGGTCTACCCCACCAACATCAACGGAACATACTCCACAATTTCTGCCACCTTCAAAGACATTCCATCAATGGATACTTTCCTTTCTCCTCCCCTTTCAGCATTTCACAAAGACCTTTCCCTTTAAGACTCCCTGGTCCCCTCCCACCAACAATCCTCTGTCTCATGGCACTTTCTTTCCCTTGCAACCACAGCCGACGAAACACTTGCCCTGTCATCTCATCCCATCCCGCCATTTAGGGATCCAGGCAGTCTTTCCCGTTGAAATAGTTATTCACTTTTACTTCTTCGGTGTACGGCATTCGGTGTTCACGATATGGTGTATTCTACACTGAAGAAACCAAAGGTGGTCTGGGTGACCATTTCGCTGAACACTTGTGCTCGGACCGCAAAGGCCTGCTGGGTCTCCCGGTTGTTAATGATTTTAACTCCCCTTCCCATCTCTGTACTGACTTTTCTGTCCTGGGCTTCCTCCATTGCCAGAGTACGGCCACATGGAAACCAGAGGAACAGCCCCTCATATTCCACTCGGGTAGTTTACAATCAAAAGGTATGAACGTTGAATTCTCCAATTTTAGGTATCTAACCAACTAACACCCCCCCCTCCTTTCTTTTCCCCCCGCCCCCTTTTTCTTGTTCCTCACCTGGAACCACTCCCATTTCCTCTCTTCCCCCTATATTCCTTCCTTTGGCTTCACAATTCATGCAACTTCTCTCATTATCTCTATCTCTCATTTTTTGGCCTTTCATCACTGGCCTTTGTCCAACTATCTGCCGATCACCTGTATCCACCTATAACACGCCAGACTTTGTCCTGCCCTCTCCTCTCTTCCAGCTTTCTCCTCCCCTCCCATCCCCAACCCCAATTAGTCTGAAGAAGGCTCTTGATCCAACCTGAAACATCATCCATCCATGTACTCCAAAGATGCTACCTGGCCTTCTGAGTTACTCTTTGGCACTTTCTGTCTGTATTTGTAAACCAGTATCTGCAGATTGGGTAACCGCTTTGCCGGACACCTTTAAGGGTACCAGTCTGTAGGGGTAACCCTGCTGTTGCCTATCGCTATGACCCCAACCCATTCCCACTCTGAGCCATTGGTCTGACCTTCCAGAAGGCTGCACTGTAATGGCATGAACAAGTCAAGTCAAGTTGAGAGAATTTGTCATGGCAGGCAGTGACTAGTCCAAGGCTCAGATAGGACAATATATATTAAATTCTTGAAGGCAATGCTGCAAGCACAACAGAATATTGTAGGAGGATGTAAAAGGTACAGAAAATGTTTGGCAGATCAGTGTGGATCTGTATACCATAGACCAAAGCAGATATTATAAACAGTATTGGGAAAACATAATGGTACACCAGTAAACAGGTGCAATAGGCATGTTGGCTTTCATAGCAAGAGGATTTGAGTATAGTTTTTGTTTGAAGTTGTGTTTAATCGTCTGATGGCTGTGGGGAAGTAGCTGTTCCTGAACCTGGATGTTGCAGATTTCAGGCTCCTGTACCTTCTACCTGATGGCAGCGGAGAGATCACAGCTTAAGGTGGGGAAATCCTTTAAAACCGAGATGGCCAGGATGGTGTGGAACTCTCTGCCACAGAGGGTAGTTGAGGCCAGTTCCTTGATGAGGGAGTTAGCAGCAGAGGGTTTTTGAGGCAGCTCGAAGGGCCGAATGGCCTACTCCTGCACCTACCTATGTTTCTATGTCTATGACCTTCAACTGCGATAGATCTTGTGGCCAGGTCAGGGATATGTATGTGGCCCTTGTAGGAAAGGGGATCCCTCGATGGTGGGGAGGTCAGAGCCGGTGATGGCATGGGCAGTGCTTACAACTTTTTGCAGCCTTTTCCGCTCCTGGACGCTCAAGTTGCCGAACCAAGCTCCGAACCGGAAGCATGCTCTCCACTGTGCACCTGTAGAAGTTCGAGAGAGTCCTCCTTGACATACCGACTCTCCGTAATCTTCTCAGGAAGTATAGGTGCTGATGTGCTTTCTTTATAATCGCATCAGTGTGCTGGGACCAGGAGAGATCTTTGGAAATATGCACGCCCAGGAATTTGAAGTTCTTGACCCTTTCCACCATCGACCCGTTGATATAAACGGGATTGTGGGTCCCTATCCTCCCCCTTCCAAAGTCCACAATCAGTTCCTTGGTTTTGCTGGTGTTGAGAGCCAGGTTATTGTGCTGGCACCATTTGGTCAATAGGTCGATCTCTCTTCTATACTCTGACTCCTCCCCATCAGTGATATGTCCTACAATAGTGGTGTCTTTGGCGAACTTGATGATGGAGTTTGCACTATGTCCGGCTACGCAATCGTGAGTATAGAGTGAGTACAGCAGGGGGCTGAGCACGCAGCCTTGAGGTGCTCCCGTGCTGATTGTTATCGAGGATGACACATTTCCACCAATACAAACAGACTGTGGTCTGTGAATGAAGAAGTCGAGGATCCAATTGCAGAGGGATGCGCAGAGACCCAGATCTGAGAGCTTGGTAACCAGCTTGGAGGGGATGATGGTATTAAATGGCGAGCTGTAATCAATGAATAACAGCCTGACATATGGGTTTTTGTTGTCCAAGTGGTCCACATCCAAGTGGAGAGCCAGTGAGATCGCATCCACTGTTGATCTGTTGTGGCGGTAAGCGAACTCCAATGGGTCCAGGTTCTTGTCGAGGTAGGAGTTGATATGCGCCATTATCAACCTCTCAAAGCACTGGTCGATAGTCATTGAGGCACGTCACCTTGCTCTTCTTATTATTGATGCCCTTTTAAAGCAGGTGGGAACCTCAGACCTCAGAAGCGAGAGGTTGAAAATGTCCGTAAAGACTCCAGCCAGTCGGTCCGCACAGGTTTTTAAACACGTCCGGGTATACCATCAGGTCCAGACGCTTTCCGAGGGCTCACCCCTTCTGACGTCGGCCTCTGTTCATCCACGGCTTCTGGTTAGGAAACACTCAGAAGGTTTTTGTTGGGATGCAGTCCAACAAACTCAAGGAACAGCACCTCATCTTGCATCAGACAATGCTGCAGCCTTCTGGACAAACACTGAACTACTGCTTCAAGAAGCTTGAATTGGCAGTCTATAATCAGTCATCCAATCCATGACATTAGCTCAGCTTGGTTTTTTTTAACCTCTCCTTTGTCTCTCTGGAAGTGGAGGACACATCCAGCTGTGACACATACTCCCCTGTGAAATCTCCTCAAGGTATGCCTACTTTGAAGAAGTTCTCCTCCTCTCTCCGGAGACAGTTTCACAACCTCCTATCAGTCTGAAGAAGGGTTTCGGCCCGAAACGTTGCCTATTTCCTTCACTCCATAGATGCTGCTGCACCCACTGAGTTTCTCCAGCATTTGTGTGTACCTTCGATTTTCCAGCATCTGCAGTTCCTTCTTAAACACTTAATGCTTGTCTTTCTGCTCTGCATTTCCCAACTACAAGATTCTTTTGTCTATGTTCTCCTGCACTAACTGCTCCCCACTCACTCATTGATCAGATAACCTTGTGAACCTTTTATTTCCATTGACACCTTGGTTTTACCCTATCACAGACATTCCCTCCCCTCCACCCTCCCAGCAGTTTATTATCTTGTCTTCTTCCCAGTTTGGATGAAGGGAGTTCAACCTAAAAGATTAACATTGGTCCACTTCCCACAAATGCGGTCTAATCTGCTGAGTATTTTCAGCATTATAATTAGTAATCTGAATGGCAAAGGATAATTAGATTCATAGAGGACGAGTGAGTTCCTTCAAGTAAAAATTAATGCGGTGACAATTCAGATATATTTCTTCATGTGAATTCCTGCAATTCATATCCTTAGAGGCTGATCCTTCACTCAAAATGTTCCCATTTAACTGAAGTGTCAAATAAATTTAAAAGAAAACCGAAGTAGTCTCCAAAAAAATGTATTTACATCATACACACAAAATCTCAGAGAGGGACTCTTTGTCATCCTACTGTTGTCAGCATCAGCACCTTTTGCAAATACAGCAGATATTCCAACATGATAAATGGGCACAGAAAATTATTTGCTGGAATTATTAAATGCAGCTGCATAAGCATTTTCATTTCTGACTTATGTAAACTGGATACTCTAATAAATCACGTCTGACAAGTAACATACTTTGGGGGGGGAAAAAACATTGCGAATGGCAAAGTGGCTTAGGTTATTCATTGCTCATCGAATGCAAGGGGAAGGTATATAGTTGATAGCAAAGGATATGCAGAGGGAGCTTGCGATCCGGGCTCATAGCTCCTTGGAAGTGGCAACACGAGCAGATAGAGTGGAAAAGAAGCATACCCTCATTGGTCACAGCATTGGGTATAAGAGTGCAGGAAAACATGATGCAGCTCCACAAGACTTTAGTTAGTTTGAATTTGGAATATTGCATGCATTACAGGAAAGGTTAGAAAAAGTTCACCAGAATGTTGTCTGCAAGAAGTTGGACACATTTTGGTTTGTTTTCTCTGAATATTGGAGGTTGAGGTGAGACCTGATAGTATATAAAATGATGAAAGGCATAGATAGGGTAGCCAGTCAGAACCATTTTGTCCCGGATGGAAGTGTCAAAGACCCGAGGCCATAGCTTTAAGGTGAGAGGTGCAAAGTGTAAAGGAGATGTGCGGGGGCCAGAGAGCCTGTTCCTGTGTTGTACTTTTCTGTGTTCTATGTTTGTATTAATGCCACAACTTTGTAGTTACTTAAAACTTGCATTTATTGAATTGGCAAATTACGTCCTTTCTGTCTATTTCAATTCCAATCAAATCCCTTGCACTTAGTCAACCAAAGTACTTAATGCAGTTCCAGTATTTTTTAATGCAGTTCCAAAATCATTTTGTTGCACAAAAATCCAAAAATATGCTTTTTAATAACCTAATCTTTAATCTGGAAGGAGCAATAATAACAATTCTCAATGTCAATTCCCAACCCTTAGCCATTGTTGTAAATGAAAGCATCTGGTAAGTTTGTCTACATCTTACATACCACAACCTAGATTACTAAATAAAGATCTTTGCAAATGCAAGTCGACATGCCACATTAAATTGGTGAAACACATAAACCTAATTGTGAAAAATCTTACCTTCTGAGTGCAGACACATCTCCAGTATAAGCAGCAAAGAGAAGGTTGATTACAGACTTCACCTAAAAGGGAATAGGAAAACAAAAGAGCATTTTGAATTCACTTCCAAACATGCATCTTTAAAAATGTTGGAATTATAGCTGCTTCCACAAATATGAAATAATCAAGGACAATACAAAGTAATTAAAAATCCCAGTTTTTTCCATGCAGTAATCTAGAAACATAAGGAACCGCAACATCATCCGAGTACAATGTCATGTATTGCTCTAAATTCTTCACCCATCCCTTCCAAATGTGCCTTGAAGATTAAAACCTTGGTTTGTAACTCCTTCTTCACCCTCTCAAATCTTGTATTAAACTCACTCATGTTCTGGCTGTTATTGGAAAGCCTCTAACAGGTCAAGTGCCAGATATATAATTAACTTTGGTTTGTTACTTTTCACGAATACCAAGTGACACACTCCTCTACAGACCCCAAGACTTGTCTCTATTAGTTGAGATGTTATGCTTTTGGCTGCAACAATTTAAATTTTGCAGAAACCCCCACCCCCCACTCCCTGTATTTTCCATCTTTCCCCGATATTGATATTTAGGCATCCCCTAGCTCTCTCCACAATTATATCACCTCTATTGCACAAAGTGTAGACAACTATTCTGAATGCATTAACAATTGTTCCTGACTATTTCTATGGTCATTTATTCTTATTGAAGTCCCTTATTTTCGGTATTGCAACTCTGCTTTTCCAGTTCCCAAGCTGTAGCAGTATTTCCGCGATGTCAGCGATATCAAACTTGAATGCATGCTTGTAATTTGTTTTTCTTATGCTTCGTGGCTTCACGTACCAAAGCTCCCATATATCCCAGCTTGCCCTTTTGTTATACTAGTTTGTTATTCACCAGTATGTTTTGGACTTATTGGTCATATTGGGTACAAGATGTTTAACAAAATAAAACAAATCCACATGAAGCAGAAATAGACAGGTTTGACACAACAGAAATCAGAGTTCAGCCAATCCAGATGCCCTTGAGAATGCCAGGATTACACTTTGAAGCTCGATTTGCTATGGACGCAAAAGTAAATTAACACAAAAAATCTAAAAGCCTGCACATTAGTGCTAGTTGCAGATATTCTGAATGCAACAGCTACAACTTTGAGGCATAACCCCAACTAACGCTGGAAATCAGTTTGTGATCTATACATCTGTGGTGACATGAGGCACTTATGAAACAAATTCATATGGAGGTGAACTCTACTTTACAGCCATTCGGGTTATGACAATTCATCCATAGAGACATTAAAGATTTGAGCAAAATTCACTCTTATGGAATTTCTGTGGAAAAAGTAATTTTTAAAAAAAAATCAACTGATTTCTTGAAAATCGCAACAGACCAGTTTTGAGTTTTAGAAGCATACACCAGGGCAATAGGCCTTTTGGTCCAGTTACCATAGCGACCAAGGTGCCTATTGGAACCCGACCCAGTTCCATTTACCTGCATTTGTCCATATGCCTCTAAATGTTCCTAAGCCATGTGTACAAATGTCTTTTCCATAGTGCAATTGCCTCTACCACGACCTCTGGCAACCTGTTCCATATATCCAGCACCCTCTTGTCTCTCCCTTCTAGGAAGGAAACCCCCTCCCTCTCCAGCCCACCCCTATCGTGCAGGGGTCACTTGTAGTTGCAACAATCCAATCTGTGAACTATTCCAAATAAACTCCTCAGTAGCAGTTTATCTGATCTGTTCGGTCAGTTTTAAAAACAGTAGAATAAAAAGGATCAATAAATGAAATGATAGAAATAACACATTTCCTCCTCTTATTTGCAGGATTAATTTTATGAATCAATGTACAGGGTAATAAATTGAAGGGTAATAAACATGTTAGCTTTCAAAGAAATGATAGGAAAGATTTTTTTGTAAAGCAAAAAAACAAAATACATTACTTTCTGGATGATCTTCATTGGTGCAAACTTTCCTTTAGCTCACTCCTGTGATCTCAATTGTTGCAGAAGATGGACACAAAAAGCTGGAGTAACTCAGCTGGACAGGCAGCATCTCTGGAGAGAAGAAACAGGTGACATTTTGGGTCGAGACCCTACATCTCGACCCAAAATGTCACCCGTTCCTTCTCCCCAGAGATGCTGCCTGACCTGTTGAGTTACTTCAGCTTTTTGTGTCTATCTTCGGTTTAAACCAGCATCTGCAGTTCCTTCCTACACATCTCAATTGTCGCCTCAGGTTTGAGGTGGTGCACCTAGCACAACTGATGTTACCAGAACATGGTTGAGGAAGATATGCCATGCTCAAGAGTATTAAATGGTGCAAGAAGATCAACATGTATTGTCATTGAGCTTAACAGGGTGAACTGCCATGAGGGGATCAAAGTCCTTTATGTCTGAGAGTGATCAGAGCACAAACTTTCCACGGATTACAAAGGAAACGCTAAATTCCTTTGCTCTGTACTCTGGCACCGCCGAATAAATATAAATATGTTCCATCATTTTTTTTAGAAGTATTAACATGGATTAATGCACATTCATGCACGTTAACCACAAAAAATATCAGTTACCATTTTATCCCTACAAACGCTGATCAGGAGTTTTAAATTCAGATTCAGTTTCCTCCCCAGTATTATCAGGCAACTGAACCATCCTATTAACAGCTAGAGAGTGGTTTTGAGCTACTATCTACCTCCTTGGAGCACTTTTGGGTTATCTTTAATCAAATTCTACCTTGCACTAAACGTTATTCCCTTTACCATGTATCTATGTCTGTACACTGTGGACGGCTCGATTATAATCGTCTATTATCTTTCTGGGCACCATAATGGTGCTATGGACAACACTTCCACCTTAACTAGATGTCTTTCACTGGCCCTACTGTTGATTACTCTGGTTCTTTAGCTTTCTGCCCTTGTTCGTCCTTTGAGTTAAACAGAGAATGGATCTGGAGGTAGACACAACATGCTGCAGTACTTTGTGTCCACCTCCAGCTAACAGCGGGACAGGCAGCATTTCTGGAGAGAAGGAATGGGTGACGTTTCGGGTCAAGACCCCTCTTCAGACGCAAAACATCACCCATTCTTTCCCTCCAGAGATGCTGCCTGTCCCACTGAGTTAATCCAGCATTTTGTGTCTATCTTTGGTTTCAGCCAGCATCTGCAGTTCCTTCCTACACATGGATCTGGAGGAATGAGTGATGGAGACGCCTATCAAACAAGAGATGGTCATTTTAGCTGATTTCTAAAAGCACCACTTGCAGCAGTACAGAAAGCCACATAACACACATGCTGCAGGAGTACTGGTTTAAAATCAGTTGTTTTTAATATGGTCAGTTTTGTGGACCCATTGGTATTACATTTTACCCAGTGGATTTGCTATGGGTTAAGATTTAAGCACAATAAACTAGAGATTTTATACCGCATTAAAAAATCTTAATCAAATCATTTTTATCAATGATTAAAATAATCAGTGCTCAAGCACAGTTTTGTCTAAATCTCATTATTTACAATAATACATCCAAACTTCTCAGAGATGATATTCTAGGAGACTGTGAATGTACTTCCTTGTGATATCTTGGATAAAATTAGTACTTTAAAACTAAATTTGTGTGGAAAGTAGTCTCAGATTTTGTCTCAGATTTGGCAATCACTGGCATATCTTTTTATAATTTCTAAAAAGTCTAAAATTAATTTCCAAGACCTGCAAAACAGATGGATTTTAAAAAGAAAGATGTCTGCATTTGGTTAAATATCTATTAATTACAAATTCCATGCAGAAAAGTGTTAAAGCTCCATTTTACCAATAACAATTCAAATTCATCACTCATGAATGTTTAGAAGTGATAAACTTTCAGTGTTTTTACCGCTTAAGTGCTACAAATGTTCTTCAGCCATCTGTTTCACCAGCACATTATGTCAAGTGTGATAAACCAGGGGTGAAAACAAGCCATTCAATAAGTATCAGTTTGACTGTCGCATCATTCAGCAGATAAAAAAAGGTTTTGTTTTCCTTTACTAAGCATTTTCACTGATGCATCAGCCCATCAAACCAGGAATGTCAAAGGAAGCTGACAAGGTCATTTATGTAAAGTGTAAATGTATACGATCAATGTCCATGAAATGATTTGCTATAAGCAGTCGCGAGACAAAATTAAATCCAATTTAATTATAGACATATTTAATAAGCACAATAAAAATTGTGTGGCCTATTTGTGCAAAATTGCAAAGTAATACATTCAAATTTGTTTAGTGTTGTTACGTGTACTGGGGTACAGTTAAAAGCTTTTGTTTCTGTGCTATTTAGTTCAAGACTATACATGTTTACAATTAAGCTGTCCACAAATAAAGTATACAACATTTAGTGCAAGATAAAGTCTGTTTAAAGAAAGTTCAAAGATCTCCACTGAGGTAGATGGAAGGTCAGACCAACCACTCTAACTGATGAGAGGACCGGGTCAGTTGCCTGGGAAGAAATTGTCTCTGAATTTGGAGGTATAAGTTTTCATACTTCTGTCCCTCTTTCTTGATGGGAAAGGGAAGAAGATGTGATTGGGGTGAGTCGCTGTCCTTAATTATGTTGGTTGCCTTGCCAAGGCAGCATGGTGTGGATGGAGCCAATGGAAGGTAAATTCAGTGAATCCATGAAAGTAAATATCATAGTGTGGCGGTTCCTGGGGAGTAGGCCACCCTCTCAGCACTTGATGGACAGGTCCGGGGGCGGCTTCCAGCTACGAAGATAAGAGCAGGGATTTATGGTGCGAGACCCGTCTTCAGTCTCTCACTGAAGCGGAGAGTAGCGTGCTGTGATTAAAGCCTCAACAGAATTTGCCTGGCTTCTCGCCTTCATTCCGGGCTCTCTCATGCACCCGCTACAAGAGCAGAGTTCTGGCCACAATTTGTTTTCTCTCTCCTTCCTTACAAACTGCTCACCTTCTGCACCTTGAGACAAAATTGCCATCCTTCATTCGTGCCTGGAAACTCAGTCCTATTTCCCTCATTCTAATGTCTAACCATGCAGTTCTGAATGGTTCTTGGCATCATTCAAACTTTTGTTGCATTGTATCAAAAAAACAAACCCTGGCATTAAGCAAATGTACTGTTGATAACTAAAGTTTATAGCATTTAGGCTATTCACTTCTCCCAATTCCCTTTTCAGATATTTTAGTTTGACGTTTCTTTTTGAATATATTCCAATCTCATTTTCTATATTTTAACATTGCAAATCCTTATGTTTTCCGGAGCTTCTGGAAAGATGCAAGAATCATACAGCACAGAAATGGTCCCTCACTCATCAGTTTTTGAAAACTATGGCATATCCATGGGAAAGTCCAGAGAAATCCAAATTTGTGCAAACACTAAATTGACAGGTATCATTGTACTAAATCTGTAGCAGAGTTTAGTATGACCTTTTGTTGCAATTATAGCACAAAATTGATGCATATCTATAGGTTTCATTCGATTAATATTGTGGGACTTAGAATATTTTATGATTTTTAAAAGATCTTTTATTGTTTAAATAACATTTGCAAGTTTGTCTCTAAATATTTTTCATAACTGTGGTTCTATAGATTCTGCTTCATCCTTATCTCCACAAAATTCAGTACAATCTTGCTTACAGGGAAGAAATTTTGCTCAACTTTCATTTTAAACTCTAAAATATCTTCTAAGCCGTCTGCCTTAGAGATTGTAAATAACTGAATGTTTGTTCTTGTTTACTTTCCACAGCTCAATTTCTTACCACCTAACCACCCCAACAAAGTCTATTACTTTGAATATTTTGTAGTATTAATCTCAATCACTACCCTCAGATAATGGTAGGTAATCCCTCAGTGTGAATTCTTGCATATTGGGCCATCACATAAAAAGGCATCTCCACACAAAACTCCAATTCTTTTGTTTTCCCTTACTAATTTGAAATTATTGATGTTTTTTTCCTGGATTATAATGGTATTCATTTCCTCCGTCACTGTACATATTTCCCCATTTCCTATACAACTTAAGGTAAAGGAACTCCAACCTATCAAATAGCTGAATTCTTCATGTCCTTTACCTCAATACATACTCTATTTTTTTTAATCGCTAATTTAAGAAAATATCAATTAAATATCAACTGCAATGCCATTATAATTTTATTCTCCAATATAATGTGTTCTTTGCAGGGAATATTTATTGGCCAGCTTCAACTGTTGTTTGTGAAGGCAGTACTAACCCCAACATAAGAGATTGAAATGCTATTGATTTTGGTATATTATTGTCACGCGAGTTGAGATAGCAAAAACTTTGCATGCTAGCCAGTCAAATCCTGCCGTACACTTGCATAATCAAGCCATACACAGCAGAACTGGTGGCAAGTACAAAGAGAGAGAGTTCAGAATATAGTACTACATACAGCATTATAGCTGCAGTGAAAGTGCCAATAAAAAAAAGTGCAAAGGCCACAATGAGGTAGGTTGGGAGATTGGGACCACACCCATAGTTTGCAAGAGGTCCATTCAGTAGCTTCATAACAGGAGGGAAAACGCTGTTTCGGAATCTGGTGTTAAGGTTGAACTATAGTCAATAACTAGGAGTGTGACGTGGGTGTCCTTAATATTCAGATGGTCCTGAAACTTTAACTTGTCAGTGATGAGTGTAGCGTCTTCCATCTCCCAGGTCCTACACTCGACCAGTAATCTAAAAACCTAGAATAAAGACTTGAACATGTCATCAAATCCCACATTGCAATATTGACCATGAAATTAGGAGATAGCTTTTTGAAACAATCTGGTTTCCTAGTGTCTATTTATTGGAGGACTTACTTGGTTTGCGCTCCATGCATTTCTGGACCAACTAATGCTCAACTGCCCTCTGAAATGGGCCTAGGAAGTTAGATTTACTAAACTGCTCTAATGCAATACATGTTACACCATTAGTCTTTAAACACTAATGAGATAAAGCAGCAGCTGAAATATTCCCATTCTTTACCAATATACATACTCACCAATAAATACAACACATTTTTAGAAGTTATTATCTGCAAGTTATTTTTCAAAAAACAATGCCTTATTTCTAAAGATAAAGATTCATTCAACATATTGGCTGCGAAAATGTTACAAAATAGTTTGTGTCATTTTGCAGGATAATAGAATCGTTAATAAGGCTTGTTTTTAATTGCCCATCCTTCAATGTCCTTGAGAATGCAAAGCCATCTTGAATTGCTGCAATCTTCTAACGGAAGTATTCATGTGGAGCTGGAGGATAAATTCCAGGATTTAAACCCCAGCGACCATGAAGTTGCAGCAATATCAACCCCAGCCCAAGTGAGAATGTCCTTAACTGAGGAAATTCAATAGGTGATGATCCTTGAACCACTGCCCTCACATGTTTGAGGTGCTGTTGTCCAAGTAGTACTTTGTAGAGGTTACACATTACTATCATATTTCATCACACTCTTGATGTTAAATGGATTGAGTTTTAATTATGTCATTTATTTTTTCCTTTTGTATATGCAGCCAAATTAATAAAAAGTTTCAAGTGAACCAAATACGATTCACTTGCTTACATTTATATAAACCTCACTGTACATCTGAAATTGGGCAAAGACTTTCCCCTAAGCTTCTGTCAAAACTATTCATGAGATACCCATTAAATGTCAAGCGGAGCATGACAATTCACTCCAGTCTTCCTGGACTGTGTTATCCCTTCCTTAATCTCCTGCATAGAGAGAATCAAGGTCACAAGTCCACATCTGAATTGTACTACATCAATACACTGCAATCGCTGAGGTAGCTATTTTTAAGCTTGGACAGTCTCATTTGATGTAGCAGTCATAATTATCCAAGAGTCTCGACTAACATTTTGCACTTTGATTTATTTGGCTGTTTTGGGTGTAAAGATCAACACCAGCCACAGTGCAAAATTGGCTAATGAATATTTAGATGATGAGAACCCACAAGAAAAAAGCAGACTATGTACTTGCAATCAATTGGAAAAAATAACAATTAAAACTTTGGTTGCTGCTTTACAAGCAAAATACTGAAAAAAATTAAAACCAATAAGGAATCAAGTATAGACACAGAATGCTGGAGTAACTTTGAGAATAGGGAAGATTCCCTTTGAGAATAGGGAAGATTCAAACAAGAGGACACGACTTCAGAATTAAGGGACAGAAGTTTAGGGGTAATATGAGGGGGAACTTCTTTACGCAGAGAGTGGTGGCGGTGTGGAATGAGCTCCCAGTGGAAGTGGTGGAGGCAGGTTCATTGGTATCATTTAAAAATAAATTGGATAGGCATATGGATGAGAAGGGAATGGAGGGTTATGGTACGAGTGCAGGCAGGTGGGACTAAGGGGAAAAAAATTTGTTCGGCATGGACTTGTAGGGCCGAGATGGCCTGTTTCCGTGCTGTAATTGTTATATGGTTATAACTCAGCAGGTCAGACAACATCACTGGAATAAATAGATGGATCGTTGATGTTTCAGGTCCGGACGCTTTTTCAGACCATCTGAAGAAGGGTCCCAACCTGAAACTTCACCTCATGTGGTTCTATAAAACTTCGGACATTGCAAAGTGCAGTTTTAAAACGAGCAATTGTTGGGCTCTCATGCTGCTTACATGTAATGGCAGAACCCTAGATCAATTTCTCACATCTACCCTACTTAGCCATGTTGTTGAAACTTTCCCCTAAGCTCCCTCTCCTTAACTTACCAGTAACAGCTAACGACCAAGTTATGCATTGCACAGCAGATCAGAATAAGGCACAGAGCCACCTGGCTGCTTAGAAATCTAGAGCACCCTAGAATCTAGAGTTGCAGACAAAAATCATGTTGAGTACTCTTACCATGGTTCCATCAAGCTCCTGGTAAACTCCTGCCCATTTCCTTTCACAAATGTCACCTGACCTATCAAGATTCTCCAGCAGTTTTTTTTTTAAATTCTGGAAGTAGGCATTACCCATCTGCTGGGTTTACAGCTGTGAATGATTAGTCCGAGCAGCATATCTTGGGTATCCACCAAAAAACCATCCCAGCCAGTGTGACTTCCAGGTGTTCAGTTTAGACTGGCTAAGAAATAAAGCAAGCCACTGGTATACCTAGAATTGGTTAGTCAGGTCCTAAGTTAGTCAACCATTAGATAAGCGCACTTTGAGAGAATGCTCTCCCTTGCTATTAAGGAACATCCTTATTGAGAATTGGAGACACAGATGCAGGATCTAAGCTTTGCATTTAGAAAAAAACAATGACAGCAAATCCATTTTATTAGCCCTCTTGCTCTTGCACACTGATAAAGTTGGGGAAGTCTGGATTTGTGGAGGAGAGCATTCAATTACTTCCTTAACACATTGAGCAGCAAACAGTGCTATGTGGAATTTAACAGCAGCCATGTGTTGCAATGATCCAGAGGTTAAGTGTAATTATGGCCAAGAGCAGTGCATACATGCAAGGATTGAAGCTTGGGATGTCTCACATTTGTAGAAATAATAGCTATGAAGGCACTGCTCCTCAAAGTATAGCAAAATAGCATGGCTCCTTATGAAGCTGGGATGGCAAGATATTGGATGATGAGACCTTGTATGATCCCCGTCAGAGACCGAGGAAACATCCATGCCACTTATGAAAATAAGTATCAGGTCTACACAATAGGCAATGTAAATCGGTTTTGGGTGCAGTTTGAAAATGCAAAGAACGGTCAAGTCTTTATTCACTGTACACTGTGTTGCACGCAAGAGAAGTGGAATGCAGCTATTCGACTTTGAATGCGGGTTTAGTGTAAATTGGCCTTTCAGATATTTTATCTGATAAACATTAGTCAAACTTGTTTTTTTTGGAATGTACTGTGACTATGGTTTCTTGGACAATTAGAAAACATTAATGGATTTGTGTTGTGCTCAAACTTACTCATTAGGCGAGTTAGACCTAAGAAAAGTAGTAATGGCAATGAAAATCTCAAAAATGAGGACAGCATTAGAAATGAAATTTTAAACACAGGGAAACATGCAATTCTTTTTGAAAATTAGATTTTTCTTTGTGGAGTTTAACCCTCTGTCTTTCCCATCAGTTTTAATATCACAAGCAGTTGCAGTATGTATTTTGAAACCCTGTTAGTGGCAGTTCTACATTGAACTAGTTAGCATGATTGCATTAATTCTATTTAAAATAAAATGCTTAGTGGGAGAGTCTTGTTTCATCGCAATGTCGCCTTCACGGAATTTAATCTTTATGGCAAAGCCTTTAACAAACAGAGCAGCATAGAATTTCACTCAGAAACCCTGACTTCCAATCTTTCCCCCCCCCCAAAGTCTCCAAAACAATTTCATTTACTACAATGATAATCATTCTTGTGACTCTACGAATGCACAATGGGAATTTTCATCTCTGATTGAAGTGACCAAATGTTTAGCCATATTAAAAAAATAAATGCAAACTGCTTAAATTCAGCCTACAATTTCAATCATATTGTTAGCAAATATATACACAGCAACAAATGTGTGATAAAGCTGTTTTATTAAATACAAAATAAGTACAAAGTATACTACGCAAACTTAAAATAAATGTTGGTTACTGTTGCAAAGTAAATTACAAAACAAACAAAATGCACTAGAAATGCAACAAGTATAAAACATTGAAAGCCCAGTGATACAAAATTAATACCATTTTAAAATTGTACATCTTATTTAACACTTAACACCAAAGGCTCTATGATCTTTGCTTAACACTTTCTGTAATAGAATACTTCTTTACCTGCATCTTACAGAATACTCTCAGGACATCCAAGTCTTTAAGCTACCATTTCAATTGACTATCAAGATGTTAGCAACTGCCACACAACCACCCGTTTTGCAGCATAATAGTTACAAATATATGAATATTAGAATGTACTTTGCTGGAATTTCAAATATACAGATAACATGAAAAACTGAAGGATCAATATACAGTTTCCACATTCACAATGTGGATAGAAAAAGATGACAAAATCAATGTTAAAAGCAACATGGTTTAAATTGGGACAAAAATAAGTGCAATCAATGACATTGCAGTCGTAGCTTTAGCTGCATACAGTTTCTGGAATATATGCATGGAATTAAATCAATTACAAACATTTATTTTTGGGGGGAAAAAAAAGGATTGCCTACTTAAGTCAAGCAAGCTTCAATTCTACACCGCAAAACACAAAGTCTTTCAGTGCAATAAGAAATGGCAAGCAATTTATGTGCTATTAGTATTCCAATTTCTTGCTTTAAATGAATTGATCTACATGCTAATTTCCTAGACCAGGAGCCCAAAAGCCAGAATGTTTGCAGAGATACCCATGTGTGGTGATCTTAATTTTTAATTATCTATGTTCAAAATCTATGTGGAAGTCAGTCTTTGGTAAATAGGTTACATTGCAAATAAAAGTGTTGCTTTATACATATATATTTTTTCAACTTCAACTATAGAAATACTAATGTTTGGAGTACTTTGTAAAGAAACATAGCAAATCAGCAAGCAAATTTATGAGCATTAATATTGATTTTATATCCTAACCGTAGAGTAATCCTTTGATAACACTCATTTATATCATGCTCTTAATAATAAAAACTTGGAAATGTAAACATCTTTCAATTTGAAAGATCAAAAGGAAACTGTGTGGTATACTGTAAAGTGTCAAAATTGCAAACGGCACTATTTGATGAAACTACAAATTAATCTTTCAGTACCAACAGCTAACAGAATCTACAGATCAGGATTGTGCTATCCAGTCTCATAAACCTACCCCACAATTTATTACATCATGGCTGCTCTGAAATACAAATGCATTTAATTCAATCCCAAATCTCCAAAGGCAAATAATCTACGTTAACTGCCAACACACGTCCTCCATACAAATATTCCTATTAAAGTGCCGATCTAACAATTCTACGATCTGTCAGTTCTAAAATCCAGATTATTTTACCTGTCTGGACTAATCAGATATTTAATTCTGATTTGCAAATACTTCACTATAATGTTTCGGTCCTGAGAAATTCTGGTTATGAACAGTTCTTTGCCGATGTCCTTATTTTTTGTTCATGCACCGCCACACACACCTTATAATATGACAAGTATAGACGATATTCATAGCATAATACATTTATAGTATCTGCCAGCCAGAAATAAAAATCCAGAAGATGCAATGATGACAGCCTCACTTGGATTAAAATCAAATATTTTTGTAATAAATATTTCCTGGCAGTTTCAATATTACAGCTTGACTACATGTAATACTATTCACTGTACAGATTAATCTTAATTTTAGTCAGCAATGTGCCATTTGTTGATTAAACTGTATATAAAACTCTAGCATTAAATATGCAGCTAAGCCCATTTCCAATATTATGTCCATAGCCTCCTGCCAAACACGTCTCCAAAAGAAATATCCAGCCTGCAAAGACTAGATAGAACAATATGCTCTTTCTCTGTAACCTACTCCAATCCAGTCATTCATACATACAAGTGTGTGCGCCAAATGCAAACGCAACAATGCCAACCACCACCACTGCCGAAAGCCTTATTTTCTCAATCATGAAATGTTCTTTGCAGAAACCAGTCTCATTCAGTTTTGCCCTAACACTACTGAGAAAGGCAGACTCAACTCTTCAATTGGCCATTTTTCCAGTTATCAGAGAAAAGGAAGGTTAATTAGAGAGAGAAAACGCCCACCAAAAAAACTCCTAAAATAGGAACTTTTCAACAAGCAAAGATAAATTGTCAATGCACCCTTTATATTTTTGCATTTCCCCATACCTAATACACCTTTGTAGGTATGTTTCAATAGTCTAAAGAGACATGCTTCATGTATGTATTAATACTTAACATGGGGCAGAACCAGACAAGAACAAAGCATAGGAATGAAATTTGGGTGGATGACCAGAGCAGTTAGTTCAGGAACAGAAATTGAGGATCTGAAAAGTTAGGAATGGAAAGGCAGAAGGTTAGAGGAAAGAATGTGACCTCAAGACCCCAAAAAATTGCAAATAATGTATCACAGGGAGTGGGAAATATTTTAAGTTTTGGTTCAACAAATTCTGGATTGGGAGTAGTAGTTAGAGATAACAGAGGCAAGGGCATGATTGCATAATGATGAACTCAGAACCAACATAGTTACAGAGAATGGGCTGATGGGCAAGCAACCTTTAGTACTACTACGATTTAGCAGTAAAATACTAATGAGGTCACGTATAGTGGATTGGAGTTGGGATACCAGCTCAGAACTCATTGAATGGCCGAGCCTAAAATTGAAGATAAAAGTTATCAACAGCAAAGCCAAGGGTGAGGCAGCAAAGGCTCATAAACAAGCATGACGTTGTGAAAGTGGGGGATATCAATTGTAAGATTGCAGAGACAAAATTATGCAGCAAAATCTGGGTCATCTGTTTCAGCTCAACATAACCAGTGGGGAGGATGGAATTTATGGTCAAGAACAAATTTTATAGGTGGACAGTAATAACTGTGCCCTTTAAAATCTGGCAAAGAAATTAAACACAGTGGTGATGTGATAGAACATGGTTTCAAAAACCTTTGCAAGCCAACATTATATATTTGGATGATTTGGCTACAGGATAGTAAAGGAGAAATCAAAAATGAACCATACCAAATACTAAGAGAAATTTAGGGCAACTATATTGGGATGTAAAGGACACCATAAAGGGATGATCGAGAAAGATACTCTCACATTTAAATATTAGATAACTACTTGAGAGCATACCACTGAAGAATGTGGGCAAGTGCCAGAAGAGGATTAGAATAGACAGGCACTTGATGACCAGCACAAACACAAATCAGCTGAAGGGACCAACTCTGAGCTTCTGATCGTAGCTAATTATCAAGGCTTAAATATTTCCCAGGGCAGTCCCAAGCTGGACATTGAGCAGGAGCAGAGAGATAGTCGCATTTGTAGCATTGGCTAACAGACCTACATGCAAAAAAAAATTTGGGAGTGATGCTTTCAAAGCTCACAGCACAAGAGCAAACTGCATTATTTACTGTGTGCAAGAAACAATAGAATAGAAGCAAAATATAAATGAGCTTACTCAAAGTTATTATATGATACTTTTGTGCATACAAATAATTGCATCAGAATCAATCAAAAGTTTTCAAGAGCAGCAAAAACATGAATCAAATCCAACTGTTTTAGTTTCTTACAGCAGGACCTTGCATTCTATATACAACGGTAGTGGAAGAGTCTTCCTCATTTGGTTCAGTTGATACTTTTCTCCATAGAATCCCATTAAGTGCAAGCTCTTTCTGGAGACTTTCATAATCCATTGATCCGAAGGAATGCTGGTATTTTAAGCAACATGAATTAAATATTTATATATTTTATATCCTGTATGACTGTCAAACAATTACCCACTAAAGTTTGATGAATCTCCTCAACCATGTTAACTACCAACAGTGTTAAAATCCAAATAAAATGAAAATTATATAGCGTTCCTTAAAATTAAAATTTTAATTAAATAATCTAATAAACTGCCAGAGTATGCATCCATATAGTAACTCGCTCAGTGTCAAAGATTGTTCCCATAATTGTTCCGATATGCTCAAATCACAAAGTAAGTTTATATTTGTAGAAATGCTCAACTAGAGTCAAGAGTATATAGAGATTGGTGGAATAATTTCCAATCAATTTTGTTCACTTCTTACAAAATGATCTATTTTAAAGGGTAATTTGGGTACTAGTTTATTTGATGCAAGCAACATTACTATGGAAAAGCAAATATGAATGGCAGTCTACACAACATACAAGAAAATAAAAATGTTCTTTGAAAAATAATTTTATGCCAATACCTTATGCTTTTAAAAGTACTGAAATATATATCAACAGAACAAGCTGCATCATAGTTAAAATGTATTACTAAATTTCAACTTTAAATTGCTATTGGCTTTGCTTTGCTAAATCATAATGCCCCCCATAATGTCTATATCCCACCCATCAGCTGCACAGTTCCCCGGCTGCTGCCCTGCAAGTTCACTCAAGCTCCTGACTTCACTGCTGTGGTGATCATGCATAATGTAACTGCCTCAGACAAATCTTCACGTAACTGCCCTTTATGAGTTTAACGCTCATCGGTCTTAAAGTTCTGATTAGTGTAATTTAAAAATAGTTTGAAAGGATTTACACAATTTAAATATTAATTGATTTGCATACTAACAACTTTAAACAGGAATTAAAGTCACAAGTTTTAAGGAAAATAAATAACATACCTCTACTTACCGTTTCAAACAAATGGTGTTATGCTACATAAAGCAGGTGTAAAGCCAAAGGGTTGGATGCAAAGTCTACCTCGCAACTTGACACAGGACATGCATGCGCTGAACTTGGTGCCAAGTCCACTGGCAGCAATGGAAGTTAGGAGTGTTAGCATCCAACCATTGCAATGTGTAATCAATGAAATGATCGCGCTGACCAACTTTACAACGGCATAAGAATGAAGACGAGGCGTTGCTGTGCACTGAGCAACCTGGTCGAGGGTGTTGGAGAACCGGGATGGAGGGAGGGATGGAAGCAGAAGCAGCGGCAGGGGCAGATGCGGACGGGGAGCAGGGGCTGGCGAGTCACTCGCTGCAGCTCCAGCCATGGAGCAGCCTCAGTGCAACAGTCCTGGGTCATCGGAAGCGCTGCGCTGCTGCCGCGATTCGCCCTAGTGACCAGCATGGACCAGGCTGCGGCTCGGAGCATCCTGGAGGACAACAAGTGGCTGCTGGAAGTAGGTACCAAGCACTGCTTAGAAGCAGTGGAAGATAGTGGCCTTCAAATGGGAGTGGTTGGAGAAAGCATCCTGCTTGCCTGCTAGATTTTCACTTAATGTAACTGCAGGAAAATTGTTCCCGATGTTAGGGGAGTCCAGAACCAGGGGCCACAGTTTAAGAATAAGGGGTAAGCAATTTAGGACTGAGATGAGGACAAACTTTCTTACCCAGAGAATCTAGGAATTCTGTGGAGTTCTCTGCCACAGAAAGCAGTGGAGGCCAATTCACTGGATATTTTCAAGAGGGAGTTACATTTAGTCTTGGGGCTAGCGAAATCAAGGGATATGGGGAAAAAACAGGAAGGGGGTACTGAATGGGAAAGGGGTATGATGACCAACCATTATCATATTGCATGGCAGTGCAAGCTCGAAGGGCCAAATGGCCTATTCCTGCACCTATTTTCTATGTTTCTATGCTTGAGTATATGGCAATAAAACTCGACCACTTGATTTTGAAGCATTCATGCATGGTGGAGGTATAATGTAGTCATAGGGTGATACAGTGTGAAAACAGGACCTTCGTCCCAACTTGCCCACACCCGCCAACATGTCCCAGCTGCACGACCTGCTTTTGGTCCATCTCTCCTAACCCGTCCTATCCACGTATCAGTCTTTTTCTTAAATGTTGGGATAGTCCCTGCCTCAACTACCTTTCTCTGGCAACTTGTTCCATACACCACCACTTGTTCCATATACCCACCATAACCTGGAAAAAGTTACCCCTCAGATTCCTATAAAATCTTTTCCCCTTCACCTTAAATCTGTCCTCTGGTCCTCGATTCACCTACTCTGGGCAAGAGGCTCAGTGCATTGAAATGTACATTTCTAATGCATTTTAGATTTCTCGGAAGTCTTACTTTAAAAAAAAAGTAAAATTTCCACAAATATATACCCCCTTCATTAATGTTATTGATGATTATTCTAAATTCAAATCAAAATGAAATATACGAGAAAAAGGAGAATGTATACTTTCAAAATACTCTGATTTCCCCCCCCCCCTCCCGAGCAAAACATAATCTGTATGACTTTGCAAAATCAGGAATTAAGTGATTATTTCTTGTCCCTTTTTCCAACTACAAAAAAAAAAAAAAAGCACTTGAAATAACAAAAGTTTTTTTTGTCAAATTTTCTGTACCGTGGAAAGCACTGCCGGTGATTCTGGGTGGGGGGGGATGGGGGATATATCCCCCCACTTTGTGAGGTGGGGGATGGCCTGTATTACCATGGTTTCACCGTGTAGAAATTACAGCTGTGTTTATACATAGAAAATAGGTGCAGTTTATAAATAGAATGAAAATTATAAGAAAAGCAAGTTAGGTACTCCTAGAAACATAGAAATTAGGTGCAGGAGTAGGCCATTCAGCCATTCGAGCCTGCACCGCCATTCAATATGATCATGGCTGATCATCCAACTCAGGATCCTGTACCTGCCTTCTCTCCATACCCCCTGATCCCTTTAGCCACAAGGGCCACATCTAACTCCCTTTTAAACATAGCCAATGAACTGGTCTCAACTACAGTTTAGAAACATAGAAACATAGAAATTAGGTGCAGGAGTAGGCCATTCGGCCCTTCGAGCCTGCACCGCCATTCAATATGATCATGGCTGATCATCCAACTCAGTATCCCGTACCTGCCTTCTTTCCATACCCTCTGATCCCCTTGGCCACAAGGGCCACATCTAACTCCCTCTTAAATATAGCCAATGAACTGGCCTCAACTACCCTCTGTGGCAGAGAGTTCCAGAGATTCATCACTGTGTTAAAAATGTTTTTCTCATCCCAGTCCTAAAAGATTTCCCCTTTATCCTTAAACTGTAACCCCTTGTTCTGGACTTCCCCAACATCGGGAACAATCTTCCTTCATCTAGCCTGTCCAGCCTCTTAAGAATTTTGTAAGTTTCCATAAGATCCCCCCTCAATCTTCCAAATTCTATCGAGTCTATCCAGTCTTTCTTCATATGACAGTCCTGACATCCCAGGAATCAGTCTGGTAAACCTTCTCTGTACTCCCTCTATGGCAAGAATGTCCTTCCTCAGATTAGGAGACCAAAACTGTACGCAATACTGCAGGTGTGGTCTCACCAAGGCCCTGTACAACTGCAGTAGAACCTCCCTGCTCCTATACTCAAATCCTTTTGCAATGAAAGCTAACATACCATTCGCTTTCTTTACTGCCTGCTGCACCTGCATGCCTACCTTCAATGACTGGTGTACCATGACACCCAGGTCTTGCTGCATCTCCCCCTTTCCCAATCAGCCACCATTCAGATAATAGTCTACTTTCCTGTTTTTGCCACCAAAGTGGATAACCTCACATTTATCCACATTATACTGCATCTGCCATGCATTTGCCCACTCACCCAGCCTATCCAAGTCAACTTGCAGCCTCCTAGCATCCTCCTCACAGCTAACATTGCTCCCCAGCTTCGTGTCATCCGCAAACTTGGAGATGTTGCATTCAATTCCCTCGTCCAAATCATTAATATATTGTAAATAGCTGGGGTCTCAGTACTGAGCCTTGCGGTACCCTACTAGTCACTGCCTGCCATTCTGAAAAGGTCTTGTTTACTCCTGCTGTTTGCTTCCTGTCTGCCAGCCAGTTTTCTATCCACATCAATACTGAACCCCCAATGCCGTGTGCTTTAAGTTTGTATACTAATCTCTTATGTGGGACCTTGTCGAAAGCCTTCTAAAAGTCCAGATATAACACATCCACTGGTTCTCCCTTATCCACTCTACTAGTTACATCCTGGAAAAATTCTATAAGATTCGTCAGACATGATTTACTTTTCATAAATCCATGCTGACTTTGTCCAATGATTTCACCACTTTCCAAATGTGCTGCTATCCCATCTTTAATAACTGACTCTAGCAGTTTCCCCACTACTGATGTTAGACTAACTGGTCTGTAATTCCCCATTTTCTATCTCCCTCCCTTTTTAAAAAGTGGGGTTACATTAGCTACCCTCCAATCCTCAGGAACTACTCCAGAATCTAAAGAGTTTTGAAAATACATAGTCCCACCGATTTAAGGGCACCATAATGTTTGGAACACATGGCTTCATTTGTAATTGCTCAGATGTTTAATTGCCTCCTTAATGCAGGTATAAGAGAGCTCTCAGCACCTAGTCTTTCCTCCAGTCTTTCCATCACCTTTGGAAAATGTTATTGCTGTTTATCAACACGAGGACCAAAGTTGTGCCAATGAACGTCAAAGAAGCCATTATGAGACTGAGAAACAAGATTAAAACTGAGACATCAGCCAAACCTTAGGCGTACCAAATTCAACTGTTTGGAACATTATTAAGAAGAGCTTACTAATGGCAAAAGGACTGTCAGGTCAAGGAAGACCTCCACGGTTGATGACAGAAGAATTCTCTCTGTAATAAAGAAAAATCACCAAACACCTGTCTGACAGATCAAAAACGCTCTTCAGGAGTCAGGTGTGGATTTGTCAATGACCACTGTCCGCAGAAGACTTCATGAACAGAAATACAGAGGCTACATAGGAATCAAGAGCCTAACAGTTGATGATACAACTGCTGATGGTAGTAGCATAATGAATTCTGAAGTGTATAGACACATCCTATCTGCTCAAGTTCAAACAAATGCCTCAAAACTCATTGGCCGGCAGTTCATTGACAATGCAAAACAATGATCCCAAACATACTGCTAAAGCAACAAAGGAGATTTTCAAAGCAAAAAAATGGTAAATTCTTGAGTGGCCAAGTCAATCACCCGACCTGAATCCAATTGAGCATGCCTTTTATATGCTGAAGGGAAAACCAAAGGGAACTAGCCCCCAAAACAAGCATAAGCTAGAGATGGCTGCAATACAGGCCTGGCAGAGCATCACCAGGGAAGACACCCAGCAACTGGTGATGTCCATGAATCGCAGACTTCAAGCAGTCATTGCATGGAAAGGATATGCAAAAAAAATTAAACACGACTGCTTTCATTTACATGACATTGCTGTGCCCCAAACATTATGGTGCCCTGAAATGGGGCACCATAATGTTTGTAATTTCTCCATGGTGAAACCAAAATGTATAAAAATGGCCTTTATTAAAATCTGACTATGTGCACTTTAACCACATGTGATTTTTTTTCTATTACAAATCTTAAATTGTGGAGTACAGAAACAAATAAATAAATGTGTCTTTGTCCCAAACATTACGAAGGGCATTGTATAATCGGGTTAGAGTCATAGAGTGATACAGTGTGGAAACAGGCCATTCTGCCCAACTTACCCACACCAGCCAACAATGTCCCAGCTACACTAGTCCCACTTGCCTGTGTTTGGTCCATATCCCCCCCAAACTAGTCCTATCCATGTACCTGCCTAACTGTTTATTAAACAATGGGATAGTCCCAGCCTCAACTACCTCCTCTGGTAGCTTGTTCCATACACCTACCACCCTTTCTGTGCCAATGATGTATAGCTGCAAGTTAATGACTGGTGAATGCGTTTGGAATCCCACTGTATAGAGTACATTTATATTTCAGTCTTTCTAGTCAGATGCAAAAAACATCTAAAATAACAGCAATGAGATGCAGCTGGGCAAAACTGACGGAAAATCTCTTAAAAACATTTCAATGAAAACTGCACAACAGTTTGGATACCAGAAGTATAGATCATTCTACAGTTAAAGATTTCACTCCTAGGTATGAAACAACTTTTCATTACTTTTACAGGCTAGGAACTACTCAATTCAGAGCAAAAGTTAATTTTCCATGCTTTTTACCTCCAACCTCTGGATGCATCTTTTCATATTGATACAATGACAACAATGGAAAAAAACCCCAGCTGTGCATACAAGCCTAATGGATGCAGATTATTGAATCAGAAAATAAACAAGGTAGTGCTTTTTCACATCTGTGTCATCAACAAACTATGTCAATACAAACTGTACTTTTGGACACTGATAATTTTCAACAAAACTTATATTCCCCCAATACACGTGACTGTATGGTCAATAAGCTGCTCTAACTCCATCACATGTTTGAAGATAATAACATTATGGGCCGGATCTCCAACAACAATAAGATGAAGTACAGGAAAGAGATACAAGCGCTTACTAACATGGTGTCAAGACAACCTTTCCCTCAATGCCAGCAAAACAAAGGACCTGATCGACTTCAGGAAGGGGATACGTACGCATCCTAGTTTCTCTCAATGGTGCTGAAGTGGAGATGGTCAAGAGCTTCAAGCTCCTGTGCAAATATAACCAGTTAGTCCTGGTCCACCAACCACATTGATGCTATATACACAAGAAAGCACACCAATGTCTTTACTTCCTCAGAAAGACAAGTCAACTCTCCAAAATATCCTTGGTAAACTAGTGCCCAAGAAACCAAACTAAATTTCCCAATTTAGACTTGCATTTATTCCATAAACCTGGATGCAGTTGTCTATTTTTGCACCATGCACATGTGTTTTATAAACTGCTTCATGGACTTGCCCTCCCATTTTTTTTTTTAATCAATCCATATACCCCTTCTCTGCAACTTCATTTACAGATACAAGGTTTTGTTTTTAAGAAAGGCAACTAGAAACTACAAGGTGACTAATTTTGAATACATTGAAATTAGGTAGAACCAGTTGCTGGAAGGAAAAGGAATACATCTTAGCAGAATTTCTGGATGAACTAAAAACTATTATAAAAACTATTTATAATTTCTGAACTGTTTCTTTCCAGGAAATTATATTTGTACAAAAGTATGTTATTAATGATCAAGCAAACTATCGTACCTGAAGAGGCAAAAATAAAAACTGACTTATATACTTCAATACCATGTGAAACTTGCCAATTGCAAGACTTTGGTTAAATTCAGTCCTGCTATTATAAATAAAAACCCACTGCAATTATTATTTAGTTTAGTTTCGAGATGCAGCGCGGAAACAGGCCTTCCGGCCCACCGAGCCTGCATGGACCTGCGATCCCTGCACATTAAAACTATCCTAACACTAGGGACAATTTACACTTATACCGGGTATACAAACCCAAGCCAATGAACCTACAAACCTGTGCTTATTTGGAGTGTGGGAGGAATTTGAAGATCTCGGAGAAAACCCACGCAGTCACAGGAAGAACGTACAAACTCCGTACAGACAGCATCTGTGGTTGGGATCGAACCCGCGCCTCTTGCACTGCAAGGCAGCAACTCAACCGCTGCGCCACCGTACCGCCCCATTTCAAAGTGAAATTTCCATAGAACGGACACTTTTTGGATACTATATATAGGGTGACCCATCCCGAGCAAAATGCAGAAGATTGGTGGATGCCAATGGTAATTTTTGTAACAATGTTTACGTTTCATCTTTTAGAACAAAGGTTAAACTTACCCTTACTTCACCACCTTCCCTCCGTGGATCATGTTTTTTTGAAAAGTGCCGCAAATTGTCATAATTATGGAAGTTAAATAACGAGACAAGATCCTAAAAATTGAGAAAATCTGGATTTAATTGACTATTACAAATATTTTTAAATTAACTACATTATAAATTCACAAACTGCTTATATTGCAGAATGATTTAATGCTATAAATGCATGATATACATATTCTGGTGCAGAAACCATAACTTCTTTTTTTAGTTTGGTAGTTGAGAACATACACCGGAAATGCAAAATTGTACACTTTAAAAGCCTTTAGCACTGCCATCATTGCCCTCCTTTCACACACTGGTTATATCAATAACCTCCCAGCACATCCCCATCAAGGTCAAGAGCATCTGAAGCACGAAAAGACAGAAAAAAAGATCACTCAGAATGCTCTGCATCTAAGCAGGGAGCAGGGGAAAAGGTTGATCAGATAGAGCACCAAAGTCATCTGGGGATTTAAGGATCTTCTCCACCCCCCAGACATTTAGCAATTTTGACTCAACAGAAAGAACTAAGCAAATTAAGGTTCAGCTAGATACAAAAAAAAAAAGAGTTGAGTACTGAGCTGGAACCTTTCTTAGTGAATATCCCATAAATAATATCTCGATGCAATTCATTGTATTGTTTGTTTATGCCTGCTTGCAAAAATGTGTATACTCCCTGATCTCTTAGATCACTTATGACATAAGCATAATATGTTGGGCCTGGTCTCACTGTATTCAGAGGCAATCTACCAGGACCAATTCTTACTGGGATTGACATATTGGCTGGAGTCAAAATCTCTGAACAACGATTGGGGCATTATATTGAGGAAAAGATCTACCCCTGCAAGCGAGCAAGCTTTGGAGCTCTCTCCCCAAAAGGATTATAGAATCATATACATTTTTGGACGGACGGAAAAAAAAGTCAGTACAAGTAAACAATGTAAAAAAAATGAGTCCAGATTTTATTGAACACTAGAGGCCAGAGGGCTAACTCATGTTATATTACTCCCAACAAAGTTATTTTGAATTTAGAATTTATATTAATGATTTAGACGGGGGAATTAAATGTAACATCTCCAAGTTTGTGGATGACACAAAGCTGGGTGGCAATGTGAGCTGCGAGGAGGATGCTTGAGCCTGCAGGGTGACTCGGATAGGTTGGGTGAGTGGGCAGATGCAGTATAATGTGGATAAATGTGATGTTACCTACTTTGGTGGCAAGAACAGGAAGGCAGATTTTATCTGAATGGTGTCAAATTAGGAAAAGAGGAGGTGCATCGAGACCCATGTGTCCTTGTACATCAGTCACTGAAAATAAGCATGCAGTGAAGAAAGCTAATGGCATGTTGGCCTTCATTGCGAGACGATTTAAGTTTAGGATCAAGGAGGTTCTACTGCAGTTGCACAGGGCTCTGGTGAGACCGTACCTGGAGTATTGTGTACAGTTTTGGTCTCCTAATTTTTTTGAGGAAGGGCATTATTGCTATTGAGAGAGCGCAGCATAGGTTCACCTGATTAATTACCAGGAAGGCGGGATTGACATATGATGAAAGAATGGGTTGACTGGGCTTGTATTTACAAGGATGAGAGGGATTCTTATAGAAACATATAAAATTCTTAAGGGATTAGGCAGGCTAGATGCACAAAAAGGTTTCCCGATGTTGGGGAAGTCCAGAACCAAGGGTCACAGTTTAACACAAACTGTGTTTAACTCAAACAAGAGGACATGACTTCAGAATTAAGGGACAGAAGTTTAGGGGTAACATGAGGGGGAACTTCTTTACTCAGAGAGTGGTAGCGGTGTGGAATGAGCTTCCAGTGGAAGTGGTGGAGGCAGGTTCGTTAGTATCATTTAAAAATAAATTGAATAGGCATATGGATGAGAAGGGAATGGAGGGTTATGGTATGAGTGCAGGCAGGTGGGACTAAGGGAAAAAAAGTTGTTCGGCACGGACTTGTAGGGCCGAGATGGCCTGTTTCCGTACTGTAATTGTTATATGGTTATATGGTTTAACAATGAGGGGTAGGCCATTTAGGACTGATAAGTGGAAAAAGGTCCACCCAGATAGTTGTGAATCTGTGGAATTTTCTGCCAGAGAAGGCAGTGGATGCCAATTCACTGGATGTTTTCAAGAGTTAGATTTATCTCATCGGGCTAACAGAATCAAGGGATATGGGGAAAAAGCAGGAACGGGGTACTGATTTTGGATGATCAGCCACGATCATATTGAATGGCAGTGATGGCTCGAAGGGCCGAATGGCCTACTCCTGCACCTATTTTCTATGATTCTATGTCATTCATTCAACATCTGTCGTTGCACTTACCTGACAAAACTGAATACCCCTCACACTGTTGCCAAGTTTGTCCAAAGGTGGAGACCAACACATAATGCCCATCACATTTGGCACTACCAGCAAAATGCCTCCTGAAACTCCAGATTTTGCTGGAAGACCCACCTGTTAAAACCAAAAAACTTTTAAAAATACTTCATTGGCACTAAAAAGGAAGGTTTCCACTTGAAAAGGCATATTTTCACAAAAGAACCAC
This sequence comes from Leucoraja erinaceus, assembly GCF_028641065.1. NCBI lineage: Eukaryota > Metazoa > Chordata > Chondrichthyes > Rajiformes > Rajidae > Leucoraja > Leucoraja erinaceus. Next base: position 10,453,180 of record NC_073383.1, on the reverse strand, counting down.
CAAAAGACTCAGGAACATATTACATGGCATATTATAGTAGTAAATGAGCAATGTGCTGAGCAATGCAGAAATAAGTTGTAACAAATGACGACTGGCCTGCACCAAATTTGGCCACTGCAATGTTAATTGACAATCGAAATTCATCAGTATCAAATCTGTAGCTTTGCGGGCAACATTAAAACTCAAAGTTTGTGGATGAAAAGGTTCAGAAGCGTGGCGAGCATTAGGGTATTGAATCTCCAATTATATTGAATGGACAAAATAAAAAAACATTAATGTTGAAAAGTGTGAATTGATAAAAAAAATAAGTGGACACTACATAAACTAAATTGCGCATTTCCAGAGGCTCTGCAGAAACAGAGACACTTGCGAGGGTCCACGTGCAAAGATTTTTTAATGGAATGGAATTTTAAAAGTATTTAGTATTGCATACTAGTAATGAATTAGTAACGAATCCAATGTAATGAGCATCCAAAAACAAGGATTCCAGTCGGTAGTTTATTGTGCCCATTTCTGGTCAGCACACTTTAGAAAGCATGCAAACATCATATACAGACCAGAAGTAATTTAGTCAAATGGCCCCAGGAATGAAGGATTTCAGCTACAAGATTAAAATGGAAAACCTGGGCAACCCCTTTACAGCAAAGATTGAGAGGAGATTTGAAAGGTGTGTGGAAAGTAACAGGTTGCTCCAAGTCAGTGCTAGCTGGTTTAGAGGGTGTGATATTGTATAATTTATAGCAGAGTCAAGGGATATGGGGAGAAGGCAGGAAAGCAAAAGGCAGTAAAGACTCCATCTTTTAACATGATATAATTTATATAAGATGTTGGTGAGGCCACATTTAAGACTCTTGTGTACAGTTTTGGGCACCATGTTATAGGCAAGATGTTAAGTTGGAAAAGGGAGCCGAGAAGATTTACGAGGATGTTGCCAGGACAAGGGCCTGAGCTCTAGGGAGAAATGGAACAGGCTAGGACTCTATTCGTTGGAGAGTAGGAGGATAAGGGGTGATCTTATAGAAGTGCAGTGGCAGACCTACATTTTTGGGGCCATGAAGCTTGAACTTTTATGGGGGCCCCTTCCCAACCAGCAACGAGGTCTGGGTAACCACTGTTATCTTCTTCACTGAGGTTGTTTCACGACAGATCACCACAAATTTTAATTTCCGTCATAAATGTTAATAGTGTTTTAAATAATTTATAATTCTTTTATATTAAATATTTAGAATGAAACATCCTGAATTTGAACTTTTCTTTTGTTTACGGCTAGGCTACATGATACTTTAATAACCTTTTAATTTTTATTTTAACTATTATTTTGTATTGAATTACACTATATTATTAATATTATTATTTTTAGAAAAAGCAATGTGGACTAAGCTTGATATTCACCTCCAGAAAAAAAGTAGAAAGTATTCACCGGGGGTCCAGGAGGCTGGCTAGGCCCCCGGTGGGGGTTGAGGGGGCAACGCCCCTTGAAGCTCCTACATTTTCAATAAATTGAAAGTGATTCTCATGCTTTCTGCTGGTAGTTTACATAACGGAAGCTTATAATTTTTCTAACACATGAGGGATAAGATGATTAAACCACCATCATTGTGAGGGGCCGAGTGGTTGTAGCCACCGACCTTGTGATGGGCCGAGTAGTTGGAATCACCAACCTTGTGATTCGAACAAACTGTTACTGTCCTTCAGAGCTGTTGATAACATTGTAGAATAACAAGATGAGGTAAGGAATGTAGCTGACAACACAGAAGCTAGTCTTTAGGTCAAAGGCAATTAAGTAGGTTAGGGCAACAGCTACTGAGCATGCTTAATGAAATAAATGAATATTAACTTTACGCCCCTCATGACAAAGAACCTAATTTAAATGTACATGCGATGTATGATGTGGGAGAAGAGGGAATGATTGATGACGCACGGAGGGGAGGGTTGGAAGATTGTGAACCTCGGTACCCTGATTGGAAGGGGTCAGAAGGGGAGGCGTCCGATCAATAAAGACTGTATACTGAATTGTATAAAAATAGACGTTTTTCCTTTGCTCGGGGTGTCTCAACTTGGAGAGGCACCCGATTCTGCAGACTCGCAAATAAAGCATTTCTTGTTTCCACGATTTAGTCTCTGAGTAGTGATTGTGAGCACAAACTATATCTCACACACATAAGCAGTAAAATAACCCCAAAAGATATTTCATGAAATAGACAAATTAGACAATAGGTGCAGGAGTAGGCCATTCGGCCCTTCGAGCCAGCACCGCCATTCATTGTGATCATGGCTGATCATCCACAATCAGTACCCCATTCCTGCCCCATATCCCTTGATTCTGCTATCTTTAAGAGCTCCATCTATCTCTCACTTGAAAGCCTCCAGAGAATTGGCCTCCACTGCCTTCTGAGGCAGAGAATTCCACAGATTCACAACTCTCTGAGTGAAAAAGTATTTCCTCATCTCCATTCTAAATGGCCTACCCCTTATTCTTAAACTGTGGCCCCTGGTTCTGAACTCTCCCAGCATTGGAAACATGTTTTCTGCCTCTAGCATGTCCAAACCCTTAATAATCATATGTTTCAATAAATGACATCATACAGCTAAAAACATCTTTACAAAAAATGTTACCTGAAATATCTCTTTGCCTAGCACTGAGATGAAAAAAAAACTTTGTCACCCAGTTGTGAATTTGTGAAATTCTCTGCCACAGAAGGCAGTGGTCTCGTCTCCTTCAGCAGCACCTCGGTCTCCCTTCCTGAGCTCAGACACCCACTTCTCCTCACCTCACCTACGCTCACTTCCCCTCACCTCACCTACGCTCACTTCCCCTTACGTACACACCTCGACTAATCCCCTCGCCTCACTAAACCTCTTGCCTCGACGATACCTCACTACCAAACTTCTCTTCACACCTAAACCTCGCCTCAACTAAATCGTACCTCACTAACCCTCGCCCCTCAAATAAACCTCACCTCACCTTAACTAAATCTCCCACCTCACAAATAAACTCCACCTCACAACTAAACCTCCCACCTCACAACTAAACCTCACCTCACACCTAATCCATGCCTCGACTAATTGCCGCCTCTCTCCCGCTAGTTATAGCCCCCCCCCCCCCCCCCCAGGCAGCGCTTCACGTAAGCGGAATGGCTCCATCCAGGGGGGCGGGGTCGAGTGCGGAGAGCGGCGCAGGCGCACGGGCCGAGAGAGCCGGTGGGAGGGGAGGGATGTCGAGTCCAAGCCCTGCGTCCCCCAGCGGCGACCGTAGCCCCTCTCCACAGGAGCGGGAGAGAGGCGGCGATTTGTCGAGGTGGGAGGTTTAGTCAAGGCGAGGTTTAGCGAGTTGAGGTTTAAGTGTAGGGTGAAGTTTAGTTGCGGCGAGGGGTTTAGTCGAGGTGAAAAATCAGATTCATTTCTAGGAAGACAAAAACATCGGGATTGCGATTTAAATCGGAATTCCGATCTAAATCGAAAGAATATATTTGGACTAAAGTCGCTTCTGGGGCCTCTCTGGGATTAGGGGTCCTGAAGCTTAAGCTTCATTAGTTTCATAGTAGATCAGCCCCTGTAGAAATGTACAAAATCGTGAGGGGAATAGATCAGGTAAATGCACAGTTTCTTGCCCAGAGTAGGGGAAATAGAGAATAGAGGTCATAGTTTCAAGGTGGGGGGGGAGATTTAACAGGAACCTAAGAGGCAACATTTTTTCTTTTTTTCTTTTTAAAGGGTGGTGCGTACATGGAACGAACCGTCAGAGGTATTTGAGGCGGGTGCTATTGCAACATTTAAGAAACATTTAGATAAGTACACAAATGGGTTAGCTTTAGAGAGAAATGGGCCAAACACAGGCAGGTGGGACATTTAGATTGAACATGTTGGGCCGATGGGTCTGTTTCCACACTGTATGACTATGGCCTTACAACCCTCAAGGTGAAAGGACACAGTTGTTTTTTTGGTTTGTGGGGTGGGTGGAAGAAATAGTACAAAATAATCAATGGAGGATTTTTTTTAAATACAGACACTAAGTAATATCAATCTAGAGTCAACTGCCTATAGTGCCAGAAACAGGATTATTCAATTGTCCTTTAAGATAGGATGATTTTCATGTTATGTGGAAAGAGCACAAAGGAGGGGCTCACAAAATTCTTCAACATGAAAGTCAGTGCAGATTTGAAGCAACTAGCTTCTTTCCCCACCATGAATCATTTCAATAAGGAAATGCTTGAAATAGTAATCTGCTCTATTTGATGTTCAGAGTCTGTAGCAGCTACACAATTAATGAATCCGATTTCATTTTTGAATGCTTCTCAATAAAACAGAACAGTAGTTTCAAAATTCATAAATACCCCTGGTCAGAACTATTGCAAAACAGCTGGCGATTTTTGTAAAAGTGTCTTTTAAAAAACAAAGCTGTACAGAATGTTCAGAATTAGCCTAACAAAATGTCATCACATGCCTCAAACAACCAATTTATTCCTTTCATGGTCAACAAGACTATCCATATTAAAATTATATATAAGAAAGATGCTCTAAATTGAATGCTTTGCTAATTCTAGTGAAAATTAAATGTATACTTACATGAAAGGCAAACTGCCCTGAGAAGTCATACATGCCACATGAATGCATCAGACTCAATGTATTCCTAACAGCCTCTGGACTCAGAACCCTCTCTCCTGTGATTGGACAGATGCCACCATTGGCCAGTGTTGCTGCCATTACACTGGCTGATTCACAGGTTACTTCAATGGAACACAGCTACACAGAATAAATAGTAGTTAGTTTCTCCATTTTTAAATACATCTTCAGACCAAACGTGTGCTTGTGGGCAGACGGATGAGAATCAGGGAGATAAAACACTTCTAAGACAAAATATGGCGCCTAATTTTAACATTCAGTTAACTTTAACACACACACACACAAAAAGGTGTTTACATGTAACTGTCTCCAAGGGCAAAAGGTTCTGTTGTTCTAAGCCCACCTAGTAACTGGAGCTCTAAGAGTTGTTTGTCCCCAAGTTAATAAAGACAATTCATTAGTGCTAATCTTCAATTAGGAATATTAAACCGTTAGATTTTTATTTTAGACTTCCAGCTTGTTTCAGAACCAGAGTCCAAGTCATAGAAATTTATAATACCGAAAGTGGCCACTTGATCTAATGAAATAAATAGCACTGCCAAGTCTAATAAACATATATTTTTGAATTGGATGCTGGAAATGTGAAATAAAACAATGTTGGAAGCACTCAGGTCAGCCAACATTGGTGGAAAGAGAAGCAGCTAACGTTTTATATCAAAGAGACAGTTAAAATAAGAAAAGAGCAAAAGCAGTTTTAAGTTGCAGAGTAGCTGGTGAAAGGGATGGATATACAAAGGGAACATCGGTGATCCGGTGATATCAAGTTTCCAATGGGCATGAATCATCCAGCCCTAGGCAATAAGGGATATTATGTTTCTTTGTGTTACTGTTGCATTGCTGTGTTGTGGAACATGGCCAGCAGGTCACATAGCACTGGAGAAAAATTGAGCCAACAATCACAGATAGACAACTTGCAGAGAAATAGCCTGTTCAGATACAAAACAAATTCAATATTGTGCCCAGGTGGAAGACAAGATGTCGCTCCTCAAGCCTGCATTGGGCTCCGCCGTAACAGTGCAGGGGGCCACCATGAACGCGAGGCAACAAGCTGAGGATTGACCCTGCAGACTGGACACAGGTGTCCTGTAATGTAATTACTCTATCTGTACGGATTCTAAACGTACAAAGTCCTGAACATATTGCAGCCCTTCCAGACTACACAGAACTTTAACTTCAGTTAACTTGACTTTTCTGCTGGTTTGAGAACGATGAGCGATCCATCAAAAATATCGGGTTAACTTTTTTCCTTTAATAAAGCCCGACTTGCTGAGCAAGTCCCACACCATGCTTTTGACGATTCATAACACATGTCCAATTGCACACATTAAACCATGTTATTGTGATTTTTTCCCCATGGTAATCCTGATCACATATTGTCATAGATATTCCTTTTGTTCTATTCATACCTCCGGTCACTTTCAGTGTATGTTAAAACTACCTCTTATAACTATTTTCCCAGTTCTTTGACCCAAAATATTCAAGTTCCCCTTGGCTTCACGGATGTCCATAACCTCCTTCCCTTCAAAAATTGTACTGGTAAGTTGTTATTGCACTATTCTACCAATTAACATGTAACAGTAAAGTTAAGAATCATAACCAAGACTAATCCTACCCTCAAGCTATAGGTAAATTTGTATTTTCCAGTGGTGTCAGGCAGATCAGGGATCTCGAGCAATAAACAAGCTCTGAAGGTAATGAGTGGGTCATCTGTGGAGGGAATGGACAGATGACATTTTGTGTCATGAAGATGCTTCTTCAGACCGAGTGGAGCAGAAAGGGAAAAATAGATTGGGGTGGGTCGTAGCTTTGCAAGTGATAGGTGGATACAGTTAGGGAAGAGTGGTTGCCAGATGGGTGGAGTAAGTAACAAAGGCTAGGGGATGAAAAGGAGACAAAAGGATGTCAGATAAGGTAAGAAGAGGAGTGAAAATGTAAAGCTGGAGGAGGGATAAGGGTGAAGGCACAGGAGATAAATGTGAAATATGAGATGCGGGGATGGGTGATGAGCAGAGAGCAGGGGAAAGTAGCAAGGTGACGGGTGGTAGGAGAAATGTGCAAACTGGTGTTAGGGTGGGGGGTGGGGGAGGGAGGTGAAGTTTCCAGCTTCTGCAGTTTCTTGTGTCTCCAGATCGGGGATCTTGACCTTGAGTTTTACTTATTGGCTTAGTTCAACAAATCCAGTCACATTGTAGCTAATCTTGGATTCACTGTATTTTAAATGCCGGATGCAAAACAAGAAATTAAATGTTTTACAACATAATAGATTAGCACCACACACCAATTCAAGTATAAAACAGAAATAATAAACATCATTGATCTAGATGTTGTCAGATATAGTTTTATAGTTTGTTAGTAAAACTACTCACCTGAAAATAGAAATCCAGTACACCAGTCATATCACTGCCTTCTGGAAAACACTAAAGATTTTACAAAAATTAGTCATTTGGATCTTCAATGATTGGAACATTAATCCCTAGAGCCAGGATGTTTAGGCACTAAAAAAACTCTGAAATATGCAGGCCAAAAGGCATAATATAATTACAAAAAAGGCACGGTTAAGGCACTTACTCACAAAAAAAGGATTAAAGGGGCATGCATTTCCATCACCAAAATATGGTTAAAAATGATAATAAAAGTATACTACTTTAAATGACCAAAGTTGCCTGGTTGCACATAATTACTTCCATTTTTTTCAAATTATCTGGTGTTAAACTATGCCATCTGTCAGAAAGAATATGCTTCAGTTGTGGAAAACGTATTTCTACCTCAGCTGAGGTCTCTGGTGCATACCCAAAACAAGCTACAGACTCTATATTCATGTCGATATATTATGCATTACAACTACCTTTGAGAACTTTAGCTAAGTTTTGTATTTCTTCAAGATCTTTGTTAGCTAAAATCACTCTCACGTTTTCCTTGTATGTCTTTACCTACATCTCCAGGAATTTTATGAATACCGTCTTTTACTTTGTTGAAAACCTGCAAATGATTCACTAATATTTCGCCACGTTTTTCAAGGGAAGTGATAGCTTGTGGGAAGTTTGCAAAATTGGAAGCAATAAACACAAGATCGTGGTAGAGGGACTTTTTCTGCATGATTTCACCGACAATCCTGATTGCAGCAGATTCTTCTTCTTCAAAACAGTTGACGATTTATTGAGGTAGTGGAATCTCGGGTGCCATTTCCTTGAACAAGTGCACACGTGACGGTGCTTTGAGGAAGGTTTTCTTCACATTGGAAACTAGGCGATCGACATTTGGAAACAAGCTACGTATGTGCTTGGCAATTCTATGAAGTCCTTGAGTTAAGCATGTCATATGCAACATTTTGGGGAATAAAACCTCAAGAGCACGAGCAGCTTTTTTCATGTACGGAGCTGCATCAGTCACAAACAGAAGAACATTCTCGTGTTTTATACCTTCTGGCCAAAGTACAGCAAGTGAAGATGTAACAACTGAGCAATAGTTGAGCTCTTTGACTTCTCCAATAATTCCGATGTCAACAAATACTCCTTTGATGGTTGATCTGCCTCCAGTGTAGCGATGACCACATTAGCAACATATCTCCCCACAGCATCGGTTGCCTCGTCTATTGAGATCCATATTTGTTTGCATGCAACTTCATCTCTAACTTTCTGCATACAATGCTGAAGTTGCTGTCAACATAATTTTTCCGTAATGATGACTTGCTTGGTATATGTTCCTCTGCGTATTTCTCTAAAAAATCTCGGAGTGATTTGTTTTCTAATTTCCACAGTTGAATTCCAGCATCAATGAATGCCTTGCACAGATCACTCGAAAATTCAGATTTGCGACTAGAGCCAGCAGTAAATGTAGTGAGCAGACAGCTTGGATATTTCGCTTGGATAGTCTACACCCCAGCGGTATCAACATTGACTTCTCTAATTTTAGATAGTCCTCGTCTTCTCCCTCCTACTCACCCCCTTCCCAGCTCTCCTAGTCCTACTGTCTCCATCTCTTCCTTTCTTTTTACCCGCACCCCATCCACATCAGTCTGAAGAAGGGTCTCGACCTGAAACTTCACATGTTCCTTCTCTCCAGAGATGCTGCCTCACCCACTGAGTTTCTCCAACATTTTTTGTCTACTTTCGATTTTTCCAGCATCTGCAGTTCTTTCGTAAATAGATCTTGGAGAAGACTGAACCAGCGGGCAGCGGCATGAACGAATGAACGAACGACGGTGGCACCCCCGGTTTCGCCCAGGTGGTGGAAATATTCTTGTAAGTTGCACTATGTTAACATGTTAATAATAAACATTAATATTAATGTGTTAACATAGAAAACATCATTGTGATCACGGTACAACTAAAGAAAATTGTACAATCTTTTAGCAAAACGGCAAAAAAAGGCTGATTTAGGCATGATTGTGAAAAAGGCATTATTCTGGTGAAATCATCAAAAAAGGCATGAAATGGCACATGAAATTTATGGCAAAATCCTGGCTATTAATCCCCGAGGAAATTATGCCAAAATTGGTTTGTTTGACTATGGGCTATCTCCTAAACCAACAGCGCTCTCTACGAGATAGTAATGCAAACTTAAAAAATTGAACAAAAATACACCCATCAGTTGAAAAGTGAACATGACAACTTTCAATAATAATTTTTTATTTGCATGTATCAATCAAGAAAATTGTTCAAATTAAAGCTACATACCTTCTTTTCCTTTAGGTAGTATCCTATGGCAAAATTTCTGTCTCCCGTTTCTCTTTCCGACTGAAACCTAAAAAGTAAAATTAAGACTAAAAGCTCAAGGTGAAACCAAAATGTGTAAAAATGGCCTTTATTAAAATCTGACAATGTGCACTTTAACCGCCTATGATTTTTTCTGTTACAAATCCAAATTGTAGAGTACAGAGGCAATTAAATAAATGATGGGTCTTTGTCCCAAACATTATGGAGGGCACTGTATTCTTACATTTAGTGGGTGGATAGGAAGAATGAAAAAAACAAGGCATTATGAACTTACGTTGCATTATTAAAGCCAACATATTCATTTCCAGCCATTTGATTCAAGAATTGTGTAACCTGCGGGAAAAAAACATCAATGTTTGAAAACATCCTATTTTAGAAATTATTGCTATAAATTTAATGTATGGCCATGTATGTGATCTTTTTGCACAAATTAAAGTGGGCAAAATACTCACATAATCAAATTTTTCAGCATTGCCGAGTCCATGCTGTGGAAGGAAAATCAGAGATAGAATTATAAAAAATACACAGTAACCATCTTTCAATAAATTTATAAAGTTAGTGGAATGTAACACAGTTAAATGAATTGATTTACTGTGTTAGTGCTTAGCATAAAACATTAAAATCTATTGTATAGACTTATTGTGATAAAATCTACAAATAAAGTGATTTTACTTCAGAACTTGCATTAATTTTATATTTAGCAATAAAACATTGTTATTTAATATTAGATCATTAAATTAGCTATTCTTATTTTAAATTATCCTAAATTGAATCTTCCAGGAATCCAACCAAATGTTCTAATTTAGCTTGAATTTATCCCACATGAAATGCAGTTTCCAACAACTCTGCAACTTGCAGAGAAGGACAAAAGACACATTTTAACAGATTAGCAGAACAAATTTAAAAGGTCAAACAGACTTCATAGGCTGTTTGACCTTTTCATGAACTGTGCATATGTTCAAGAGGAGGCTGTTCTCCTGGCACCAGAGTGCTAGATCAGCCACCTCCTCCCGGAAATCATCATGCTATGAACAGTTCATAGCACTATGGAACAACTCTGCAGGAACTATGCAGAGAAGGACCACTCCAGAGCAAACAAAATCATGAGAGACCTCTTCACCCCTGCAACGGACTGTTCCAGCCGCTACGGTCAGGCAAACGCCTCCGTTGCCATGCAGTGAAACGGAGAGGTTCCAAGGAGTTTCTTCCCAGAGGTCAATTCGGACTGTAAACGCCTAATCTCACCAGGGACTAACATTACAAAACGTTTTTCCCTATTATTATTATGTAAAATAATATGTGTGTTATATTGTGCTTTAAAGTTTGTTTGTTTTGTTGTTCCGCGAAATGACTTTCATTTCACTGAAAATCTCGTATGTGTATCTAAACTTGACTTGACTGACTTGAGACTTCCATATTCCAATGAATACCTAATCTGGCTAACATTACAAAATGTATAATTAGTCAAAACTAAAGTACTGCTTTAAAGATGTTTTTTTAAATCAACTGAAAAATAGATCTCCCTCTGACCAATACACGACCCAATTCTGTCCTTTCGTAAATCATGCACCACACATTTTCAGCTGCCACTATTTCTAAAGTGGTATACATTCCTTGCCATGTGTAGAAGTTTCCCAAATCTCATGCTTTGGCTCCCTACAAACCTCAATTAATTGCAGAATGAACCTTGAATTTTTTTTCTGCATTAATACACACCACAGTGAATCTAAAATGATTGCCTGTATTTTAAAGCAGTGGGCAGGGAGTCGTGGAAAGATAGAGGAATGTTATCAGACACTAATCGTGCCTTTCAAGATTCCTTTCAAGTAGATTGACGATATTCTAACAGATACTTTTTACTTGGATTTTCAAAACATTCTTTAAACCTCCATTAAAACCTGTAAATTAGTAAAAATGAAATCTGTTATAGTGAATTAAAAAGTGGCTCTTCTCAGGGAGAGAAGGAACAAGTTTTGCAAGTAGCAATTCAATATGACATGATTGCGGTTAGGATAAAGATCACAGGATATTCCAAATGGAGACACGAGATTGTACATGCAGGAATTTTGACCAAAAATAAAGTGCTGGAGGAACTCAGTGAGGCAGGCTGCATTTCTGGAGGGAAACATGCAATGTTTGGGGTTTGGACCTTTCTTCAGACTGAAGGAGTAGAGGGGAAAAATAGGAAAGAGATGTCAGGGTCGGGCAGACTGGCAAGTGATAGGTGAATACAAGTGAGGAGGGATAATTGGCAGATAGGTGGAGATAGTAAGGCTAGATATGAAATGGACAAGAGGGTAAGGAAGAGGAGGAGTGCAATGTATAGCAGGAATGAGAGATATGAATGAGGGAGGCTATTTGGGTGGAACTGAGAAATGGGAAGTGTAGCAAAACTTATAGGGGTGTATTATAGACCGCCTAATGGGGAGCGAGAATTGGAAGAGTAAATATGTAAGGAGATAGCAGATATTAGTAGTAAGCACAAGGTAGTGATTGTGGGAGATTTCAATTTTCCACACAGACTGGGAAACACATTCTGTAAATGGGCTGGATGGTTTGGAGTTTGTAAAATGTGTGCAGGATAGCTTTTTGCAGCAATATATAGAGGTACCTACTAGAGAAGGGGCAGTGCTAAACCTCCTGTTAGGAAATGAGACAGGCCAGGTGGCGGAGGTATGCGTTGGGGAGCACTTTGGGTCCAGTGATCACAATACCATTAGTTTCAATATAATTATGGAGAGGGTCAAAACTGGACCTAGGGTTGAGATTTTTGATTGGAGAAAGGCTAACTTTGAGGAGATAACCATATAACCATATAACAATTACAGCACGGAAACAGGCCATCTCGGCCCTACAAGTCCGTGCCAAACAACTTTTTTTCCCCCTTAGTCCCACCTGCCTGCACTCATACCATAACCCTCCATTCCCTTCTCATCCATATGCCTATCCAATTTATTTTTAAATGATACCAATGAACCTGCCTCCACCACTTCCACTGGAAGCTCATTCCACACCGCTACCACTCTCTGAGTAAAGAAGTTCCCCCCTCATATTACCCCTAAACTTCTGTCCCTTAATTCTGAAGTCATGTCCTCTTGTTGGAATCTTCCCTATTCTCAAAGGGAAAAGCTTGTCCACATCAACTCTGTCTATCCCTCTCATCATTTTAAAGACCTCTATCAAGTCCCCCACTTAACCTTCTGCGCTCCAGAGAATAAAGACCTAACTTATTCAACCTATCTCTGTAACTTAGTTGTTGAAACCCAGGCAACATTCTAGTAAATCTCCTCTGTACTCTCTCTATTTTGTTGACATCCTTCCTATAATTGGGCGACCAAAATTGTACACCATATTCCAGATTTTGTCTCACCAATGCCTTGTACAATTTTAACATTACATCCCAGCTTCTATACTCAATGCTCTGATTTATAAAGGCTAGCATACCAAAAGCTTTCATTACCACCCTATCTATATGAGATTCCACCTTCAAGGAACTATGCACGGTTATACCCAGATCCCTCTGTTCAACTGTATTCTTCAATTCCCTACCATTTACCATGTACGTCCTATTTTGATTTGTCCTGCCAAGGTGTAGCACCTCACATTTATCAGCATTAAACTCCATCTGCCATCTTTCAGCCCATTTTTCCAAATGGGCTAAATCACTCTGTAGACTTTGGAAATCCTCTTCATTATCCACAACACCCCCTATCTTGGTATCATCTGCATACTTACTAATCCAATTTACCACACCTTCATCCAGATCATTGATGTACATGACAAACAACAAAGGACCCAACACAGATCCCTGAGGCACCCCACTAGTCACCTGCCTCCAACCCGATAAACAGCCATCCACCATTACCCTCTGGCTTCTCCCATTCAGCCACTGTTGAATCCATCTTGCTATTCCTGCATTTATACCCAACAGTTGACCCTTCTTAACCAACCTTCCATGAGGAACCTTGTCAAAGGCCTTACTAAAGTCCATATAGACAACATCCACTGCTTTACCCTCGTCAATTTCCCTATTAACCTCTTCAAAAAATTCAAGAAGATTAGTCAAACATGACCTTCCAGGCACAAATCCATGTTGACTGTTCATAATCAGACCCTGTTTATCTAGATGCTTATATATATTATGTCCAAGTATCTTTTTCATTAATTTGCCCACCACTGAAGTCAAACTAACAGGTCTATAATTGCTAGGTTTACTCTTAGAACCCTTTTTAAACAATGGAACAACATGAGCAGTACGCCAATCCTCGGGGACTATTCCCGTTTCGAATGACATTTGAAATATTTCTGTCATAGCCCCAGCTATTTCTACACTAACTTCCCTCAATGTCCTAGGGAATATCCTGTCAGGACCTGGAGACTTATCCACTTTTATATTTTTCAAAAGTGTCAGTACTTCTACAAGGGGTAAAATTGGTCCATTAGAGAGTCAGAGTGGAAAGCTATCTGCAGAGCCAAAAGAGATGGGGGAGATATTAAACAATTTATTTTCTTCGGTATTCACCAAGGAGAAGGATATTGAATTATGTGAGGTAAGGGAAACAAGTAGAGTAGCTATGGAAACTATGAGATTCAAAGAAGAGGAAGTACTGACACTTTTGAAAAATATAAAAGTGGATAAGTCTCCAGGTCCTGACAGCATATTCCCTAGGACATTGAGGGAAGTTAGTGTAGAAATAGCAGTGGCTATGACAGAAATATTTCAAATGTCATTAGAAACGGGAATAGTGCCGAAGGATTGGCGTACTGCTCATGTTGTTCCATTGTTTAAAAAGAATTCCAAGAGTAAACCTAGCAATTATAGACCTGTCAGTTTGATGTCAGTGGTGGGCAAATTAATGGAAAGGATACTTAGAGATAATATATATAAGCATGTGGATAAACAGGGTCTGATTAGGAACAGTCAACATAGATTTGTGCCTGGAAGGTCATGTTTGACTAATCTTCTTGACTTTTTTGAAGAGGTTACTAAGGAAATTGATGAGGGTAAAGCAGTAGATGTTGTCTATATGGACTTCAGTAAGGCCTTTGACGGTTCCTCATGGACGGTTGGTTAAGAAGGTTCAATTGTTGGGTATTAATGATGGAGTAGCAAGATGGATTCAACAGTGGCTGAATGGGAGATGCCAGAGAGTAATGGTGGATGGCTGTTTGTCAGGTTGGAGGCTGGTGATTAGTGGGGTGCCACAGGGATCTGTGTTGGGTCCACTATTGTTTGTCATGTACATCAATGATCTGGATGATGGTGTGGTAAATTGGATTAGTAAGTATGCAGATGATACTAAGATAGGTGGTGTTGTGGATAATGAAGTAGATTTTCAAAATCTACAGAGAGATTTAGGCCATTTGGAAGAGTGGGCTGAAAGATGGCAGATGGAGTTTAATGCTGATAAGTGTGAGGTGCTATACCTTGGCAGGACAAATCAAAATAGGACGTACATGGTAAATGGTAGGGAATTGAGGAATGCAGGTGAACGGAGGGATCTGGGAATAACTGTGCACAGTTCCTTGAAAGTGGAATCTCATGTAGATAGGGTGGTAAAGAAAGTTTTGGTGTGCTGGCCTTTATAAATCAGAGCATTGAGTATAGAAGTTGGGATGTAATGTTAAAATTGTACAAGGCATTGGGGAGGCCAATTCTGGAGTATGGTGTACAATTTTGGTCGCCTAATTATAGGAAGGATGTCAACAAAATAGAGAGAGTACAGAGGAGATTTACTAGAATGTTGCCTGGGTTTCAGCAACTAAGTTACAGAGAAAGGTTGAACAAGTTAGGTCTTTATTCTTTGGAATGCAGAAGGTTAAGGGGGGGACTTGATAGAGGTCTTCAAAATGATGAGAGGGATAGACAGAATTGACGTGGATAAGCTTTTCCCATTGAGAGTAGGGACGATTCAAACAAGAGGACATGACTTGAGAATTAAGGGACAGAAGTTTAGGGGTAAGAGGGGGAACCTCTTTACTCAGAGAGTGGTAGCTGTGTGGAATGAGCTTCCAGTGGAAGTGGTGGAGGCAGGTTCGATTTTATCATTTAAAAATAAATTGGATAAGTATATGGACGGGAAAGGAATGGAGGGTTATGGTCTGAGTGCAGGTGGATGGGACTAGGGGAAAATAAGTGTTCGGCACGGACTTGAAGGGCTGAGATGGCCTGTTTTCATTGCTGTAATTGTTATTTGGTTATATGGTAATAAAAGGAAAAGAAGCACCTGAAGTAGGGAGACATGGGAGATAAGCGGAAGGAGGAGGGGAAATTAACAAGGTGATGGGAGAAATGTATGTGCATGGGAGAAGGGGGAGATTAGCAGGGTGGGTGGTTTGGGGAAGGTCTACTTGAAATTGGAGATTTCAATGTTCATGCTGGTTGGGTTGTAGCCTACCTTAGTGTAATATGAGCTACTGTTCTTCCAGTTTGCTAGGCTTCTCTCTAGCAGTGGTGGCCGAGGAAAGAGAATTACAAGAGTTGAAGTGGCTAGCATCCACAAGCTCCAGCAGGCCTTGTTGGACAGAGCACATATTGGGCAAAATGGTCGCCTAACTCCATATGTTGTCATGCTGAAGAGGACTATTGCATTCAATGCACCTGATGATTCATCTGTGGACCTCCTCCACATCAGCAAGTCAAGCATAGACCAGGCAAAGGTTTTGCTGAGCACTTCCACTCTGTCCACCATGGCCTGCTGGATCGCCTAAATGCTTGTCATTTTAACTGCACGTCCCATACCAATCTTTGTGTTCTCGATCTCCACTGTTGCCAGAGTGAAGCTGCACACGAACTGGAAGAACAGTACCACATATTCCATTTGGGTTGCCCACAACCCAGCTGCAGGAACAATTAATTCACCAATTCCAAGGAGATACCTCCTCCGCTCCCTCACCCTGGTATGCACATCTTTCTTTCATTCCTCCCATCATCTAGTTCCTTCCCCCTTTCTCCCACTCTTCCCAACTCAGTCCTCCATTTCTCTTTTATCTCCACTCTTTCCCCTTCCACACATACCTCTCCCTCCGGCTTTATATTACACTCCTCTTCCTTTCATACCAGGCATCCTCACCTCCACCTCCTTTTGGTATTATCGCTACCCATATGCTACTTACCCCTCTTCACCTGTATCCCCCAGAACTTGCTGACTTTGCCCTCCTTACTAACCCTCTGTCATCTACTCCATTAGTGTGATGAAAAGTCCTAACCTAAAATATTGCCTGTCCATTTCTCTCCACAGATTGTGCACGACTCGTCGAGTTCCACCAATGCTGATTTTTGCACTGCATATTCCCAGATGGCTGGATACTATTATAAATCATTGTTATTGTCACTTCTCTGGCTGAAGAATTATTTCCCTGAATCAGTATACAAAATTCACTGATAAGAATTCAAATGTATAAAATCTAACAGATCAGCCACAAAGAATGAAGATATGAACTGCTTACCTTAATAAGGGAAGTTATCACAATAGCCCCAGCATTAACCATAGGATTGTGGGGTTTATCTGAAACAAAGAAAACTGTCACAAAGACAAAATACAGGCCACTGGAGAAGTAGCCTAGGCGTCAACAGTTACTTCGCAATAATAGAAAAGGAAACAAAGGCTAACAGAGACGATACATTCGTAGAAATGCAAGGAGGGCAGAATATGATTTCAGTCTCTACACAGCTATGCCAATTCCCCAAATACAGTTACTTCAACCAACTATTTTTATTAATTAATGCTTTATGGCTTTCAAACCATTCACTGTCATATTTCACTGATTTATCATGTCCATTAATAACCAGAGTTCATTTTAGTTAGCTGTTAAATTATAGGATACAAATCTTGCCAGCATGCCAATTTCTTGTCAATTTATTTCATCTTTTAAAAGTGCATGCTTCCTCTTTAAATGACTCCAAATTATGTAGCCTCCACGGTCATCTGGGGTAGAGAACTCGAAAGGGTCACCACCCTCTGCAAAAATTATTACACATCTCAGTTTTTTTGTTTTTTTTTTAATAAGGGTGGCACAGTGGCAGAGCTGTAGAGCCGCTGCCCGAGACCTTGAGTGCTATCTGTGTGGAGTTTGAACATTATCCATGGCTGCATTTCCTCCAGGTGCTCTAATTTCCTGCCTCATGTCAAAGAATTGCGTATTTTGGGGTTAATTGCCCTCTATAAATTGCCCTAGTTAAGGAGTGAAATAACAGAACGAATAAGGACAAGAAAGTTGTGCTGCTTCAACAAAAAAAAACATGGCTGTTTCTAATTTAGAATGAGATATAGTAGTGTCACAGGAAGACTGGTTACATTTTCAGAGAAATCCCTTGTTAGCTTTATAAAGCTTACATAAGACATTGCATATTAAAACTCAAGGGGTGTTTCTTTTAAATTGCTCAAGGCAGTAAGGCAGTCAATGACATAAACTACTAACTCAAAGTTTAGGAACATCCAGATTTGCAATTTAAGAAAATGAAAATATGAAAAACAAAAATATTTCTATTGTTAAATTAATACAACTGAGCCAATGTTAATCAATTGAAATTCTAAATTTCAATAGCACTAATTAAAAAAATAAAAAATAAAATGTCCTTGAAAATAGCAGTACATTTAAAATACAAATTCTACCTTCTTCATTCAGGAAGAGTTTGTTGAAACGTAATCCACTGGGTTCTTTGCCAACAAATTTGTGAACATGCTCAGTCCCAAGATCATGGATAGAAACTGCATATTTCAATGGTTTCACACAGGATTGAAGACAAAAGGGAACTTTGGTATCTCCAACTGAATGCCTAGAGTAAGGAAGTTTTAGATAATTAAAAACAACTCAATTCCACAAAACAGTAGGAGTACAAAAATTACCATGATACATTTCTAATGACCAAAATATGAATATTTAACTTTAGCTACATATAGAATTAACTATATTCCAGACCAATTTTCCATCTACAATGTATTAGCAACAGCTCATGCTAAAATAGTAGCAGAAATAATTAATGTTAAATTACCTTCATTTACATTTAATATTGTTGAGAGTTCATTACATGTTCAATCCAATTAATGCCTCTATCATTTGTTTGCCTGTCAACATTACATCATAATTGGGTCACATTTCCAACTCAACTTCAGTAAAACTCAGGTCATTTTACCAAATATTCCTCCTGCTGAAAACTTAACTGGCCTTGGCCAAGCATTGCTTCGCTGGTTTCCTAGATTACCTCCACAGCTCACAATCACTCCAATATCATCTTGCCAGCATCGTGGCACACCCATTGATTTCTGCCAATCTTCACCCACATCTTTGTCGTTCCCTCAGCTTGACTTATCAAGCAATTTCCAGTCATACAGGCATTTTGTAATTATCACTCAATTCCACCCCACCCTCCAATATCTACATGTCTATTCCTTTTCAACTTTCCAGTATTTCAATATAATTTTGCTATTCCTCAACCAATCCTTTCTCTTTACATTGCAGGAATCTTTCAGGTCAAAATGAGCTGTTTGCTTAAGTGATACTATCGATGGCAATGACCTCACCCACCATTTCCCAAATTATTTTATATTGCCATCTCTCTCCTGCAATACTTCAAGAAGAAGGGTCTCGACCCAAAACGTCACCCATTCCATCTCTCCAGAGATGCTGCCTGTCCCACTGAGTTACTCTATTTTCCCAGAACCTCTTGGCTATCTTTTGAAACTGTTTGAAAAAAAAAAATAATTGGACAAAATTACGTTTTTAATTCAAAGAGTTTTTTTGGAAAAGTCTAAAATATTAAACTTTGATCCACTTTTTCTAAATTAAAAAAAGACCAATGAACTTTAACAGGTGAATTTATCCCAATTTGAATTCTACCATTAGGAAACAGTCAATGGAGTAGTGCAAACGCCACTTCTATGGGCCAGTTAAGGGAATGCTTTGCCCAGCAATGTGGCAAAGACAATCTTGCATTTTAAATGTACATGCTTAAAAGCAATTGACGTACATACACAGGCCTTAGAATGCCATTTTGTATTGAAGGTATACACTCAAGCTAATATTTATCATGGATTCCTGCAATACAAACAATATGTCAGCAATCAAAAGTTATCAGTACTGAAACATTTGGACATTTTACACATCAGAAAAATGTATTATTTCAGACTACTCCTTTAGTGAGATTTTTACATCCCTCAAGTGTTTGCCCCATGCCTGTCTCATAACAGCCTGATGTACTGTCTATGCCCTGTTTATTAGTTATACAAATTCAGTTGTATTGTCCTGCTTCTGCTCATTTAAACGAATAATGTCTGAACAATGCTGTAATGGTTTGTCAGTTTTATGGAAGCATACCAGCCTTTATTTAATACTCTGATTTCTTGTTATAAACATGTTAATCAGTTGCAACTATGCAATACGTTGCATAAAAGATCCAGAAACTTAAATACTAAAAAGTTTAATTAGTTTGTGCTATGATTTACATAACTTTTCTGAGCAAAGACTATCCAATTTGTAGCCTATTAATTTAAAATGGACAAGTATATTACACTCGCTCTGCATGTTCCTCCTTCCCAATTATTACCAATCACAAATTTTATTTTTAATCACAATTTAAGAAATTGTACCTTTATAATGCTCTTAAATATTACGACTCAAGAGTTTATAATTTTAAATGTCCATTGGTCATCATAAAAGATTCTGCACATACCAAATTAATCTTGTTTGTAGCAGAGATTGCATTGTAAAGCTTTATCATAATTGCTTTTTCCAAAGGGTCAAAATATGAAATCAAAATGAAAGTTCACCAGATCCTGCTGGTAGTAGCAAATGATGCTGTACCTCTACAGTAGTAAGTTATTGCATATTACTCAAATCAGTTCAAAATGCTAGCAATGAATTTTTGACAATGGAAATTGCACATTCCAGCAGTTACAACGCACCAGGGTTCTAGTACACAGCACCAGTTTATGCAGTGAAAGGTGCATTTGATTGCAAGATGTGCCAAAAGCTCCATTTGTGTCGGGTTTGGGGAAAGCATAACTCTGCGTGTATATATATTCATACATGCAGTGTACATGCATCAGTCTCAAATGCCTGATGACATTTCTAGTCAATGAAGAACTCACAGAATAATTGTGCTGTGACCAAAGCAGAACATCTGTGGTGCAAGGTAGCCTTTACCAGTTGACTAAGTAATGCCAAAAATGCAACCTGAAGAAAGATCATCAATGACCCGTGACTAGCGTCACAGGAATGCAAAAAATAGCATCACACTAACTGAAGTTTTGTAATGCGATTAGAGTAGTAGAGAGTGAAAGTGGAGATAAACAATGAGTGGAATTTGGCCATACACGAGTAAAATCAGAAAAATTCCAGATCAGTTCTGGCAAAAGAGGACAAATTTAAACAGCTCATACTGCATTGAACTCAAATGCAGGTATCAATTGTGCACATGGTTTGTTTAAAAAAAAAAAAATTCAAAACACACCTGTGTGTACATATGAAGCAAGCTTCAAATCATTATTGACAGACCAATGGATTGCTACAGACCAGCAACTTTTCAGCTACTGATTGTGCATTGATAACCTTTTAATGCCATGCCAGATGAGCTGTGTCAGTTCTCAGGTGGTTTCTGCTAGGAAATCCCATGAAGAAAAAAAAGCAAACACTGGGAATTGGTCTGTGTATACACACACCTCCTTTATGGCCATTTACAGAAGACTGGCACACTGAAGTTGTGAAAGAGTTTGCAGCTCCCACTTGCTCTCCTGGCTGAAGTTCATTTCCACCGAGGTGAAAGACTATAAAAAATAAAGACGACTTAAAAACAGGTACAAGGTAGAAGTCTCAGTGTAAAAATAAGTTGTTCCTCTCACCAGTTTTCCCACGATTGCTTCCAAAAGATTTCTTGGAGCACAAGTCCACAGGCAAAAGTTACCCTCCGGTACTTTACCGAATAGACAATATGCAGAACTTAACAAGGCAGGCAAAGAAAGTACTTTAAGATTACAGACGGAGGCAGATAATATTGATGAGGTCTTCCCACATATCATAACATTAACCAAGAGCAGGAAGACCAATTCTCATTTTTCTAATAATGGTACAATGAAGTGCCTTCAATGTCCTTTGCCATACTTTACAAATCATTGCAAATCATAAATTGAACATGGAATCTTCCAATTCATACAGTTCAGCCATTTGCCAAGTAAATTCTCAACCATTAGTTAAAGCAACTTGTCTATTGTATGGTACAGCTAAGTACTTGCTGCTTAGTAACCAATCCTAGAGAAAATTCAGGCCGTCATATCAATTAAACTAAGTTAAGGAAATGTAGCCATGAGTTTATAGATTTGTTTAAATAAAACCTTGCAACAATAATTCACAACTGGCATTTTTAAATTATCTACTTTGAAGGGGGGAAAGCATTTAATTCCATTGAAAGCTATAAATAGAAATACATTTTTTTTTTAAATTGCTGACATTTTTGTTCCAGCTAAATGATATATAACCTCACTCTCCATCACAGTACACCTGGAAATAAGTTAACTCATCTTGGTGTTCATTATTCAATAAATTCTAGGGTATGTGTAATCTGGAGAGTTTGCATGATTTGACGCTACAACAGAATTCAGTCAAATGCAGAAATCAGCATTTTGTTTTAAATTGAAAAACATTTAATTAAGTATTAAAAGATATAAAACACAATTGAACTATTTTTCATTTTAGTGGCATCCTCTTTTGGGAAAATCACACCTTTTTCTTATCATGGAACATTGTTTGACATATTTTCTTGATGTTAGACCATCAACAAACAAAAATCAAATTTTGACAATGAATTCAAAAATAAATATCCATGAAAACTAAAGTCGTTGATATTGGTTTTAAATGTGAGGAACTCAGTCCATGTGCACTTAGGGAATACTCAAACTGCTCAATTTTATTCAGAATGTTCAAAATTGAAATAGAAGTGTAAAGGACATACATGGTAAATGATAGGGAATTGAAGAATACAGTTGAACAGAGGGTTCTGGGAATAACCGTGCATAGTTCCTTGAAGGTGGAATCTCATATAGATAGGGTGGTAAAGAAAGCTTTTGGTATGCTAGCCTTTATAAATCAGAGCATTGAGTATAGAAGCTGGGATGTAATGTTAAAATTGTACATGGCATTGGTGAGACCAAATCTGGAGTATGGTGTACAATTTTGGTCGCCCAATTATAGGAAGGGTGTCAACAAAATAGAGAGAGTACAGAGGAGATTTACTAGAATGTTGCCTGGGTTTCAACAACTAAGTTACAGAGAAAGGTTGAATAAGTTAGGTCTTTATTCTCTGGAGCTTAGAAGGTTAAGGAGGGACTTGATAGAGGTCTTTAAAATGATGAGAGTAGACAGAGTTGATGTGGACAAGCTTTTCCCTTTGAGAATAGGGAAGATTCAAACAAGAGGACATGACTTCAGAATTAAGGGACAGAAGTTTAGAGGTAACATGAGGGGGGACTTCTTTACTCAGAGAGTGGTAGCGGTGTGGAATGAGCTTACAGTGGAAGTGGTGGAGGCAGGTTCGTTGGTATCATTTAAAATAAATTGGATAGGCATATGGATGAGAAGGGAATGGAGGGTTATGGTATGAGTGCAGGCAGGTGGGACTAAGGGAAAAAAGTTGTTCGGTGTAGGGCCGAGATGGCCTGTTTCCGTGCTGTAATTGTTATATGGTTATAGGTCATATTTTTCTCCACATGTAAATATTTTCAAAAAATTGTTCTAAAGATTGTGTCAATTTAATTAAGAGATTAAAGAAACATTAATAAATGCTTTGCTTCACTTCAGAGTAAATAATGAACATTATAGGATTTGAGTAGAAAATATATTTAAACGCAATGGAACGATTGGCTTCTTCAAAAATTACTATTGCAAATGATTTTTCCCATAACTTCTGTAACTGAAATATTTCTGATTTAAAACATGCTTGCTTTGAAATTCTGGTAGTCGTAGACATCAGCCAAGTTCAAGTTCTATTAGGAGAGTCAGACAGTAAGGAAACTGGCCCTTCAGCCCACTGTGTCCGTGCTAACCATAAACCATTTGTATTAATCTGATATTGATCCCAATTTTGAATTCTTCCCACTTTCTCAGTATCTGATGCATAAGCATCACTCACTTATGCTTTAGTGACAATAACAACTTCCAAATAACTTGTAACCTGTATATCTTTAGGACATGGGAGGATAACCGCGAGGATCTTGGAAGTCACACTGATCAGAATAAAACCTATTGAGTGCCTGCCAGTCAAGGTACTGCCCAGAAATTGAATTTCATACGTTTTCAGTCAGCTGAAAGGATGCTGAATTTTGCTTGAACATCCAGTTGGGTGGACTACTATAAAACTGATAAACATATTCAAAACAAAAATTGTGAGGATACTTTGCAACCCCATACCTTCTCCCTATGTTACTGTGCCAAATTCCAATCTCCCTGCGTCCCAAATAGCAGTCAATGTAGATGTTATGGCAACTGCATGATTTACCACAAAATAATTCCCCGCAAAAGATACCCTTGCTCAGGTAGATCATCCAATCAAATTTCCTAGTGGGCCAGGATCTTTTGGAAACAAGTACAAATGATTGAAAATCAGCACAACTGTTTCTTTAAATTGGGCATTATACACAAAAATTGATGCAAATTGATCCAATATCTTGGCTCACCCTTTCTTACAAATATTATATTACAATGACAACTCAAATGTCGGGCCCAGGAGCTGACGAAAAAAATAATAATTACTGGAAGGCATTTTGGATTCTTGGTTGAGACATTAAGTACAGAAAAGTCTACCTAGGGTCTCTCCAATGTTACTTAGATATCCTTCCATGTTACAGTCATTGATTTTTAGTTTCAGAGCTCAGATTTCATCAGCTTTAAGCAATCACTAAGGGACAGGTTAAAGGTCACTATAATATTAGAAGTCACACTCGAATATCTCAAAATGAATCATGATCAAAATTCCCCGAGCATTTCCGAGAAAGAAAAAACTCCTTTCACTTTCAATTTCTTTTCAAGTGCACACAAATAATTGGAAAAAATATATAATGGTCCAGAATTCCTGGCAACAGCTAGATACCCACTTACTGCTCATTTACATTTGGGCCCTTGCTTGCCTGGGGCTGATCTTTTTTTTTTAAATGAAACTTGTTTCATCATGGCCTGAAGACAGCTGTTGGTTGCAATACATGACATAGGTGACTAACTAAAAGTAGTATATCTAACATTCAGATAGGAAAAATGTGTTACTCACACCATCAACATTTAAATGTAAATATTTAGAAACACCAGAAAGTTTAAAATTTAAACTACATTTTCTTAATAGAGTTATTCCTGCAACAAACTTGGTATAAATTGAACAAGCAGAATTCCCAATAAAGCTTCCGGAAACGTATAGGATATAGGCACATCACCACTAGGTTTCTTGTAGAGTTTTAAAAAAATGACCACATTACAACAGTGTTAAAAAGAACACTCAGGAATTTGAGTCTTTCCTGCTTTGCACACTCATGGGAGTTCTGAGTTTCCTTGCAGGGAAAGAAAATATCTGAGGTTCTACAATAAATTGCCTGAGGAATCTGGACCAGTGTATTTGTTGCTTTTGCAACCAAGCACCTTCCCAAACTCACCAACTACCTGAATGCAATTCAGGAGGTTTGGATGTACAGCAGCAGTTACTTTTAATCCATTCCTGTTTATTAGCTGTATTTCTAACAGCAGAAGTCCAAAATACACCAACAAAAAAAATCACTTTAGAAGTCTGCTTTCAGTGCTTGTCACATATTTGCTGTAGTTATCATTAGTCAATCTGCAGAAAATGTTCACAGAATTTTGAGAATAACATTGTCCTTTTCACAAAAGCTCCTTGAACATCGACATCAGTGCAGAAGTGTATTTAGTTTGCATTCCAGCATCAGCAAGTTGTTTTGCTTTCCATTGACATCAGTTAGTGGTGAGGTAAATGGATAATCGAAAAATTATATGTAACACAAACCTCATCAGCCATCCCACAAATGTTTAGTGCTTTAATGGTGCAGCAAGATATGGATGATTACATCAGTTTGTCATAAAAATAAAATAAATTTAATCAAGATAAGTACAAGATAATGCCTTAGACAGGTGCAAAGGGAATATATTATTGGAAGTGTGGGGTGTTTAGGAAGATGGGAGCAAAGTGCATGCCACTAGAAATTCTACCGTCACAACACAGGATGATAGGATTGTTAACAGGCAAATGTCACACTTCCCTTTAATCAGCCTAGGCATAGAACACAAGGGCTGGAAGATGCTGCTAGACTTGTGCACATTAGTGAGACAACCGGTTGACCGGCACACCACAGGCCGCCATATTTCAGGGAAAATAGATGTACAATAGAGAGTACAATAAAGGAGAAGAAATGTTGCCAAGATCAGAACATTATGTAAACAAAACTCAACCTAATTTCTTTAGCAGAAGGAAAAAGGAGCATAGATTTAAAGTAAATGGTATGAGTAAAGGGGAAGGAATAGGGAACTTTGTACCCCTAAAAACAGGGTAAAGGCCAAAACCATTACCATACTTAAAAAAAACTTGGATGTGCACTTTAAGACTAGTGACCTGCAGAACCATAAAACAAGTGATTGATGATTGAATGGCAGAGTAGATTTGATGGGGCGAATGGCCTAATTCTACTCCTATAACTTGTGACGTGCTCAAGATGGATTAGGCTGGATACCTCTTTTACAACCAGCACGACACACAGTAACTGAATGGGATTTGTTGCGTAGCATTTTAAAAAAAAAAGATTTTCTATCCTTTAAGTCAATGCGAAACCAAAACAGAAAGTAGCGGCTTGAAGACTTGAACACGAGTGCCTTGCGATTGAGCAAACAATGTGTATCTTGATATTTATTCCATAGCAAAATTTAGTGCTCCTGAAGGAGTTAAAAGTTCGGGACTAGCGTGCATTGTCAATTTGCTTATTCTTGTGTTTAAGATTTTTTTTTAAATCATAGAAGGGTAAACTGTTGGAATTGCAGAGCCGTCACAAATTCAAAGGATCAAATGGCACTCTTGAAACTTCAGATATACCTAAACTACAATTATGTGAAGCTGTTCAGGTTTATAGCAATGATTAAATATAGGATCAAATTATTCACTCAAGCAGTCCCCATTTGACTACACCAATAGTTAAAAAACAGAACTAAAAAATCAACTGATTCTAATAGGAAACATTTAATAACACATTGCTGTGCCAAGTGGATCAATAATGAAAATATGGACAATTTGGAGCTTCAGTTCAATGACAGACCAGCTTATGAAACTAAATGCAAATAAACTTAAAACTAGGAACAAAATATCATGTTCCAAATGTTGTGTGACATCAAGGACCTAGGGGATAGTCATAATTTAATTGGCCAGTAATAGAGAATGGAAAGTGGGAATAACTGAGCGGTTTAATGCAATGACATATATGCATTCTGGGAAAAGAAAACAATTCCTTCTGGATTGGCAATAATGAAGAAATGAGAAAGAAGTGGGGAAACAATGGCAAATATGAATTCTTTTGAATTTCAATTGTATGAGAAACAGAATTAATCCAGAAGAAACAGGTTAAAAAAAATAGAAATTACTTTTCTTTTTTTTTTAAACGAGTAAATTACGAGTAAACCAAACCTCGCCATACTTGAAATAATTGCTTACAATTTTAAGTTTTTGGAGTAAAGGTTTAAAGTGCTAAATGTAAATACATTCATTAAGTATTTCAAACAATTTCACTTTACCTACCACATAAAGAAAATCATTTTCAAGAAGTTTCTTCCTCTTTTCTGTCTGTAAGGGTGTATGTGAAGAGAGTTTGGACAGTCTCAATCCGCCTCCTGGCAAGCAAGGGTCTAAAATATAAAACTGACCCTAGTTTGAGAGCAAACAGCAATCTCATACCACATCCCAGGTGACTAGGATGGCTGCTAGCACATATCCCAATGCCAGGAAGTTGAGCACATTGTTGAGGCAGAGTGCACGGATTTTGACTCATCAGTAGGCCATAATTAACTGAACAACATTTGATACTAAAACATTCCACTCCACAATCTCAAGTAGGGGTGAGAGGAAGAAAGGGCGAGGAACTGTTTTAGTATCTCAACTCTGCTTTCCCTATACTCAGCCTTATTTTAATATTAATTGACAGTTTTGGAAGTAAAGTGACAGTAACATTTACACATGGTAAAATTTACAATTTGCCAGTCCACATTCAGACAAACAGTTCATTCTTGGTACACAGGAGGGAAAGGGGCAGAAAGAAGAGTTGAAGGATGAATTAAATGGCTGTAAATAAAGTGCAGTGATAGTTCCTGACCATAAAACAAGGTGATAACTTTCCAGGTTGAACCCAAGGAAAGACACAAAGTAATCACCACAAAAGAGTTGAGGGATCATTTGAGCCCTCATAATTTGAAGGTATCTGGACAGAGGGATGATTAAAAGTGGCAGATCAAATATGAGGCACAAAAGGAACATTTACTGAAGATTATTAATGACAAAATGCTACATTACTTTCAAGCACAAGAGCTATTTACAAATACCCTCAGAATCAGTGCTGTACCAGATATTTGACTACTTTTCATCTTTGGTAGCCATCAAAATGTTTGAGTGAGAAGTAAATTTATGCAATTATTCTGGAAGAGAATGCCTACGAACAGTGACTAAATAACAATTATTCAGCAAGTGTGCCATTCAGTTTTTAAAAAGGCTGTTCATTTTTTAATTACCAAAATGAAAAATCAAGGAGAAATTTGCTTAATTTAATGTAAAATAACAAGGAAAACTAACGACTTGGGTCAAGTCTCTAAAACAAAATGACTTCTACATCAGTGCATTAAAGGTACTGTATAAAAATTGAAATGTTGCCCCATAATAAAAAGTGTTGAAATAAATCATAGTTCTATCGGTCTAACATTTAACTGGCAAAAAGTCCAAGCAAACTATTGGAATGAATGATGAGTTGGTCAAAGGTGCTGATCATAAAATAGGTCTAGTTTTATCAAATCATGTTGAATGCTTGAGACAGCATATAATATGGTTAATAAGAATGTTAACCAAAAATACATTACTCAGAATTCCAAAGAAGAAACCACTGCCAAAATGAACAGAACCTAACGCAACCTATTGAAGTGTCATACCCAAGGTATTGAACCTACACTTTATTTTAGTTTTAAATTACTAAGAATACCTCAAATTTGGTGACACCAGGTTAGGTGGCACAATAACCAATGCAGACAGAAATGAAAAGTTACAAAGGGACACCAATGAGTAAAAGCACAAAAAAAATGGTGGTGTTCAATGTCAAATGGAAATCATTAATTTCTGGATCCAAGAATCAGTAGCAAGGAATTGTAAAGGACGAAGATTTTAGGGGTCCATTTGCAGAAATTAAAAGATTACAGGAATGGCACAATAAATAATTGAAAATAATATCCACCTTCATCTCAAGGGGCTAGAATAAATAGAAGCCACGCTACAGATGCATAGAACTTTGATTAGGATAAATCTAGAGTACTTAGAGGGAACATACCACAATAATATTGGGATCAACAAGAAAATTGTTGAGACAAGGGTGGTTTTCCACAGATGTAGAAGATCGAGCATGATCTAATTATATTGAAATGGTTTTCATAACTTACTTGCAGAGAAACTAAAATAGTTAAATGGCGTTGAGATACAAATGAGCAAAACTCAGCCAAGATCCTTATTCTCAACGATAAACGCGTTTATTTTATAATAACTGAGCCAAAAGGAAGATAGATTATGGAAAATTTTGAATCAGTTAATTGCATATGGGGACAACAGCAAATTTTCAATTACAAATTCATGACAAAACAAAAATGTAGTTGTTTTTTAAGCAATAAATATATTTTATATCTGTTGCATTTCATTTGAAATGTAATAAATTGAGATTGCAAATTTGGTACATGCATGCATTTCCCAAACCAAAATGAAGTTTTTAAAAATAATTTGGTGCGTCTTACCTTTGCCCGTCCACTGTGCACAGGGACACACCCCACAAATCCGGGCTAAACTTAGCCAGCTGTGGAATATAATCAGCAACCTTTCAGAGGAAAAAAAATAGTTTTGAGCATAACGAAATAGCACACCAGTATTGCTTGCATTTTCTTCTTTCACTGTGTTCAGTTTCAGTATTTTATTTCAAAGACATTAATTATACTGTGCATAAATATAGCATTATTCAACTAGCCACCCAAACACAAGCTAGAAGATGAAATAATTTATTATATGCCATTAAATCATACAGATATTAAAAGTTTAATGGCAAAAATTGTAATGCAATGTAAAAATGCATTCCTAATCTTACTATCAGCAATTTAATATCCAATTCAGTTTATTAAAAATTAAGATATACCTTTCCTCCTGTCATTTTTTTGGCAATCTCATGAAGACCATCAATATGGGAAGAAAATATATCAAAATCTGGAATGACGAACTTCCTCCTGAAAGCTTGAGTGAGCAACACAATATTGCTTCCAACACATCTGAAAAAAAAAAGGAACGTTGTAAAGTGCTATTGAAATTAAGCAACCTCTTACACTATCAATTATGTACAGGTTTAATAAAAAATAATAATAGAAATTATCATTGATCTTGCAGCGCTATGGAGAGATACTGAGACATTTTAGGTCATAGGCTGCAGAACAGTTCCAACCATTTTCTGTTTTTATTGCAAATTTCCAGTATCTGCAATATTCTACTTTGGATGAAAGTTCCATTCAAATCCAGATCTGGTTGAAAAAAGGGTTTAGATCATCTCAACCTGAAGTTCCATATTTTGAGCGCCAACATCTTGAACTAAATTAAGTTAAATTATAGTTAACAGAGGACTAGAATAATCCATAGACACATTGCATCACAATTTGACAGAGGAGGAACTCTGAATTAATTTAAATTAAAACAAAAAAATAATTTAAATCAAAACAGCAAAAACCCATTTTATGGGGACAGGAAACTGCAGATGCTGGAATCTTCAGCAAATGCAAAGTGTTGGTGGTGCCTGGCAGATCAGGCATTATATATGGTGGGAAGAAACAGATGACATTTTGGGTTGGGACCCTTCCTCAGATTTAAGATTTCTAGGACCTGCAGTTTTTTTTTCATTTTCAATACTGTCTTTGATAATATTTTTCCTCAAACATCCTTGTGCCATTCAAATAACACCATTAAAAGTAATTGTTATACTTTTCTCTCAACTCACCCCAAACAGCTGCCCAACCTGCATAGCACTCAAGAAAAAACGGAAAAATAAAGCACTGATAGGCTCTAAACATTAGGGAAGTGTGGGTTCAACAAATACTTTACTTTTTAAAGAGTTCTTTGTCAAGCAGAACCCCGTCAGAAGCTGCTTGCACATTTGTTCTGAGCATATCCATACACTCCTTCAGTCGAGGATCAGATGTACGCAATCCTGTTGATTTTAGGACCTGCAAGGAGAAAAGAATCATCACTACCTAGTATTTGTCCGGGTTTTACCAAAATTAAATATCAATCTGAAGAATGGTCCCATCCGCAAAAATTGTCAGTTCATTTCCTTCACTGAAGTCACCCACCTTCCTCCATCACTTTATTTTGCACAAAATGCACGTGATTTTTGTCTGTACACTTCAAACTTTTGTAGAGACTTAAACATCTGTAGCGACTAATGGGAATTTCTACACTCTACCCCATGTGCGCTTCTGGGGGCTTGTAGATTTGCAACACACTATTTCTATTTTGCCACAAGTCATCTTTCTCAGAAATCAGTGTAAAAATGAGATCCATAGAAAAGGGAAAAAGAAAATTGACCTGAGGCAGAAGTTGGAAGAAGTGTCAGCTGTAGATCAGTGGTAACACTCTTGCTTTTGATGTTATTTATTACGAACAATTCTTATGAACAAAATTTCTGCATCTCACTGCCTTGTTGTATTTCCTGGTTGACAATCACACACCACTGACATTTATTGATATTCCCTTCCAAACGATCTCATCTCTCCTAACAGTGACCCTTTGGATTTTCTCCAATGGTCACCAATCAGCTCTCCCCACATTTCCTTCCAGAATATTTATCAAATTTTCAACAAGGTCCTGCTCATAATTTAGTTTAACGTGGATAGATGTCATGCACTTGACAAAAACATCCCCACCTAGCTGCTATTTCATCAATATGTACTATAACCAAATGACAGCACAAATCATCCTGCTACTTCGTTACTTTCTCTACCCATTTCACCAGCACAATCTCCATTTTTGAATATCTTCCATTTCTCAAATTTATTTGTAGTCTTTGTTCTACAATACCCATCCGAGTGTCACAAAAACCCCAAAAATCACTAAGATAGCATTACTGCTTTTCTTCTGCATTAAGGAATTTCTTACCTTCCATCTTAATTCATCATTGCTTGCTCAGTTTACAACATTCTAATTATCTCATCCTTGCAATTCCCATCCCAATCCATATGCAGACATGGCCTGGACTATGATACCTCACACAGGCATGATACTATAATTATTTCAACTACAAAGTTAGGAATGCTAAACTCAATCACAAACGGTGGATCGAGGAACATTTCCAAAACAACTCCAACCCCAGGCGCATGTGGCAAGGAATCAAATCCATTGCCGATTACCATAAAGTTAACACCCCCCCCAGACAATGCCTCCCTTCCTGACGAGCTAAACCATTTCTATCATCGCTTTGACCGGGACAACAAAACTCCAGCCATCAAAGTTGCTCCACCCCCGAGTGAACAACCCCTCAGTCTCGCCACCTCTGCTGTACAAGATGCACTGAGCAAGGTGAATGAGCACAAAGCTGCCGGCCCCGATGGCATCCCCGGGCGGGTGCTCGGGGCATGTGCTGGACAACTATCCCTGGTCTTCACTGACATTTTCAATCTGTCACTGGCCCAGGGTGTCGTCCCCAATTGCCTCAAGACATCAACCATTGTGCCAGTGCCCAAACAATCAGCTACAGGGAGACTCAACAACTTCCACCCAGTGGCACTCACCCCTGTCATTGCAAAGTGCTTTGAGCGGCTGATCTTGGCTCACCTCAAAGCCAGCCTCCCCCCCACACTGGACCCCCATCAGTTTGCCTACCGGACCAACAGGTCTACAGAGGACGCCATATCGGCGGCCCTACACTCTGCCCTGACCCACCTGGACAGCAATAACACCTACATCAGGTTGCTGTTCATTGATTTCAGCTCTGCCTTTAACACTGTCATCCCCGCTAGCTTGATCACCAAACTCAGCGGACTTGGCATCTCCACCTCCCTCTGCAATTGGACACTGGATTTCCTCACTAACAGACCACAGTCTGTTAGGGTCAACAACCTCACCTCCTGCACTATAACACTGAACACAGTGCTCAGCCCTCTCCTCTACTCCCTCTTCACCCATGACTGCATCCCTAAGAATGGCTCCAACGCCATCATTAAATTTGCCGACGACACCACGGTGGTAGGACTGATCAGTGACAATGATGAGTCAGCCTACAGGGATGAGGTCCAGCACCTGACAACCTGGTGTGCCAACAATAACCTCGTCCTCAACTCCAAGAAGACAAAGGAAATTATTGTTGACTTCAGGAAGAACAGAGGGGGCAGACATACCCCCATCCATATAAACGGGACTGAGGTGGGGCGCGTCTCCAACTACAAATTCCTCGGGGTACACATCTCGGAGGATCTGTCCTGGTCCCTCAACACCTCCAAGCTGATCAAAAAGGCACAGCAGCGCCTTTACTTCCTGAGGAGGCTCAAGAAAGCTCACCTGTCCCCCCAGATCCTGACCAACCTTTACCGCTGTACCATTGAAAGCATCCTGACCACCTGCTTCATGGTATGGTACAGCAGTTGCACCGTAGTGGACAGGAAGGCACTACAACGGGTGGTGAAAACCGCTTAGTACATCATCGGTGCTCCACTCCCTGCCATGGATGCCCTCCACCGAAAACGGTGTCTGAGACGGGCCGGGAAGATCATCAAAGACCCCTTCCACCCTAACCATGGACTGTTTGCCCTCCTCCCATCAGGGAGGCGGTACAGGAGCCTCAGGTCTCGTACTAGTACGATGAGGAACAGCTTCTACAACAACACTATCACATTGCTGAACTCGGAGTCCCGCCGATAGATTTCTCGTCTCTCCGTCCACATTGTTTGCTTATTCTGTATTTTTTATTTCTATATTGCACTATTACTACGGACTGACGCTAAACTGCATTTTGTTGTACCCATACTTGTATCTGTGCAATGACAATAAAGTTGAATTGAATTGAAATATGTTGATCTCCAATCAAAGCACTGTACTGCATTACAACCCCATCTTCCTTCACTTTGTGACTGACTATCAGACTTTTCGGAGACTTGGAAGCTGCACCAGAACATGACGACTCCGACCGCTGTTCCTGCAGAGGATCTACTGTACTCATGTATATTATGATTTGACTGGATGCGGAACACATTTTTTGCTGCACCTTGGCACACTTGACAATAAATAACGAATAACTAGAGAACATCTGTCAGTTCACTTACAAGTGTCTAGCGTTCAGACCATCATTCACCACAAGAATTTGCTCACCTACATTCTCCAATGTTTCCACAACCAACTTAAGATAACCTTCTCAAATCACTTCCTAGTTCTCATCCACTCTCTGGCCCTCATCAACCAAAAATACAACAGTATGAAATGGAATAAGGGAATACTCAATGGAGGTATGAGAGTGCAGATGCTGGAATCTAGAACAAAAAAAAAAAAACTGGTGGAAAAATTCAGCTGAAGAGATCCAGATGAAGGGTCTCAATCCAAAATGTTAATTGCCAAATGGTGTACAATTTTGGTCGCCTAATTATAGGAAGGATGTCAACAAAATAGAGAGAGTACAGAGGAGATTTACTAGAATGTTGCCTGGGCTTCAGCAACTAAGTTACAGAGAAAGGTTGAACAAGTTAGGGCTTTATTCTTTGGAGCGCAGAAGGTTAAGGGGGGACTTGATAGAAGTTTTTAAAATGATGAGAGGGATAGACAGAGTTGACGTGGAAAAGCTTTTCCCACTGAGAGTAGGGAAGATTCAAACAAGGGGACATGACTTGAGAATTAAGGGACTGAAGTTTAGGGGTAACATGAGGGGGAACTTCTTTACTCAGAGAGTGGTAGCTGTGTGGAATGAGCTTCCAGTGAAGGTGGTGGAGGCAGGTTCGTTTTTATCATTTAAAAATAAATTGGATAGTTATATGGATGGGAAGGGAATGGAGGGTTATGGTCTGAGCGCAGGTATATGGGACTAGGGGAGATTATGTGTTCAGCACGGACTAGAAGGGTCGAGATGGCCTGTTTCCATGCTGTAATTGTTATATGGTTATTATATGGTTAAAACTTACAGTTATGAACTTATGAATTGGAATTCTCTCCTGTCCTTCAGCAATTGTATAAAATAGAAGATCTTCCAGACTTGGTAGAAGGCCTGCTTTTTGTATTTTCCTAGAAAGGAAAAAACACACAAAACTTTAAAACATTGAAAAAGGCTTGCACATAATTAAATCTAACGTTTTTGTATTTATCATAGTTTGTATCTGACAATTTATTTCATGTCATCATGTGCCATTTAGCTGACCAACCATAGTTCCATAGACAGGAAACCTTGTTTTGCATAGGGGCCAGGACCCATGTCTGTGAGCGGATGGCAGGCCACATCTATTGCCATAGTTAATAAATGGAGGTAATAATACAAACTAAATTAGTAATTAGTAGTAATACACACTAATAATCCATAAATTAGTGATAATTCGTACTCATAATACATACTAACTAGTGCAACACTTGGTGTTATTTTTCGCATTAGTTTTCATGTGTTTTTCAATTCGTTTTCTGCAGTTCCCAGATACCTCGCGTCCCCGGGACTAGCTGCAGTTCCCAGGTCGCCTGCGAGCCCCAGGTATAGCTGCAGTTCCCCCCCGCCTGTGAGCCCCTGAACTTACTTTTTTAATTCAAATCGTTTGCTATGTCGCTCTTCAAGGGAGATGCTAAATGCATTTCGTTGTCTCTGTACTGTACACTGACAATGACAATTAAAATTGAATCTGAATCTGAATCTTATTTTTCGCATTAGTTTTCATGTGTTTTTCAATTCGTTTTCTGCAGTTCCCAGATACCTCGCGTCCCCGGGACTAGCTGCAGTTCCCAGGTCGCCTGCGAGCCCCAGGTATAGCTGCAGTTCCCAGATCGCCTGTGAGCCCCTGAACTGGCTGTAGTTCCCCGGTCGCATGTGTGTCCTGGGATTGACTGTAGCGCCCAGGTCATCTGCGAGCCCCAGGACTGGCTGCAGTTCCCAGGTCGCCTGCGAGCCCCGGGACTGGCTGTAGTTCTCAGGTTGCCTGTGTGTCCCGGGACTGGCTGTAGCGCCCAAGTAATCCGTGAGCCGGGACCGGCTGCAGTTCCCAGGTCGACAAAACTAATTGAAAAATAACCGCCTGCGGGCCGGATGATTCGTTATGGGCTGCTCCTCGTCCCATGGGCCATAGGGGAACCTGACACCTAGATTATCTCAATGTTAAAGTGAATAGGATAGGGTTTACTAGGATAAAATCAAAACGGATATCTCACTTGCGGCAAAGTGCAACAATTCATGCTTGTGATCAAACTTTCTATACCATAGTATGAACATTTACAAGAGTGATCTGGAGCAATAGAATACACTGTCTGAAAAATCATTCCTTAAGGTATGCCATTTTGGTGTTATGTTAGAAATCTCAGATGTTAATAAAATGCTCTGTCACATGGAAGGAAAGGGAACCTTACACCTAGATATCTCAATTTTGCCACATACTACAGGGTTCTGCCATCTACTTTGCAAATCCTATCCTAGTTTGGCACATCAAAGTGCAACAACTCATGCTTGTCAGCAATACATTCTATTTACCATTCCATGGCCGCTTCCCAACTGATCTAGATCTTGCCATAAACTTAGAAAAATCCTTCCTTACTGCTCACTATACTGCCAGTTTTGGTGTTATTTGCAAATATCTGTACAATGTTAACTCCATTGGCATCTAAATCATTATGTATATAGTAACAGTGGAGCCAGCACCAATCTCTGCAGCACTCTAATGATCACAGGCCTCCAATCAGTACAAAACGCGCCACAATTACCTTTTGATGCCTTCCTCCAAGCCACTTTTGAATCTGAATGGCTACTTCACTTTGTATTTCATATGCTCTAACCTTCCAGAATAGCCTACAATGTGGGATTCAGTCAAAGGGCTTGACAAAGTCCATATAGATGATCCCGTTGGAGGTGGCGAAAATGTTGGAGGATTATATGCTGTATGCAATGTATACCAGGTCATCGGAGATTTCCTCATTCTTTAGGAAACGGGGGTTCGCCTCTTCCATTATAGATGAGGCTCCTCGATACCCCGCAGCTACGCTCTTGCTCCCCCATTCGTGACAAGTACAGAGTCCCCCTTGTCCTCTCCACCCCTTTCTGCTTTCCGCAGAGACCGTTCTCTCCGCAACTCCCTGGTCAATTTGTCCTTTCTCACACAAACCACTCCCTCCCCAGGTACTTTCCCCTGCAACCGCAGGAGATGCAACACCTGTCCCTTTACCTCCCCATCCAAGAACCCCGTCAGTCTTTCCAGGTGAGGCAGAGGTTCACTTGCACTTCCTCCAACCACATCTACTGGATCCGCTGTTCCAGGCATCAACTCCTGTACATCGGCGAGACCAAGCGCAGGCTCGGCGATCGTTTCGCTGAACACCTCCGCTCAGTCTGTCTTAACCTACCTAATCTCCCGGTTGCTCAGTACTTTAACTGCCCCTCCCATTCTGACCTTTCTGTCCTGGGCCTCCTCCATTGTCAGAGTGAGGCCCAGTGCAAATTGGAGGTACAGCACCTCATTTTTCGCTTGACTAGCTTACACCCCAGTGGTATGAACATTGACTTCTCTAACTTCAAATAGCACTTGCATTCCCCCTCTCTCCATCCCCTCACACTTCCCAATTCTCTCACCAGTCTTACTGTCTCCGACTACATTCTATCTCTGTCCCGCCCAATAACATCAGTCTGAAGAAGGGATTCAACCCAAAACGTCCCCCATTCCTTCTCTCCAGAGATGCTGCTTGTCCCGCTGAGTTACTCCAGCATTTTGTGTCTACCTTCGATTTAAACCAGCATCTGCAGTTCTTTCCTACATATAAAGTAGTTTGCCTTGTCACTACCCCATGCACCATCTGTACATTCACCTCACCCACCACTGACACAATCTACAAAATACCCTCCAATTACTCAGCAACACTTTTCAACTGTACCTTCTAAACTCAAGACAAGAGATTGCAAATGATGACTCGTCTTTTTTTTTTACCAGATTCCACCATTTGCGCCCTTTTGGCTTCACTTCATCTGCAATCTTGGTTCGTCCCCACCCTTCCCACCACCACCTGACTAATATGCCAATCAAGATACAAGATAGATTTAATTGTCACATGTGCCAGATGGCACAGTGAAATGAATTCCCATACAGCCATACAATAAAAATAAACAGGACTCAACACACTATAGAATTTAACACAAAACATCCCCACACAGCAGAATCAAAGTTTCCCACTGTGTGGGAAGGCACCAAAATCAGTCTTCTTCCTCCACTGTTCCCCGTGGTCAGGGCCTCCCCAAGCCCTCCGCAGTTGCAGCTACGTGCGGCCCGATGTCCAGGACCGCTCGCCGGTCAGCGCCGCCCGCGTTGGAAGCTCTCCGCACCAGAGTTCCACGATGTTGGAGCAGCGGCCCAACGCTCCGGAGCTCCAAACGGCGACCCAGGTAGGCATCGCCCGCTCCGCTGTGACTCCAGCGCTGCACCGCCGCTGTAGCAGCCCTGGTCTGGTTCCCGGTCCCCGGCAGGAAAGGCCGCTCCGATCCAGCTGGTAGGCCGCGAGTTGGGGGGCGAGGACGCGAC
Source organism: Leucoraja erinaceus (assembly GCF_028641065.1). Classification (NCBI taxonomy): domain Eukaryota; kingdom Metazoa; phylum Chordata; class Chondrichthyes; order Rajiformes; family Rajidae; genus Leucoraja; species Leucoraja erinaceus. The sequence goes on along the minus strand of NC_073383.1, from coordinate 10,414,865 downwards.
TCGGACAAATAGTCGCGTCCCCGCCAGGAAGAGACTGGGAGACTTCTTTATTATTGTCATGTCCAATTAGTGGAACTTCCCACTCAGTGGTATTTCAGGGAGGGCTTCAATAGATGGGATAATAGAAAACTAAGGCAGCAGTTCAATGTCACCTTTAAAAAGGGAATTACAAACAGCCAATATGCTGCAATTTCTGCAACAACCACATCCTATATCTTGTCCTTATGCATCAAGTTAAAAAGCACTCAATTCACATCATTAGCACCTGTTATATTTAAATCTTGATTTTTTTTCCCCCACATTATTGTAAATGCTATTCAATTAAGTTTATGCTGTGTTTTTGCATTGCCATTTGTGTAGTAATCTCAGATTATCATTTACAATTACATTAATCACATGACAATTAAAGCTTTGGTTTAGTATGATGAATACAATAAACACCCTTTTCATCAAATACTTGTTTGGTATGCTGCCTCAGTAGAATTCAGATGAAAGCAGTTAGTCCACTGTAAAATACATTTACTAATCACCTCCCCATGCAACAGAAAGGGGAATTATTTTTTTTAATTTACAGATGGAATAGCTTTTTAAAAGTACAATTTTTAACTTTACCGAGTCTAAAAAAAACTGCACAATTCTGGCTTCTGAATAAAAAAAAGTATGATTCTATTGTTGCCAGAACTTTTTTCCAACTGAAGTAAACAAATTACAAAAAAGTACACAGCAAAAATCTAAAATGTACAAAAGGAATAAAATGAACACATGACTGTGAACAAGGTCCAATGAAAAACTGGAAATTTGATGGAAACAGAATTACAGTTGATCTTACAAATTCATTGGAATTTTTAATCAGTTTGCATTTAAGAACATGGTTCTCAGGGTAGATACAGTTTATCTAACTACTGTTTGAGATATCTGACTAACAAGCCTCTGGTTTTTCTTAAAAACTCTGCCAGCTGAGTTGTAAACTGGAACAGCACTGAATACGTGTCTTTTTACAATACTGCACACAAAGGGGGTCACATTTAAAAAAAGTTGACAAGCGCCTAATTGGTTTCATGACTAATATAGTATCAACAAAAAATATAAGAAAAGATAGCATATTGATGGCAAGTTTTCAAAAATGGCATCAGAATACAAATACATTTTGTGTAACGGTTGTCGCGTGTTGTCCACCAGTGACCTGGTTTGCACAGTAAGTGCATGTATTTCTTATTCCTTTCTATGTTTAACAATACCACATGGAACAATAAAATTGCAAACACCATTTCCACTTCATTCACCTGATCATGTAGCAGAATACTGCACCCATCTGAGTGGACAACACAACGCGCGTTACACATCATACACACAAACGTACGTTGCGGTGGCAAAGGTTTGGTGTCCCAGAAAACGAACATTACATTATTTGCGAAAACCAAATATTTTCACCAATGTGATCTAAAGGTACATTACTTTATGGATTTGAGCTATATCGATGGCCAATGATTCGTCTGAACGTTTGATTTGGGCTGATTTTTTAGTAAATATCTCTGTAACAGTCGTTGCGGAGCTTCCAGAAGTTGACACGAAGGAATTAAGTTAGCGACTTGGGCCGTATGAAAGGTAAACAAGAGACTGTTGCCAAATTGAAGATTGGCTCAGTTTCTTAGTTTTGATGACCAATTTTTTACGCATCATGTGCATAAACACAGCTGGCTATCTCAGAGCACTGTAATGTATTTTTTAGTTAGATAACATGCTTGTTTAATTCTCCTGTCAAATTGTCATATTTTCAAACATTACACTTCATTTGTCGGGTGTTTCCCCATTCACTTAACATTTGCCGAGTTTTTATCTTCCACAACAATGTTTTCCTAAATAGGCACATTATCCAAAGTAAGGCATTACAGGTGCACAACCTTTTATCCGAAAGCCTTGGGACCAGACACTTGTCGGATTTCGGACATTTTCGGATTTCCGAATGGAAGATTCTTAGCGTAAATTAGGTAGGTAGCGCGGGCGGCTTGAAAAGTCTGGAGCGGCTGCATCCTCCCCGGAGACCGGGGAATCATTGTAAATCATTGCATAAATGTTAGTCAGTTAGTTTGGAGGGATTTTATGTGGTGGTGGGGGGGTGGGGGGGGGGGGGGGGTGGGGGGGTGAAGGGGTAAACTTTAATGCTTAGTCCCCTACCTGGTCGGCGACTCCCAACATCGCAGAGCTGGGGGCTCCGTCCGGCCGCGGGCGGTGCCGGTTGGAGCTCCGGCCCCAGCTCCCTGAATGTTGGGAGTCGGCGGCCACAGCGCTCCGGAGCTTACCGCACGGCGACCCTGTAAGGCATTGCCCGCTCCCCGCCTCTCCAACCAGGTAGGGGACTAAGAATTAAAGTTTACCCCTTCACCCCCCCCCCCCCCCCCCCCCCCCCCTCACATAAAAGCCCTCCAAACTAACTGACTAACATTTAAGCAATGATTTACAGATGTTTAAGTGTCTCCCTGGTCTCCGGGGAGGAGGCAGCCGCTACAGTAGTACAGACCTGGGTTGACTGCGGGTCGTTTCGGGTCAAGTTTGGCGCCAAACGCGAGCTTTGGTGTGCAGACAACATCCTGGAAAAAATGGCCGGTTTTCGGAGTTTTTCGGTTTCCGGAACTCCGGATAAAAGGTTGTGCACCTGTATTGACTTTTTTATCTTTATTCAAATAAATTCAAAACGCATTGATAGTTTACGATTATTTAAATGGTAAATGTAGCTTCAGAAGCGTTTTCATTTTGCATGTTAAAACCCACTTGAGAACCATGGGCGATTTTGCAATTTTACTGACAGATTTTTCACTTTTAAAACTTTTCATATAACAAATGAATAAAGATAAAAAAGTCAATAATGCCTTACTTTTGATGAAATGCAGCGAGCAAACGCGATAATCCCCGATATTTTGGATCTTTAAATCTCCACGACAAATGTCCGCTGATCACTTCCGCTGGATTTGCACCTTCAGCTCCCTCTTGAATTTACCTTAGTTTCTATCTTTTATTTGGACTGTAAATTTAGGTAGCTGTGCCTCACCGTCACCCCGACTGGCACAGTAAATTGCAGCTCAAAAACTGGCCGTTTTCGATGTTTTTAACGGGTGTGAAAGTGCGTGTTTTCCCATTCACTAACATGTACCGGAAGTATAGCATGTACTCCACTTCAAATTTTCAGTCACGTGGGTGCGGATCTACGCTCCAGTGACCTTTCGTGAAATCACCCTATTGCAGGCCTTTTGTTATTTTGTTATTTAAAAAAAGCTCGACATGATCTGTAAATTCTATATTCTCTGCGAGATGTGGTCAAGTTGGAGGATAAAATTAATTACAAATAAGTATTCATGATTGATCTGTAATTAAAGACGATATGTTTTAAAAGCCCCTTCTTTTGAAGCCCCATTCAGCCAAAGCCCTTCCTTCAGAAGCTCCCATATATTCTGAATGGAGTAGGTTAAATTTCACATAAATACAAGTAACCAAAAGAAACCCAACAACCATGAAATCTTAAGAATGTTACAAATAATTTTAACCTAGCCAAGCCAAAATCTCTAAAGCGATTGTATGCAAGATGCACAAATCATTTGATACAAAAGTCAATATTCCCCATTCAAAAATTAAATGTCTACAAGAATAAATGCTACTGAAATTGGCAGTGAGCAAGAAGGAACACCTGGTGTGGTGGGCTTTAAAACGAGTCATGGGGTACATGAACAAGAAAGCCAGCTTGAGCCTTTATAAAACTGGTTCAGCAACAATCGACGTGCTGTGTTTACGATGCAAAGGCTTAATTTACAAGAATGATTTACGAGTGCCATATCAGGGATGACAGGATCATTTCAGCTGACAGGGAAATCTAAAAACGCCACAGGCATATGCGCAATCGATGGATCCCATTGACAGAGGTCAGGGATTTGAATCTGAGGACACAGAAAGGTGGTGGGTGACAAAAATCAAAGTAACGTGCGGGTAGAGCAGGGATGGTAATGGAGGGCATATTCAGTTTAAGAAGGGTCTCGTCCTGAAATGTCGCACATTCATTCTATCCAGAGATGTTGCCTGGCTCGTGAGTTACTCCAGCATTTTGTTTCTATCTTCGGTGTAATAAAACCAGCACCTGTAATTCATTCCTACACATTTCGTCAGTTTTTAAATGGTATCGGAATGAATACGTGCGGGGAGGACCGTACTCGATGGATTGCTAGTACAGAAGAGTGGATACGGATTCCTTCCGTCCTGTAACCTAACCATTCCGTTAGCTCCGTTGTCACCAGGTGCATAATGATCAGATTAAATAAAGCGTGTAGGAAGGAATTGCAGATGCTGGTTTAAACCGAACATAGGCACAAAAAGCTGGAGTAACTCTGCGGGACAGGCAGCATCTCTGGAGAGAAGGAATGGGCGAGGATTCGGGGAGAGATCCTTCTTCAGTCTGCAGTCTGAAGAGGAGTCCGTCACCCATTCCTTCTATCCAGAGATGCTGCCTGTCCCGCTGTGTTACTCCAATTGTATGTATGTCTATCTTCAGATTAAATAAAGCACCAGGTTTACGATTTAAAGCACTAGGTTTACATGGATTTAAAGCGCCACGATCACGGGGATTTAACCCCGCAGGTCGCGCTTGTCAGTTTCAGAAAGCCTTCGACTCCTGGCCAATTCCTCCCCCGCCGGCCGCACTTACTTCTCCGCAGCCGAGTCGTCGGCGGTCACGGTGGCCGCGGCCGCTCCGTCCTGGTCCGGCGAGCTGCCAGTGTTGGTGCTGTAAGCAGCAGTAGTGGCTCCGAACAGCCGCCGCCGCCGCCCTCCCCCGCCAAGATGCCGTAGCAACTGCTGGTGGAGGATGAGGCCAGACTTCATTGCGGCGGCACCACCTCCACCTCCGCCGCCACCCGCGACAACGCTAAGGCCGCTCTCCAGCAGCTGCTCCCACAGTAAGGAGGTGCCCTTCCGTAACATGCTCATGGTAGCGGCGGCTGCTGCTGCTTCTGCGGCGGCGGCTGCTACTCGGTGCAGGGTGAGAGGAAGAGGAGGAGGAGGAGGACAAGGAGGCGGAGGTGACTCGGCACGAGCTGCGCGCGCGCGCCGAACACAAAACCCAACCGCCGGCCGGCCAGGCGGCTCGCGACACTTCCGTCTACAAGCGTCCCGCGCCACGTGCCCCTCCCAGGGCGGTCGCCGATTGGTCGACGTGCCCCCTCCCCCACTGATGACGCACTGCCACAGACCACGTGTCGGGGGGAGAGAGTGAGGGACAGACGGCGATGCGGTCGCTGCACACGTCACTCGGTCGGCGGCTCCATCCAGACAGGCGATACTTTTTTTATTTCATTCTTTTGGGATATAATTCACCGTCTTCTCATTTTTAATTCTCTCTCTCTCTCAAATACATACATAGGGAGATGGGGTAGAGTGAGACACTAGACAGAGGGGGACGGACGGGGTGGAGCAGCTGCTGGGGCGTTGCCCAGTGGCCGTCATTACAGGTGGGACCCACAGCCAACAGCGGGCCCCACATTTACTTAATCGTCGTATAATTTGTTCTATGTCTATATATAATCACCGTCTATATCTCTTTCCCCACTCCCCTGACTGAAGATGGGTCTCAACGCAAAACGTCACCCATTCCTTCTCGCCAGAGATGCTGCTTGTGCCACTGGGTTACGTCTGTATCACAGGCGGGTTTGTTTGTCCAGCAGCTTGGAGATGGACACGTTTCGATTCAATGTCATACAACAATGGAGAGAGAAACAAGGAATTACAGTATTTGCTGAAGATAGACACAAAAAGCTGGAGTAACTCAGCTGAAGAAGGGTCTCGATCCGAAACGTCACCAATTCCTTCTCTCCAGAGTTGCAGCCTGTTCCGCTGTAACTCTAGCATTTTGTGTCTATCTTGGTTTAAACCAGCATCTGCAGTTTATTCTTACACAATTACATTTGCTGGTTTAGTGTGACCTTTACAGAATGGTACATGTGTGTAATTTGGGGGAAAATACCATCAGTTGACAGAGTCTTCCATCTGAAACAATAACTATTTTTCACAGATGCTGAATATTTCCAACGGTTTCCATTTTTATTTTTTAATTGGTGTTTTGTGTTTAATACTAATTAAATCAAATACTAGTTTGCCCGCGGTCCCTGTTTGGGATCTCTGTCTGGCTCCAACTCTCAATTACTCCGGTTCAGGCTTCCCGCTCCAGTTGCGATGCCCTGCAAGAAGTAGTGGGGGAGGGAGGTGGCGCCAGAACTAATCATATGGAAAGTGAGAGAAAAGCAGCAAGGCAAGGAGTAATATTTCCAAATCTATTTTGGGGAAATAGGCTGCCTTCGTGGCATTTCCCTGCAGCGATCGGGTTTCTGGCAGGGTTGGAAGTTTTTAGAACAGAATTGCGGAGTCACTCTAGTCTACAGGCTCCATGACCTAAGATTTTGCAATCAGTAGCGAGCAGTTTCAGCCTGCTTCTGCCCTCTTAAATTGAAACATACGACAAAGCAATTCAGTTTCTGCATGAAACCTTTATATTTGAAGAAGTATTGGCAGCCCCGTTGCCATCCGCCCCCACCCCATTCAAGTTCACGATCTTGTTGGGCGCCAGAAATCAAACGGATAATTCCACTCACTTTGCACCGCACGCTTCTGTTGCCTTTGGCACCCTGCTGCAGCTCCAGTTGCCATCTCTATATTACACACACTCCCCTCAGGCTCAGAGTCATTCTTGTTGGCTAATACTTCATGGTTTGCCCACAAGCATGGGTGTAGGTGCGAGAGATATCAGCTTGAGTGATGTGCCAAGCCTGTAACAAATGGGTGTTTGTATTGAAGCCATGGTTGAGTCAGCGTGAACCAGGACAGGCTGTGGAAAGATTCTGCTGGAGCTTGGAGATGGACAAATTCTGGTCAATGCTGTACAACACTGAACCTGGAGAGAAACAAGGAATTACATTTGATGGTTTTCTAAACAAAGTTGAAGTAAATCAGTAAGTCAGGCAGCATCTCTGGCTAACATGGATATGTGACCTTTCGGATTGTGACCCTTCTCGACGATTCTGGTCAGTCGCCCTTCTTCAGACCGAGTCCGAGTCCCGACCTGAAACGTCACCTATCCATGTTATCCATATGTACTGTCTGATCTGCTGAGTTACTCCAGTACTTTGTCTCTTTTTCGGAACCTGGGCAGGATCCTAAATAAAAATATAAAATGCAGTAGATATTCAGCAAGTCAGATAAATGTAAAGAAATAAATATTAAGATTCAGTTTGATGACCTTTTATCAGATCAGAAAGACAAGTCTGAAGTGAGAACTAAAAATGAACAATTTAAGGTGCAGAAAAAGGGTGTTGGTGCCAATAAAGACTATGGCTGTAATTAGGTGGAGTCAAAAAGAATTCGAATGATATGAATGCTGTTGGTGCTGTTTTCGAGAGAATGGAAACCTGTTAATCATTTCTGGTCTGTCTGGTGAAGGTGGAAATAATAAGGGTGAATTAGAACAGGAGAAAACAAAAAAAATAAAATTAACTGAGATGCAGAACTGCCTTTGCTAGAAACATGAAACAAAAGAATGCCAAAAATGTTCAACAGCATGGAAGCCTACGTCAAGAGAGAAAAGAAAAGTAGGCTGATGATCATAGAAAGCACAGGATTACAGAATGTGATGGGTGGATTCCAATCAAGACTGAATACACAGGCTACGCTAACTGACACAAACAAGAAAGGCTTGGAATCTGAAAATATTGAATTCAATGTTGAATCCTCAGGATTTTAACATGCCTATTTAGGTGGCGTTCTTTGAACTGTCATTTGGCTTCATTGGAACAGCGTAGGAAGATAAAGACAGGTAAGAGAGGGGGATGTATTGTTAATTGCAACTGATCTATCTGAAAAAACTGCAAAGAGCAAGGAATGAGAACAGAGGGGTTAAAAAAGATACAGAATTCTGAAGTTACTGGAAATTTGAATAAAAATGTAATTACCAAGTAGCTGGTGAGAGAAATATAGTTAATATTTCAGGTTTATGACCTTGCATGAGAACTGGCCAGTTCTGACACAAAATAGACCAAGTATCAGAAATTGCTGCTAAATCCCAAAGTCTGTAACATGTCTACATTGATGTCATTTCTTGAGCTCTTATTGAGATCCATTGGAACTGTGTAAGAATCCAAAGATGGTCATGGTGAGAGCAGGGGAATTAAAGTGGTAGGCAACTGGAAACTTAATGTCACCTTTACAAAATGTACCGAAAAGTTCTCTATGTCCCAACCTCAGAATTCCAATCCACTTAGTCTCATGTTAAACCAGGGGCGGGGTACCTTTTCACGTTGGTAGGCCGCAGTAAATTAGCTGTAATCTAATAAGGCCGCATCCAAGAAACTTCAATTAGATATATTTCAAATTCTACATTATTTTGTAAAAATCTAACTATGTACTAACTTCAAGAAATTGAAAACAAATTGTTAATTCTAAAGTTAACTAACTTTTTAATGACTTGGTTGTGACTGCTTTTTGTAGGAAAGCATTTGAATATTTGGTTGCTAAATGGAGGTACGCAGTTTCAGCTGATCTTCTAGATGGGTATCCGTCATTTGTGACCTTAAAGGCGTCTTGCTTTGGGTTAGGTAGGAGAATGTAGATTCGCAGCAATAAGTGGTTGAAAAGCAAGAAAGCATTTTTCGTGCATGTTGCCGAAGACGTGGGTATTCTATTGCATTTTTCCATATGTCAATCGGATATTTCTTAGCGTCAAATAAGGACTTTAAAATGTCATCATCTGAGAGCTGAATCAATTCCATCTGTAGTTCTTTCGGAGCCTTGGAGCATTTGAACCTCAACTAGGTGAGGTTCAAATGCTAATTTGAGTGTGATGTCATGATTCTCAAAGTCAGTGAACCTTTCATTGTATTCTTTAATACAAGTCTGGCACAGCTGCGTATTCTTCAAATGATTCGCATGAATCCTCCTGCTCAGCAATGACCTTCGCTAACTAGGGAAAATGTTCATCCGAAATTTCATTTTGAAGAAGACGAGTTTGAAAAAGATAGATTTTTACAAAATGCTTGGATTTTTTGACACATATATATAGACTTAGTTTTACCTTGCAAAAAAACATTCAAGTCATTTTGCTTTGACATAATATCACACAGAAATGCAGTATTTCTATAGAAATCTTCACATTGCTGATTGTGTTCTTCATTAAATTTAACTATCTGTTCTCGCAAAGATATAAATGTTGCTAACACCTGTCCCTGCGATAGCCAACACACTTTACAATGATACGGCAAATCCATACTGAATGCCTCATCATCCAACTTTAGCATATTACAAAACTGACGATGCCGTGTTGCATTTACACGAATATAGTTAACAATACGTATAACTTGTTGCAGTGTCACTTAAAATAGTAGATTTAGCACAGAGATTTTGATGATGTAAGATACAATGAAAATAATTGAGAGCATTTTGATCTGATAATACCTGTGCATCCTCTATTTTATCTAATTTATCTGTGCAATAAACCCTTCATGTTTTCCTGTCATGGAAGGTGCACCGTCTCAACATACACTCACTAAATTAACCAAATCCAGTCCAACTTCACGACATTTATCTTGAAAGTTGTTGAAGAAATCTATTCCTCGTGTTCTACTCATAAGAGTGCCCAAAGCGAGTAACTCTCCATAGCAAAGAAAATCTGGTAGCGCGACGATAAGCCCGAAATGAAGGCGAGGAGCCAGGTGTTTCGGAAGGTATTTTATTCGCTGTCATTCTCCTGACCAGACGAGTCTGCAAGAGAACAATTGCGCCTAAACCCCTGCCCTTTATCCCTGTAGCTAAGGGCCGCCACCGGACTAATCCAGTCCCGTGCTGAGGGGTTCGATAGAGGAATAGCCCGACCCCATGGGAGTTGCCACACAACCCCCCACCCAGAACAAGAGGCACGAAACGCACCGGCGGGCGTACAATCTGACTGGACCGCGTACAGAAGTCGGCCGACAGAGTGGAGGCACAGGAGTAGGGAGCTGCGAAGAGAGGACCTTGCGGTCGAAGATGGGCTGGTCAATGTCCAATGTGCCGGCTTTAACCGGTTAATCGACACGGCCTCCGGCCAGGCCCCTATGTCCAACACAAAGGTTGTCTGTCCGTGCTCCAGCACTCTGAACGGGCCTTCATACGGCCTCTGCAGCGGCGTCCGGTGGGCGTCACGGCGCAGAAAAACGGGCAGTCCCAGAGGGCGGATGGCACGTGCGGACGGAATGTCCCATGGCGAGACGTCGGCATGAGCCTGCCTACTCGCTCGCTGTAGGGTGGATGGCACGAACTCCCCGGGCACCATGAGCGGCGACCCATAAACGAGCTCCGCTGAAGATGAGCCCAAGTCCCCCTTAGGCGTAGTTTGAATGCCCAGCAAGACCAAGATAGTGCGTCCATCCAGTCCGGGCTGGAGAGTCGTGCCTTCAGCGCTGCCATGAGCTCCCGGTGGAACCGCTCCACCAGGCCATTTCCTTGCGGGTGATAGGCTGTGGTGTGGTGCAGCCGCACACCCAACAGGTGAGCCATGGCCGACCACATCTCAGAGTTGAACTGTGGCCCCCGGTCCGAGGAGATGTCCACCAGCACCCCAAAGTGAGCAATCCAGTGCATGGACAACGCACGCGCGCATGCAGCTGTTCAGGTATAGGCCAGCAGTATGGCCTCCGGTCACCCGTCAAGCGGTCCACCACCTTGAGGAGGTGGGTTATGCCCCGGGACAGCAGGAGAGGACACACAATGTCCACGTTGAGGTGGTCGAACCGCCAGTGTGGTAGACCAAACACCTGGAGGGTTGCCGGGATGTGGCGCTGGATTTTTGCCGTCTGGCACGGAATACAGGTGCGGGCCCAGTGGCCAACCTGCTTGCGCAGACCGTGCCACATGAACCGAGCAACCACAAGGACCGTCGTCGCCCGGAAGGATGGGTGAGCCAGCCCGTGGATCACGTCGAAAACTCTCTGGCGCCAGGCAGCAGGGATGATGAGGTGCGTGGTTGACCGGACGACACATCACACAGTATTATAAAATGCTCCTCCCCGGGGGGGTCGACGACCAGACTGTGGGGACGCGAAGGCTGAGAATGCGGCCAAGACCCGATAGGTGGTAATCTCAACGTTCGTGGCTGACATGCCTCGGCCATCCAGAATAGTCAATGCGGGGGGCCACCTAGATCGTAGGCGGCGGGGGGGTGAAACAAGTCGGCCGCCCGACGTCCTTCCCCTTGATGAAGCGAATGGATGTGGGAATTCTGAGATGTACGAGCAACGGCTGGGAGCATCTACGATGCGGACTAGGGGTCGGAAACAGGATTTGCCCGTGCGAAGGTGCGCGGATTGTTGGGCCGCTATTCGCCGCGGTGAGAATGGGCGTCCCTTACAGTAAATAGCTGTCCGCCAGCGAAGGGGGCCAGGTGTTCAGAGCCAGGAGCTTGCGCACCAATGTGCGACTTCCCGGAGCGTTGTTCCCAGGTGACCAGCTGAAGAAGAACCTGGGGTCCGCCAACCCTAATCCATCAGCTGTTCCAGCATTTCCCGAACGCTGACTCCTATGACTGGCGGCATTGTAAGGGCGGTCGGGCAGCACAGGTGGTAATAACCCACTGCAGCGCAGCCGGTGGCACTTGGAGCCTCTTCTCGTCGTCAAATGCAAGTGCGGTACCCGCCACGGCGCGGATCCACTCGACAGGTCCTTACGCCGCACCCGCCACAAGATGATCAGCGGCCGCACCCATGTGGGGACCGGGACGGATGGCACAAAACGGTGGTAAAAGGCCACCATGCCGCGACATCCCTGCAGTGTAGGGACGGGGGAAACTGGCGGATGGCGTCGAGGGTCCGACAGGGACCTCGCGGCCGAGGCTGGGCAACACGGACCGGCTGGTCAATGTCCAAATGTGCCAGCTTTAACCAGTCACAGCCAAACCATGCTCTCTGAGGCCTGACAGATCCGCCGGAGGTGGGCACACAAAGGTTGTCTGTCCGTGCTCCAGTACTCGGAACGGGCCTTCATAGGCTTCTGGAGCGTCCGAGGGCGTCACGGTGCAGGACAACAGTACCAGAGGGCGGATGGCACGTGCGGGCAGAATTGTCGAAACGGTCACAAGCCGCCTACTCGCTTAAGGCGAAATGGCAAGGCGCTGTATCTCGTATGGATGCGGGTGGTGGAAGGATTGGTGGTCCCTGCTGGCACGTCCCGGCACTGGTCTGGGAAACTACTCGTTACCATGAGCGGCGACCCGTAAACGAGCTCCGCTGAAGATAGCCCAAGTCCCAAATGCTAATGGAGCATGATGTCATGGATTCTCAAAGGACACGGGGAACCTTTCATTGTATTCTTTAATACAAGTCTAGAACAGCTAACGGCATTTTCAAATGTCGCATAATCCCCTGCTCAGGTCGCCAGCCCCCGGAAAATTGCCGAAATTCATTTTGAAGAACGAGTTTTGAAAAAGATAGCTTTTACGAAATGCATGGATTTTTTGCCACATATATGTAGACGATCCCTTGCAAGGAAACATTCAAGTCGTTTTGCTTTGACATGCCATCACACAGAAATGCAGTATATCTTTAGACATGGCACATTGCTGATTCGTTCTTCATTAAATTTAAGGGTCTGCCCGCACAGATATAAAATGTTGCTAACACCTGTCCCTGCGGGCCAACGCACTTTACAATGGGGTCGGCAAATCCATACTGAACGCGCCAAGATCCGATCTTTAACATATTACAAAACGACGATGCCGTGTTGCGGCTCACGAATATAGTTAACGATACTTATAACTTGGTGGCAGTGTCACTTAAAATAGCCTGACGTTAGCAGGAGAGAGTTTGCCCGGAGGAAGTCGGCACAATGAAAATAATTGGGAGACATCTACGATCTGATAAACTTGTGCCATGACTCTATTTTATCTAATTTATCTGTGCGATATCCCCTTCAGATTTTGGGCATGGATTCTGCACCGTCTCAGGATACACCCACTAAATTACCGGTAAGTCCAACTTCCGACAGCGATCTTGAAAGTTGTAGAAGAAAGCTCAGCCTCGTGTTCCACGAGTAAAGCGTGCCCCCGGAGCGCGAGTAACCAGGTGTAGAGAAGAAAACCTGGTAGGTCGCCGATAAGCCCAAATTGGCAGGCGAGGAGCCGGCATTTCCGGGGTACGTGTATTCGCGGTCATTCTCCTGACCAGCACGAGGTCTGGTAATAGAACACCACTGCCTAAACCCCTGCCCTTTATCACTGTAGCTGCTGGCCGGGACCGGACTAATGCAGTCCCGCCACGGAGGGGGGGGATAGCAGGAGGTCTCCCGGGCCGCAGCTGAGTTGCCACACAACAGCCCCCCCCAGAACAAGAGGCACGAAACGCACCGGTGGGCGTACAACCCGACCGGATCCCGTACGGAAGTCGGCCGACAGGGGGGGCGGTGGAGGCACAGGAGGAGGGAGTCGCGGAGGGGAGGCGACCTCGCGGCCGAGGCTGGGCAACCAGCACCGGCTGGTCAATGTCCAAATGTGCCAGCTTTAACCAGTCAATCTACACGGCCTCCGGCCAGCCCCGCATGTCCAACACAAAGGTTGTCTGTCCGTGCTCCAGTACTCGGAACGGGCCTTCATACGGCTTCTGGAGCGTCCGGTGGGCGTCACGGCGCAGGAAAATAGGGGCAGTACCAGAGGGCGGATGGCACGTGCGGGCAGAATGTCGGCACGGGCACGAGCCTGCCTACTCGCTCGCGAAGGCGCTGTAGGGTGGATGCGGGTGGTGGATGCGGGTGGTCCCTGCTGCCCCGGCACTGACGGCACAAACTACTCGGGCACCATGAGCGGCGACCCGTAAACGAGCTCCGCTGAAGATGAGCCCAAGTCCTCCATAGGCGCACTAGGTGAGGTTCAAATGCTAATTTGAGTGTGATGTCATGATTCTCAAAGTCAGTGAACCTTTCATTGTATTCTTTAATACAAGTCTAGAACAGCTGCGTATTCTTCAAATGATTCGCATGAATCCTCCTGCTCAGCAATGACCTTCGCTAACTAGGGAAAATGTTCATCCGAAATTTCATTTTGAAGAAGACGAGTTTTGAAAAAGATAGCTTTTTTCGAAATGCATGGATTTTTTGCCACATATATGTAGACTTAGTTTTACCTTGCAAAGAAACATTCAAGTCATTTTGCTTTGACATAATATCACACAGAAATGCAGTATTTCTTTAGACATCTTCACATTGCTGATTCTGTTCTTCATTAAATTTAACTATCTGTTCTCGCAAAGATATAAATGTTGCTAACACCTGTCCCTGCGATAGCCAACGCACTTTACAATGATACGGCAAATCCATACTGAATGCCTCATCATCCAACTTTAGCATATTACAAAACTGACGATGCCGTGTTGCATTTACACGAATATAGTTAACAATACTTATAACTTGTTGCAGTGTCACTTAAAATAGTAGATTTAGCACAGAGATTTTGATGATGTAAGATACAATGAAAATAATTGAGAGCATTTGGATCTGATAATACCTGTGCATCCTCTATTTTATCTAATTTATCTGTGCAATAAACCCTTCATGTTTTCCTGTCATGGAAGGTGCACCGTCTCAACATACACTCACTAAATTAACCAAATCCAGTCCAACTTCACGACATTTATCTTGAAAGTTGTTGAAGAAATCTATTCCTCCTCGTGTTCTACTCATAAGAGTGCCCAAAGCGAGTAACTCTCCGTAGCAAAGAAAATCTGGTAGCGCGACGATAAGCCCGAAATGAAGGCGAGGAGCCAGGTGTTTCGGGAGGTATTTTATTCGCTGTCATTCTCCTGACCAGACGAGTCTGCAAGAGAACAATTGCGCCTAAACCCCTGCCCTTTATCCCTGTAGCTAAGGGCCGCCACCGGACTAATCCAGTCCCGTGCTGAGGGGTTCGATAGAGGAATAGCCCGACCCCATGGGAGTTGCCACACAACCCCCCACCCAGAACAAGAGGCACGAAACGCACCGGTGGGCGTACAACCTGACTGGACCGCGTACAGAAGTCGGCCGACAGAGTGGAGGCACAGGAGTAGGGAGCTGCGAAGAGAGGACCTTGCGGTTGAAGATGGGCTGGTCAATGTCCAATGTGCCTGCTTTAACCGGTTAATCGACACGGCCTCCGGCCAGCCCCCTATGT
Source organism: Leucoraja erinaceus (assembly GCF_028641065.1). NCBI lineage: Eukaryota > Metazoa > Chordata > Chondrichthyes > Rajiformes > Rajidae > Leucoraja > Leucoraja erinaceus. The sequence goes on along the minus strand of NC_073383.1, from coordinate 10,399,672 downwards.
CCAACACAAAGGTTGTCTGTCCGTGCTCCAGCACTCTGAACGGGCCTTCATACGGCCTCTGGAGTGGCGTCCGGTGGGCGTCACGGCGCAGGAAAACGGGCAGTCCCAGAGGGCGGATGGCACGTGCGGGCGGAATGTCCCATGGCGAGACGTCGGCACGGGCATGAGCCTGCCTACTCGCTCGCGAAGGCGCTGTAGGGTGGATGCGGGTGGTCCGTGCTGCCCCCACGCTGATGGCACGGACTCCCCGGGCACCGTGAGCGGCGACCCATAAACGAGCTCCGCTGAAGATGAGCCCAAGTCCCCCTTAGGCGCAGTTTGAATGCCCAGCAAGACCAAGGCAGTGCGTCCATCCAGTCCGGGCTGGAGAGTCGTGCCTTCACCGCTGCCTTGAGCTCCCGGTGGAAGCGCTCCACCAAGCCGTTTGCTTGCGGGTGATAGGCTGTGGTGTGGTGCAGCCGCACACCCAACAGGTGAGCCATGGCCGACCACATCTCAGAGTTGAACTGTGGCCCCCGGTCCGAGGAGATGTCCACCAGCACCCCAAAGTGAGCAATCCAGTGCATGGACAACTCACGCGCGCATGCAGCTGTTGAGGTATAGGCCAGCGGTATGGCCTCCGGTCACCCGTCAAGCGGTCCACCACCGTGAGGAGGTGGGTTATGCCCCGGGACAGCAGGAGAGGACACACAATGTCCACGTTGAGGCGGTTGAACCGCCAGTGTTGTAGACCAAACACCTGGAGGGTTGCCGGGATGTGGCGCTGGATTTTTGCCGTCTGGCACGGAATACAGGTGCGGGCCCAGTGGCCAACCTGCTTGCGCAGACCGTGCCACATGAACCGAGCAATCACAAGGACCGTCGTCGCCCGGAAGGATGGGTGAGCCAGCCCGTGGATCACGTCGAAAACCCTCTGGCGCCAGGCAGCAGGGATGATGGGGCGTGGTTGACCGGACGACACATCACACAGTATTGTCGCTCCTCCAGGGCCGAGAGGGACATCCTCAACGCGAAGGCCTGAGATGACAGTCCGGTAGGTGGGCATCTCAACGTTCGTGAGCTGAGCCTCAGCCAGGGCAGAATAGTCAATTCGGGGCCCCACCTAGATAACAGCATAGGCGGCGGGGTGAAACAACGCGTCGGCCACCCGGTTCTCCTTCCCCTTGATGAAGCGAATGGATGTGGTGTATTCTGAGATGTACGCCAACTGCCGCTGCTGCCAAGCGGACTAGGGGTCGGAAACCTTTGCCCGGGCGAAGGTGCGCGGCTTGTGGTCCGTGTAGGCGGTGAATGGGCGTCCCTCCAGGAAATAGCTCGTGGCGCACCGCCAGGTACAGAGCCAGGAGCTTGCGCTCAAATGTGCTGTACTTCCTCTAGGCGTTGTTGAGGTACCAGCTGAAGAAGGCCAGGGGCCGCCAACCCTCGTCCATCAGCTGTTCCAGCACGGCACCGAACGCCGACTCCGAGGCGTCCACCGTAAGGGCGGTCGGGGCATCCTCCTGTGGGTGAACCAGCAGCGCAGCCCGAGCAAGGGCCTCCTTCTCGTCGTCAAATGCCACTACCGCCTCGTCGGTCCACTCGACGTCCTTACGCCTACCCGCCAGAAGATGATACAGCGGCTGCATGATGTGGGCCACGGATGGCACAAAACGGTGGTAAAAGGCCACCATGCCGACGAACCCCTGCAGTGTATGGACGGGGAAACTGGCGGATGGCGTCGACCCTGTCCGACAGGGGAACCGCGCCTTGTGAAGTCACATGGAAGTCAATGGTGGTCACCCTAAACCGGCACTTCGCGAGGTTCACAGCCAAACCATGCTCTCTGAGGCGCTGACAGATCCGCCGGAGGTGGGCACAGTGCTCCTGCCACATGCGGCTCGCCACCCAGATGTCATCGAGGTAGACGAACACAAACTCAAGACCGCGACACACCCCGTTCATTAATTGTTGAAATGCCTGCGCGGCGTTCTTAAGGCGAAATGGCATCCGCACAAACTCGTATAACCCAAACGGCGTAAGGATTGCCGTCTTGGGCACGTCCTCCGGGTGGTCCGGGATCTGGTTATAGTCCCGCACCAAATCCACATTTGAAAAGATAGTAGCCCCGGCCAAATGGGCATTGAAGTCCTGGACGTGGGGCACGGGGTATCGGTCTGCGGTGGTAACGGCATTCAAACGTCGATAATCCCTGCAAGGTCGCCAGCCCCCGCTTGCCTTAGGGACCACGTGGAGTGGGGACGCCCATGGGCCGTTCGAAGGGTGGACGATCCCCAAGGACTCCATCGTGCAGAATTCCTACCATGCCAGATGGCAGGCGGCGTGCTCGTGCGTGGAAGGGTGGGCCGGTAGTCGATATAAAATGCACCACCCCGTGCTTGGGGGTCGACGACCAGAACTGTGGGGTCGGGATGTCTGTGAACGCGGCCAAGACCCGATCAAAACAGGAATCCAGGGACGACAGGGGACGTGCAATCGGCTCATCCAGACGCAGCGCGATTGGCTCCATCGTGGCGGTGTGGACCAAGTGCTGCCGCCTGACGTCGTCCAGGAGGGAGTGAGCCCGGAGGTGGTGCGAATCCCATACAGATAGATTGGGCTGCTATTCGCCGCGGTGAGGACGGGCCCCAGCTTACCGGTAAGAATGTCCGCCAGCGAAGGGGGCAAGATGTTCAGCTCTGCCCCGGTATCCACGAGAAAGCGACCCCCGGAGCGCCGATCCCAGGTGAAGAGACGATGAACCTGGCCGGTCGCCGCAGGGACTATTGGCAGCCGGCCCCGGCATTTCCCGGGAACGTATTTGGCTGGCGGCATTGTTGTGTTGCAGCACAGGTGGTAATAGCACCACTGCCTCCTGCCGGTGGCACTTGGAGCCTGCTGATGCGGGACTGCAGGTGCGGTACCCGCCACGGCCGCGGGGGTGATTGCACAGGTCTCTGGGGCGCAGCTGTCACACCTTCAGCTCCCCCACCCAACCGGAGGACATCGGGAACTGCCGGAGTGATGGCCAGCGCGCTGATGTCAACCGGGCGCGACATCCACAGCGCATCAGCACGCCTGCCAAGGGCCCTGGTGTCTGTGAAGGAGGCGTCAGTGAGTTGCAGGCGGTTGCAGGCCAGCAGCTGATGCAGGTAAGTGTATTCAAACATTAGGTATGGTGTGTGCCCATCCAGGAGCGCGACAATCTCGTTCAGGAGGCTTGATGGCCGTCGGTCGTCTAGGCCCTCCATATGAAGGAGCCTGGCAGCGCGTTCCATCCGGTTGAGCCCGTAAACCTGGAGCAAGAGCTCCTTAAGGCCGAGGTATTTCTTGATGGCCGGGAGGCGTCTGCGAGGAACTCAGTGACTTCTCTGGCCGTATCTTGGTCGAAGGCCCCCACCAGGTAGTGGTAGCAGGTGTCATCCGCTGTAATGCCCCGCAGATTGAATTGGGCCTCCGCCTGCTGAAACCAGATGCAAGACCAGGCTGTCCAGGAGGTAGGTAATTTCACGGAGACCACGTCGAGAGACAGGGCCCGGTCGGCCTGTGAGGTGGACGGACGGGTGGCTCTGTCTTTTGCCTCCATTACTACAATAATGGAGCATCAGGGCCACCAATGTAACGCGACGATAAGTCCAAAATGAAGGCGAGGAGCCAGGTGTTTCGGGAGTTATTTTATTCGCTGTCGTACTCCTGACCTGACGAGTCTGCAAGAAAACGATCGCGCCTAAACCCCTGCCCTTTATCCCTGTAGCTAAGGGCCGCCCCCGGACTAATTCATTCCCGTGCCGAGGGGTTCAATAGAGGAATATCCCGACCATTGGGAGTCGCCACAGGAGCCCCCACCCATATAAGGAGGCACGAAACGCACCTGCGGGCGTACAACCCGACCGGACCCCATACGGAAGTCGGCCAACAGTGGGGCCGGTGGAGGCACAGGAGGAGGGAGTCGCGAAGGAGAGGTGACCTTGCGGCCGAGGCTGGGCAACCAGCACCGGCTGGTCAATGTCCAAATGTGCCAGCTTTAACCAGTCAATCTACACGGCCTCCGGCCAGCCCCGCATGTCCAACACAAAGGTTATCTGTCCGTGCTCCAGTACGCGGAACGGGCCTTCATACGGTTTCTGGAGCGTCCGGTGGGCGTCACGGCGCACGAAAATAGGGGCAGTCCCAGAGGGTGGATGGCACGTGCGGGCAGAATGTCGGTGTAGGGTGGATGCGGGTGGTCCCTGCTGCCCCGGCACTGATGGCACAAACTACTCTGGCACCATGAGCGGCGACCCATAAACGAGCTCCGCTGAAGATGAGCCCAAGTCCTCCGTAGGCGCAGTTCGAAATGCCCAGCAAGACCCAAGGCAGTGCGTCCATCCGGTCCGGGCCGGAGAGTCGTGCCTTCAGCGCTACCTTGAGCTGCCGGTGGAACCGCTCCACCAGGCCGTTTGCTTGCGGGTGATAGGCCGTGGTGTTGTGCAGCCGCACACCCAACAGGTGAGCCATGGCCTCCCACATCACAGAGGTGAACTGTGGCCCCCAGTCCGAGGAGATGTCCATCGGCACCCCCAAAGCGAGCAATCCAGTGCGTGGACAACGCAAGCGTGCATGCAGCTATTGAGATATAGGCCAGCGGTATGGCTTCTGCCCACCCGTCAAGCGGTCCACCACCGTGAGGAAGTGGGTTATGCCTCGGGACTGTGGGAGAGGCTCCACAAAGTCCACGTGGAGGTGGTCGAACTGCTGGCGTGGTCGACCAAACTCCTGGAGGGGCGCCTGGATTTTTGCCGTCTAGCAAGGAATACAGGTGCGAGCCCAGTGGCCAACATGCTTGCGCAGACTGCGCCACATGAAACGAGCAACCACAAGCGCCTTCGTCACCTGGATGGATGGGTGAGCCAGCCTGTGGATCACGTCGAAAACCCTCCGGCGTCAGGCAGCAGGGATGATGAGGTGCGGTTGACCGGACGACACATCACACAGTATTGTCGCTCCTCCAGGGCCAAGAGGGACATCCTCAACGCGAAGGCCTGAGATGGCAGTCAGGTAGGCGGGCATCTCAACGTCCGTGAGCTGAGCCTCCGCCAGGGCAGAATAGTCAATTCGGGGCGCCACCTCGAAAACGGCGTCGATGGCGTAGCGGGAGTACACGTCAGCCACCCGGTTCTCCTTCCCCTCGATGATGCAGATGGAGGTGGTGTATTCCGAGATGTACGCCAACTGCCGCTGCTGCCGTGCAGACTAGGGGTCGGAAACCTTTACCAGGACGAAGGTGAGCGACTTGTGGTCCGTGTAAGCAGTGAATGGGCAGCCCTCCAGGAAGTAGCGCACGTGGCGCACCGCCAGGTACAGAGCCAGGAGCTCGCCGTCAAATGCGCTGTACTTCCTCTGGGCTTTGTTGAGGTGCCGGCTGAAGAAGGCCGGGGGGGGCCAACCGTCGTCCGTCAGCTGTTCCAGCACGGCACCGACCACTGCCTCTGAGGCGTCCACCGTAAGAGCGGTCGGGGCATCCTCTCGCGGGTGAACCAGCAGTGCAGCCTGAGCAAGGGCCTCCTTCGCGTCGTCAAATGCCGCTACCACCTCGTCGGTCCACTCAACATCCTTACGCCTGCCTGCCAGAAGATGATACAGCGGCCGCATAATGTGGGCCACGGATGGCACAAAACGGTGATAAAAGGCCACCATGCCGACGAACTCCTGCAGGCCGCGCACAGTGAAGTCACATGGCCGTGCACAGTAGTGGAAACCGGCGGATGGCGTTGACCCGGTCCGGCAGGGGAACCGCGCCTTGTGAAGTCACACGGTGGCCGAGGAAATCGATGGTGGACAGCCCAAACCGGCACTTCGCAAGGTTCACAGCCAAACCATGCCCACTGAGCCGCTGACAGATCTGCCAGAGGTGGGCACAGTGCTCTTGCCGCGAGCGGCTCACCATCAAGATGTCGTCGAGGTAGACGAACACAAACTCGAGACAGCCACACAACCCAGCCATTAATCGTTGAAATGCCTGCGCGGCGTTCTTAAGGCCGAAAGGCATCCGCACAAACTCGTATAACCCAAATGGTGTAAGGATTGCCGTCTTAGGCACGACCTCTGGGTGGACCGGGATCTGGTTATAGTCCCGCACCAAATCCACTTTTGAAAAGATAGTAGCCCCGGCCAAATAGGCGTTGAAGTCCTGGATGTGGGGCATGGGGTATCGGTCTGTGGCGGTAGCAGCATTCAACCGCCAATAATCCCAGCCCCCGCTTGCCTTAGGGACCACATGGAGTGGGGACGCCCATGGGCCGTTCGAAGGGTGGACAATCCCCAAGGCTCCATCATGCGGAATTCCTGCTGTGCCAGACATAGCCTATCAGGTGGCAGGCGGCATGCTTGTGCGTGGAGGGGTGGGCCGGTAGTCGATAGAAAATGCACCACCCCGAGCTTGGGGGTCAACTACCAGAACTGTGGGGTCGGGATGACCGGGAATGCGGCCAAGACCTGAGCAAAACAGGAATCCACAGACGACAGGGGACGTGCAATCGGATGCAGCGCAATTGGCTCCATCATGGCGGCGTGGACCAGCTGCTGCTGCCTGACGTCCACCAGGAGGGAGTGAGCCCGAAGGAAGTCGGCACCGAGCAACGGCTGGGAGACATCTGCGATGGTAAACTTCCACAAGAAATTACAGGAGCCAAAGACGATCTGGACCGTGTGAACCCCATACGGATAGATGGGGCTGCTATTCGCCACGGTGAGGACGGGCCCCAGCTTACCGGAACGAATGTCCACCAGCGAAAGGGGCAGGACGTTCAGCTCACCCCCCCCCCCCCCCGGTATCCACGTAGAAGCGACCCCTGGAGAGCCGATCCCAGGTGAAGAAGTGATGAATCCGGCTGGCCGCCGCGGGGACTATTGGCAGCCGGCCCTGGCATTTCCTGGGAATGTGCAATGCTGGCGGCATTGTCGTGCTGCAGCACAGGTGGTAATAGCACCACTGCCTCCTGCCGGTGGCGCTTGGAGCCTGCTGATGTGGGACTGCAGGTGCGGTACCCGCCCCGGTTGCAGGGGGCGATTGCACAGGTCTCCAGGGCGCAGCTGTCACTCTTTCCACAGCTCACCCACCCAATCGGAGGAAATCGGCCACTGCCGGAGTGACGGCCAGCGCGCTGATGTCAGCCGGGCGCACCATCCACAGCACGTCAGAGCGCCTGCCAAGGTCCCTGGTGTCTGTGAAGGAGGCGTCTGTGAGCTGCAGGCCGGCAGCAGATGCAGGTAAGTTTATTCAAACATGAGGCACGGCGTGTGCCTATCCAGGAGCGCGACCATCTCGTTCAGGAGGTTTGATGGCCGCCGGTCGCCTAGGCCCTCCATATGAAGGAGCCTAGCAGCCCGTTCCATCCGGCTGAGCCTGTAAACCTGGAGCAGGAGGTCCTTAAGGCCAAGGTATTTCTCGGTGGCCAGGGGGGGGTCTGCGAGGAACTCAATGACTTCTCTGGCCGTGTCCTGGGCCCCCACCAGGTAGTGGTAGCGGGTGTCATCCACTGTAATGCCCCGCAGCTGGAATTAGGCCTCCGCCTGCGGAAATCTGACTTGAGGCCGGGCGGTCCAGAAGGTAGGTAATTTCACGGCGACCACATCAAGAGACAGGGCCCGGTCAGCCTGTGAGATGGACGGACGGGCGGCTCTGTCTTTTGCCTCCATTACATCAATAATGGAGCGTCAGGATCACGCGAGGATAAGCCCAAAATGAAGGCGAGGTGCCAGGTGTTTCGGGAGCTATTTTATTTGCTGTCGTTCTCCTGACCAGACGAATCTGCAAGAGAACATTCGCGCCTAAACCCCTGCCCTTTATCCCTGTATCTAAGGGCCTCCCCCAGACTAGTTCATTCCCGTGCTGAGGGGTTCGATAGAGGAATAGCCCAACCTTGGGAGCCACCACAATCTTCTGTTATGGCCCGAATAAAGTATAAAACCTGTGCCGAGTCAGTAGTATCGGTTGATTCATCCAAAGCGATTGAATTATATAAATTTTCGTTTTGGAGTATTGCGTGAAGTTATTCTGTTACGTTGAGGGCTAATTCATGCTACCGATCGGTTATAGTTTTCTTTGAGAGAGGCAGTTGTTTGTACTTTGAAACCTTATCAGGGTCTAAGCATCCTATAAGTTTGACAATGCATTCTTTTACGATTTTTACATCGCTAAATGGCTTCCCTTAATAAATAATTATACAAAATACGGTCAAACAAATATGCTGTTTAACTATTCTCAAACTCAACTTCAAAAGGAAAGCCACGTGCTCCGCTATCAAAAGTTGATAATACTGAAGACTGGATGACCAGCGGACTCTCCCCTCTTGTCAACTAGCCCAAGGCGGTGGTGGCGCCAGTCAGGCACAGAGGTTACCGTACATTCTAGAGTCACATTAAAAACTAAATCATGAGCATGACAGGTGTTAAAATAGTCCTCATGACTTACTAATGTTTTAATTATGGCAGTCAGTCAGGGAGGATTATTTCGTTATATCTTCTTTTATTCTTTGGGATTTTAAATACGTTCATTTTAAGATTAAAATAAAAATAATAAAAGACAAACAAAAACATTAATAAAAATAAAATAATTTGTTCTACAAAATTTGGATTCATTCAAAAGGCCGTACTTAATGGCCTAGAAGGCTGCATGCAGCCATAAGGCCGCAGGTTCCCCACCCCTGTTCTATACTGAATATCAACACTACCTAACTTCACTCCTGAAAGCAGTGAGTTCTGCTCTCCACAGATGCTGCCTGATCAGCCGAGGATTTCTGGTTTCATTTAAGTCCCAAAAAACCCGGCCAACTGAGTTTGCGCCAACCAGCAATCACCCCATGCACAAGCGCTATCCTACACACTAAAGGAAAATTCCAATTTCACCAAAGCCAATTAACCTGCAAACCTGTACATCTTTGGAGTGTGGAGCGAAACTGGAGCACCCGGAAAAAACCCACGCGGTCACAGAGAGAACATTCAAACCCCATACAGACAACACTAGTGCCGCCACTAGTTCCATCCTACACAATCGGGCCAATTTACAGAAGTCAATTAACCTACAAACCTGTGCTTCTTTGGAAAGTGGGAGGAAACCCACGTGGTTACAGGGAGAAGGTACAAACTCTGCACAGATCGCACTCATAGTCAGGATTGAACCCAGATCTCTGTAATGCAGCAATTCTGCCGCTGTGCCGCCCTTTTTCCATTTGTTATCCTCAATCTTTAAAAAAACATTGCACAAACACTTGGGTCATATGGAAAGAATGTTCAACATTTGCAGACAGCCATTGAAACTTGAGGAAATTAATCAAAAATTGCAGCGGGTACCCGGTCTGCAGCATTGCTATCGTAGCAATTAACGTTCGTCAGTGAATTATTGCTTGACGTAGATTTTCATTCCAAAATCAAATGTTAATTATGTTTTCAATTAGCAGCCACCACGAACACCTCAAGGTGCTTGAAGTCAGAGCCATAAATCTAAGGTGGTTCTTGATCAGCAGGATGGGGAATGCAGGTGACACTTCAGTACCCAGCGAGCATGAAAACATGGAACGGACACGCACATAGTATGGCTGAAGCAAATGGGCATAGATTAATCTGAAGGGATCTGGAAAAAAAACGTGAGGACAAACCTATAGAAAGAGAGGGTGAGAAGATGCTTAGGGGGCCGAAGTGTTAGCATGGACTGTTAGGGCAGAAGGGCCTATATGTTTCGTATAACTGTGTGTACGTACCACCAGAATCAGGAACACCACTTTCCCCGCTGTTATCAGACAACTGAATGCTGCTTCCATAAGCTTGAATGTAGTCTTGATCTCCCAACCTACTTCATTCTGGACCTTGCACTTAAAAAAAAAAAATACCTGCACTATATCTGTAGCTGCAAACAATCTAACACTGTAACACTATATTCTGCATTCTGGTTTGTTTCTCTTTGCACGGCTTGTTTAACCCAATCGTTAAAAAAAGACACATAATGCTGGAATAACACAGCAGGTCAAGCAGCATCTCTGGAATACATGGATAGGTACGAACACTCCCCTCACATCCCCCCCTTGCCCCCTTCCCCCACCCTAGTCATTTAACCAGATCCACAGTTCCCCACATTGTATCCCTCTTGAGATCACACCTCCCTAGGCAACAATTGGTCCACCATGGCACCTCCCTGCCTGACATCATCTATTGCCGTCCCTGATTTGTCATGGTCTTTTATCACCTCAAGTTCTTCACCCCCCTTCTTTCAGTCTGAAAAATGGTCCTGACTCGAAACATCACCTATCCTTTTTCTCCAGAGATGCCGCTTGACCCGCTGACTTAATCCAGTACTTTGTGTCTGTCTTATGAATAGATACATTTCCGATTGGGACCCTTCTTCACATATGGCTTGATTCATGGGTTCATAAGTAATAGGAGCAGATTTAGGCCATTCTGCCCATCAAGTCTACTCCGCCATTCAAGCATGGCTGATCTATTGTTCCCTCTGACTAAAGAAATTCCTCTTCAACGCCTCTAAAGGTTTGTACTTTTATTCTGAGGCTGTGCACTCTGGTCCTAGACTCTCCCATCCTCTCCTCATCCACTCTTTACAGGCCTTTCACTATTCGGTAAGTTTCAATGAGGTCCCACCTCATCCTCCTAAACACCAGCCAGTACAGGCCCTGTGTCGTCAAACGCTCATCATATGTTAACCCAATCGTTCATGGGATTATTCTTGGAAACCTCTGGACCCTCTCCAGCGCCAGCAAATCCTTCCTCGGATATAGGGCCCAAAATTGCTCACATTTACATTGTCTTTCTGAAGGGGACCTAGCAGGAAATAGCCATTTCCTTCCTAGTCTTTAAAATGAGAATAATGGTACAACAGACATGCAGAGATTCATTTCACTTTCATGCTTACACTTTTACTAGGGCTTATACACTCCAGTTGTCTATTTTTTCCACCACCCTATCCAAAGATGTCTTCTCTTTTGATTGAAGATCTGAGTATCTAAGGAGATACAGGATTTCCCAATGTGATTAAATCTAAATATTAATAGTTACATTTTACCTAATAACAGCTAATTAATTGGTAATCTGATTAATATTAATAATTAGCAATGCAAGAAATTGAAGTTAAAGCCAAATCTGAAGTGGCATTTTTCAATATTATTAATCCACAAACAGGAAAGTAATCTTGAAGTCTGATATTGCCCCTAATGTTTGAGCAAGTTTCCCATTTTAATGTGCATAACTATTAGAATTCTCAATTCTAACAAAATACATAAATTACTTCTCAAATATATCAGATCATGTCTACAGTTATAACATTGTGTTGCCTCTCCTATCTTGTCAATTAAATTGGAAGACATTCTGAAACTAAATGTATTATAAAAGCATAATTAAATACGCTCTCTTCTATAATTGTTACATCTGAGGAAAATTGTATTTTTAAATTAAAAAGATTGAAACATGATTACTAATTGGTTGATTAATATGAATATTTGTTGACATGCTATGCTATTTGCAATAGTTTCATTGTGGATTAATATTAATGTAATATGCCACTTTAAGGCACTTTTTTGGGATAGCTGATTCTTAACCAATATTAAAATAAACAAGGTCCCAGGATCCAATTGGAAGTTCTTTGTGACTTCACATTTGGTGCACTGCAGCTTCAACATACAAGTTTGCAAAGATGGCATGCCATTACATGAAAAGTGTAACACAATTTAAGGCAATTTTATAAAGCTTATCAAAAATGTTAACATACTTGTGCGTACCACCAAGATGTCCAAAACAAAACATTTGGAACAATTTGAGTTTCAACTAACTCAACAATGTAATTTTTTAAGTTACCAGAACAACCAGTGAGAACACTCTAGTTACATGCCAGAAATTTTAGTGCACCCAAAAGCATGTACTAAGTGCACGTTACAACCATGTTTGTTGTTGGACCCCACTGAAACTTAATTTGCACATTTTCAGGATTGAAAACGAATCACCTGATAAAGATAGTCCAAGTTCAAGACAAAGTAATGTAGGAAAGAACTGCAGATGCTGGTTTAATTTGAAGATAGACACAAAATGCTGGAGGAACACAGCAGGACAGGCAGCATCTCTGGAGAAGCTGGGGTTATTTCGGGTCGAGGAAGGGTCTCAACACGAAATGTCACCCATTCCTTCTCTCCAGAGATGCTGCCTTGCAACCTTGTCGAGGTTGGGGAGCTTGTGTGTCTCAGTTACCCCTAGACCTATGCCAGTGGGAGATTTGTCTCTTGTTAGGGTCTCCCATGCTGGACAGGTCGAAGGGTAGAGGCGAGACGAAGAGCGATCCACTGGTCCTCCAGGTTGGAGGTTGAGCACAGGGCTAACAACCCTGTCTCATAAAACAAATATGTTACAGAAAAAGCGACTGAAGGAATCAACACTACTGGGTGTGATGGACTTCCAGGGCTATCGAACAATGGACCTGACCTGGGGTAATGTCCAGAAGCTAGCCCAGAACAGACAGGGGTGGAGGACCTTCTTTGCTGTCCTAAATGCCAGGAGGTATAATAGGCAGTAAATAAATAAGTAAGAGATGCTGCCTGTCCTGCTGAATTACTCCAGCATTTTGCATCTATCTTCAAGTAGTCTGCTTGATTAGTAGTCTACCAGGTTAAACATTAATTCCATTGGCCATCAGCATAATATGCATCATCTACAAACTACATCGCAGTTACACAGTTAGTTCACTCAGAGCAATTCTTTAAAAATGGAACACCACATCCAGAAGGACTATGGAGAAAAGACTGTATATATAAGACCTTATATATCCCCCTCACAATCTAATACACCTCTAAATTGTCACCTCTCGTCCTCCTGCACGCCAAGGAATAGACCCAACCTCTCCCTACAGTATGGACCATCAAACTTTGGTAATATCCTCATAAATCTTCTCTGTACTCTTTCCTGTTTTGTCAACAGATTTAAATTCTGGAACAGCACTGTGGAATTATCTTCACCAGAATGACTGCAGCAGTTTTAGAGGGTAGCTCACTACCATATTGTCAAAAGTAATAGTAAGATTAAACGAGTACTTACCAGTACGAAGTTTGATCTGTATTTTATGAGGAGTTACGATGAGGGATTACGTGAAGAACCCACCCAGCGCGCAGGTGCGGCATACTTCCAAGCAGCGGTGTGGAATCACAGATAGACACTAGTTGAAGTAAAGATAGTAAAGACCAACGAGACATTAGTCCGAATTTGATCTATATAATGAGGGTGGGAGCGGAGGGCACGTAATCCCTCATCGTAACTCCTCATAAAATACAGATCAAACTTCGTACTGGTAAGTACTCGTTTAATCTTACTATTTTACTTCGGAGTCACGTGAGTGACTACGTGAAGACTTCAAAGGTCTGTGATTTCAAACCGTGTAACAGTTATATCACTCACTGCCGAAAGATCATCGAGGGAGGAAGTGGTATCTAAAGACCAACAAGTTTGTTTAGTTATAAAAGAAATGTTTATTAACTATAACAAAAAATAGCTCCCATGGGCTTTAAATCATAACTTTGCAGTTTCTAAAATGCTATCCGCAAAGACGTCCTGTTCCATCAGCGGTTTTCTGTAGAATCTTTGGAATGTCGATTCCCTTGACCATCCCGCTGCTCTGAGGATGTGGTCTAGGGGAACCTGCATCCTATCCGCTGCTGAGGTGGACGCTGCCCTGGTTGAATGGGATTTAAAAACATCTGTGTTAATCCCTGCCATGTTGAGGACCTGTTTCAACCATCTGGATAATGTCTGGCTGGTAACCCGTCCAAAAGGCTTTCTGTGGCTAACCCATAAGGCTTTCTCTCTCCCTCTAAGCGTTTGGGTAGTGTCTAAATAATGATGAAGGTGGGTCACCACACACAGCCTAGGTCCTGGAGGGTAAGCCCGGAAGATCAACGGGGAGTTTGATGTACCTGGTCTACTTTGTTTTACCAACCCCGGCATGGTGAAAGTAATGGTATCTGGGGTGGTCACCATGTAGTTCAGATTTAGCTGATGGAGCAACGACTGAACCCTTTGAGCTGAGACAAGCGCCATGAGCATAAGGGTCTTATAAGTGGACTGTTCCAGGCTCAGGGATCCCACCGGAGGCCAACCTCGAAGGTGTGTCAGAACTACACTCACATCCCACATGTGGGTGTATCTAGGTGTAGGGGGTTTGGTGTTAAAGATCCCCTTAAGGAGTCTGATGACCAGAGGGTGGGATCCCACACTATGCTGTCCTATCGGCATGAGGTATGCGGACAGTGCGCTCCGAGCTGTATTGATGGCACTGTAGCTCATCTTGAGGTCATGGTGCAGGTGGGCCAGGAACTCCAGCACATCCGAGATCGAAGCCGTCTTGTAGGATGTCCCTGCTTCCAGACAGTACTGTTCCCATTTCCTGATGTAGGTCAGGTACTGTTTTTTGGTGGAAACTCGCAGGGATGCCGACATGGTGGTGATTGTTCTCTCTGATAACCCCAATCCCCGGTAAGGTCTGTTCAAAATCTGGAAACCAGGAGTTTCAATTTTTGGTGGCATGGATGGCTAATGCCAGTTACCGGGTGAGTCAATAATTGGGGGTGGCTATGAAGGACCATAGGTGTCTCTACCACCATGTCGTGGAACATTGGGAACCATGGTTGGGTAGGCCAGTCGGGCACGACCAGAATGCCAGAGGCTGAGTCTGCCTGAATTTTCTGGAGTACCCGACTGATGAGGCAGAAGGGAGGGAAAGCATAGAAAAAGAAATTTCCCCCAATCCAGCGTGAAGGCATCTACCGCTGCTGCCTCTGGGTCTGGTTCCCAAGCCACATACATGGGTAGTTGGTGATTTAACCTAGACGCAAACAAATCTATATCTGGCGTACCATATTGCTTGACAATTTTAGCAAATAATTTTGGGTCCAACATCCATTCGATGTTGTCGTTGAATTTTCGTGACCTGGTGTCCGCCACTAAATTTAGCTTGCCTGGTAAATAGGCAGCTGATAGCCAAATATGTCTCTCGACACACCATTGCCAGATTATAGCAGTTAATTTGTCGCATGATACTGATTTTATGCCACCCATGTGCTGGATATAAGATACTGCCGTAGTGTTGTCGATCATAATCCTAACATGCACGTGCCGCATATCAGATGCATATGCTTTTAGCCCATAAAAGGCGGCGAGCATTTCCAAAAAGTTAATGCCCAGTGATTGTAGTAGCGATGCCTCTGAGTTAGTCCATCTGCCACCTGTGCTGTCTATGGAGTTAGTAGCTCCCCAGCCTAAAGCACTGGCATCCGTTGCAATGGTTATGTTAGGATTGGTTACGGCGATAGGACTGTGACTGTGCCAAATATTATCAACCCACCACTGAAGTTCTGATTTGGCTTCAGCGGGTAAATCCATTTTGCGATCATAATGCCCCCTATTAAGGCGTAATGCATGAGTCCTTGCTCTTTGTAGATTTTGATAATGCAAGGGCCCATGTTGGGCAGCCGGGAATGCTGCTACTATAGAGCCAATAACTCTGGCTACATGCCGTATTCTAGGTTGCGGTGTAGCAATTAAATGGTTACAAGCTTCAATGAGTGAAACTGTTTTGTCTCTGGGCAGAGTGACAGTCATGTGAATAGTGTCAATAGTGAAGCCTAGGTAATCCATGTTAGTAGTAGGCTCCAATATTGATTTATCTGGGTGAAGGATGAAACCCAAAGTTTCAAGGAGTTGTTTAGTGGCTAACACTCCTGCGACAGCTTGTTCCCGTGTTCTTCCTAATATGAGAACATCGTCCAGATAGGCCACGACTAAATGTTTTAGTTCTCTCAATTTCTTCATGGCCACTTTAAGAATTTTCGTAAATAGTCTGGGAGCTGTCGTTAACCCATTGGGCAAGGCTCGGTACTGCCATAGCTGGCCCATCCAGATAAATTTCAGATATTTATAATAATCTTTATGAATGGGTACCAAATAGTAAGCATCTTTGATATCTATGCTTGCCATGTAGTATCCCTTGGAGATCAGTTGTCTGGCAGTGACAAATGTCTCCATTTTGAAATGTTGATACTCAACAGACTGATTAAGTGACGTCAGATCAATAATAATGCGACGTCCACCATCTTTTTTGGTTTTGAGAAAAATATTTGATACAAATTCTTGCGGCTCGTGTGTGGTCATTTCTATGATGCCTTTAGCCACGAGCCGATCAAGTTCAGCTTGTCCTTCTACCTTCTCAACTGCCGAGGGAAGGAACACCCTTAGGGGCATGTGCTGAACTGGCGGTTCTACGCCTGGTTTGAACTCAATTTTGTATCCACTAATACTGTTGAGTATAAACTTATTGTTAGTAAGGGAGCACCAAACATGCTTGAAGAACCTCAAACGTCCCCCTGTTAATACTACACCCTTTGTCTGTGTATGTTGACAGGAACCAGACCCACCTACCTCCATGTTTACTTGTGGGGTCGTTTTCGGTGGGTCTGGCCCAAGGTTGTCCGTGTTGGTGCTGTGGTGGGGCGGCGCATCTTCCCACGGCTCCGCCCTGGGCCCCGCTCTAAAAAAGAGCTCTGGAGGTAGTGGGAGGCGGTCACCAGGCTTTCACCAGCTCGGTATCTGCTGGTGGCTGCCGAGGCGTGCGGCCAACTGGGTGTCTTCACCCTGCTCGGTCCTGGCCCTGCCCTCATGAGGCCTACTGGTTTTGCCGCCTCTTCCAACTCCTTCAGCCTTTTGGCCAGATCTGCACCAAATAGCAGCGCCTCTCGTTCGGGCGCTGGAGCTTTGCAGAGGCCGGCATATGTTGGGTTGAGGGCAGGCCTGATGTTGTCCCGCCGTAGGCTATTTAGCTCATAGGTGGTGCTGCACATCAGTGCGAGGGCATCCTGCTGGGGTATGGTCAGGTCTTCATTCCCAACGGACCGAGCAAAGGCGGTGACGGCTGCTGAGTGGAGCTTCAGGACTCGCTGCATCTTGACTTCCTGAGCCCTGATTTGCTGCCCCAGCTGGTTCCAGATCTGCCCATTGACCGTTTTGACCCTCAGCGCCTCGCAATTCTCTGGCGCTGTGTAATTGTCAAGGGCCTGCTGGACGGCCTTGTCCTGCAGCGGGTTGTTGGACAGCCTGTTTATGGTGGCCGCCATTCTGGGTGGCAATACCATCCCAGTCGTTGGGGGCGCTGCATATCGGCCCACTACACCCAGTAGCTCTTCTTCTGGCACGCCCGGCATGCTGATGGTATCCTCCGCCTGCCCTTGGGATAGGCCAGCCCAGTCCTGGCCTCCCTTACTGCCCTCGAACATAGAGGGTACAGAAGGGTGTGGAGAGGAGGAGGCCAAAGCCCGTCCTCCTGGGAGATGCCGCATCTCCTCGTTAATCATTCGCTCTAGGAGCTGCCTCATGCAGCTGATCCGAGCGTCTCCCCTTTTCGGTGGGGGAGAGTGTTCCCGTTCCTCCGATTCATCGGAGGACACCGGCCGGTCGGTCTTATGAGTCGCCTTCCTCCCTGTGCGGGGCGTTGAAATCTGCAGCACTGGGGGCGGCTCGGTGTCGGGTGAGCGGGAGCGTTGAAAAGGCTCCTCCGCTGCGAGAGGCTGCCGTCCAGCTATGGACCCGTCCTCGGGTGGAGTTGGGCAGGCAGTCCTCCTGGCTGGTCGCTTTCGAGAGGCCATAATTCTCCCTGGAGCGACTCTGTAACAAAAAAGGCACTTACCTGAGGTCTTGTCTTTATGCTGCAGCTGGAGAGCCTGGCTCCAGCTGCTGCCGCTGTTGCACTGCTGACGTAATGCCGCGCCTGCGCGCTGGGTGGGTTCTTCACGTAGTCACTCACGTGACTCCGAAGTAAAATCAGGGATGCACAAAAATGCAGGCCTTGACCATGATGCCTTTACCCTGGAATCTTACTAAATTCTCAGGATGCTGTTTGCCATAGGTCCTATCAGGCCTCTGCTGTAGCCAGGATCTGAAGGGGAGAAGCATTGGAATCCTGTATGATTGAGGGAGAAGAGCTTAATGCTATTCTGTGATTGGCGGGGGGGGGGGGGGGGGGGAGGAGTGGAACTCTGCTGCAGTAATTGCTGGAGGTACGCAAGGAAGAGGCATGAGAGTCCTGTGGGGTAGTTGGAGAATAGAGGCACAGCAGACCCGTGATTTGAATCAGTGTAGAGAGGAAGAGATCACAGACCTGTCTTGAGTTGAAGAGGGCAAATGGGGGAAAAACATGGAGGCATTGAGATCCTATATTTTGAGTCACAGATGGGAATGGAGAGATAATGCCAAAGTTCAGGGATGGTGATAGGACAAGTGACTTGTAAAAATGGTTGGAAGGGGGAGGAGTGGATGTCCAAGTTTGTACTTGATCTGATTTATAGCTTAGCCATAGATCCTGCGCTGCGCCTCCTCCATTTCCAGAGTGAGGCCCAGCACAAATTGGAGGAACAGCTCCTCATATTTTGCTTAGGTAGTTTACACCCCAGCGGTATGAACATTGACTTCTCTAATTTTATATAACCTTGCTTTCTCCCTACTTCATTTCCCCCTTTCCAGCTCTCCCACAAAACCTACTGTCTCTGCCGCTTCCTTTCTTTTTCCCACCCCTCGCCATCTCCCCCCACCCCACCACATCAGTTTGAAGAAACGTCGCCTATTCCTTCTTTCCCTAGATGCTACCTCACCCGCAGAGTTTTGCCAGCATTTTTTTGTCTACCTGTATATTGTGAAGCTTTTGCTTGGAAACCTCTGCAAATGGCTGTCTGAACTAGTCTGATTTGCCTACATTTGCCCCATATCCCTGTAAACAGTTTCTAATGATGTACTTTTGCAAAAATCTTTTAAACATTATAATTGTACCTACCTCTGTAGTTTCCTCTGGCAACTCATCCAAATATCCATCACCCTCCACGTGAAAAAGTTATCCCTTAGGTCCCTTTTAAATCGTTACCCTCTTAACTTAAATCTATGCCTTCTAGTTTTAGGTTCACCTTCGCTGGTAAAGGACTATTCGACATTTGACATTATCGACATTCCTTAGGATTTTACAGACTACTACAAGGTCACTCCTCTGGGACAACAAAAAGTCCCATCCTGTCCTCACAACGCAAGCCCACCAAACCTAGTAACATCCTCGTAAATCTTCTCTGCACCCTCTCCAGCGTAATGACATATACCTGGACGGCCAGAACTGTGCACAATATGCCACCAATATATCACTAAATGACTTGAACAGTTACAACATGATGTCTCAACTTGACTGATGAAGGTAAGTGTGCCAAATACCCTCTTCACCACCCTTCCTCACCACTTTCAGGCAACTATGTATCAGTTCAGCTCGGTTGCCTCCTATTGCAAATGACCATTGCCTGACACTTCTGTGGCACAAATTCTACATGTACTTATATGCCAATGGTGGAATAACATCCAGGTCTTGCTGCATGACTGGAGGTTTTCCAGCACTGATGTCAAGACTTCGATAATTGACAACTGTCAACTTCACAGCTTTTGTTGTATGGTAGATACCTGTTGACTTTTAACAAGGTCCCTTGCTTGTTAAGGCTTGTCCAATTGCTGTCAAGATGTCAAGGGCCATTTGTGTTTAATGTGAAAGGCAGCGACTCTCAACACATCGTGAATTCAGCCCGTTGGTTCATATGTCGATCAAGGAACTATAATGAGGTCTGGAGCTGATCCTGGCCAACCCTTAACTGGGCATTGGCAAACACATCATTGGTGAAGAGGTTCAACAGGATAGCTCTATTGAAAACACCTTACATCACTTAACTCAGATGATTGAGACTGATATAGGCAGTGACTAGTCAGAATAAATTTGCTCTACTTTTTGCAAAGGGAACATGATTATGCTTTTTTTCCCCCACATTGTTGGACAGATGCCAGAGTTGTAACTGTCTTGGTACACACCTTGGCTAGAGGCACAGCTTGCTCTGAAACCTTTTATCTTCAGTATTATATTTGGGATATTTTTTGGTGCCATGACCTTCGTAATCTCCAGCTGATTCTTAATATGTGGATTGAATAACCTGCTATTATTAAGGATAGGAATATTCACCTTTAGGACTTTCCTCTCCAATCTCTTTGCAATGGATATTGGGACTTCGTAGACAAGCAGTGGCCAGAGTATCCTTGGCAGGATACCATGCTGGTAAATCCATGCCTTGAAGCCCCGACCGGTCCACTGCTCTCAACCAGCTCTCCAGCTCCTGACAGATTGCCTGGTCTGATGTTGTATCCTTCAGGCTGCTGTTAAACACCTTGCCAATACTCTTCACTGGTCTTTCGGAGACAGTTGGGATTGGTGGCCCTTCAATGCTGAAGCGGAACCTGTCCATGACTTTGCCCTTCTTCAGCACCAGTGACCTTGATTTTCCTGACTTAAACCTCACCCTTGCCCATCCAATCAGTTTCTCCAACCCCTGCAGGATCCACCTGCCTCCTGGCACTGACTCTGATTAAAGTATAGGTTTTAGGCATGTGATAGTGTCAATAGTGAAGCCTAGGTAATCCCTGTTAGTAGTAGGCTCCAATATTGATTTATCTGGGTGAAGGATAAAACCCAAAGTTTCAAGGAGTTGTTTTAGTGGCTAACACTCCTGCGACAGCTTGTTCCCGGTGTTCTTCCTAATATGAGAACATCGTCCAGATAGGCCACGACTAAATGTTTTAGTTCTCATGGCCACTTTAAGAATTTTCGTAAATAGTCTGGGAGCTGTCGTTAACCCATTGGGCAAGGCTCGGTACTGCCATAGCTTGCCCATCCAGATAAATTTCAGATATTTATAATAATCTTTATGAATGGGTACCAAATAGTAAGCATCTTTGATGTCTATGCTTGCCATGTAGTATCCCTTGGAGATCAGTTGTCTGGCAGTGACAAATGTCTCCATTTTGATCTTTTTTGGTTTTGAGAAAAATATTTGATACAAATTCTTGCGGCTCGTGTGTGGGTCATTTCTATGATGCCTTTAGCCACGAACCGATCAAATTCAGCTTGTCCTTCTACCTTCTCAACTGCCGAGGGAAGGAACACCCTTTGGGGCATGTGCTGAACTGGCGGTTCTACGCCTGGTTTGAACTCAATTTTGTATCCACTAATACTGTTGAGTATAAACTTATTGTTAGTAAGGGAGCACCAAACATGCTTGAAGAACCTCAAACGTCCCCCTGTTAATACTACACCCTTTGTCTGTGTATGTTGACAGGAACCAGACCCACCTACCTCCATGTTTACTTGTGGGGTCGTTTTCGGTGGGTCTGGCCCAAGGTTGTCCGTGTTGGTGCTGTGGTGGGGCGGCGCATCTTCCCACGGCTCCGCCCTGGGCCCCGCTCTAAAAAAGAGCTCTGGAGGTAGTGGGAGGCGGTCACCAGGCTTTCACCAGCTCGGTATCTGCTGGTGGCTGCCGAGGCGTGCGGCCAACTGGGTGTCTTCACCCTGCTCGGTCCTGGCCCTGCCCTCATGAGGCCTACTGGTTTTGCCGCCCTCTTCCAACTCCTTCAGCCTTTTGGCCAGATCTGCACCAAATAGCATCGCCTCTCGTTCGGGCGCTGGAGCTTTGCAGAGGCCGGCATATGTTGGGTTGAGGGCAGGCCTGATGTTGTCCCGCCGTAGGCTATTTAGCTCATAGGTGGTGCTGCACATCAGTGCGAGGGCATCCTGCTGGGGTATGGTCAGGTCTTCATTCCCAACGGACTGAGCAAAGGCGGGTGACGGCTGCTGAGTGGGAGCTTCAGGACTCGCTGCATCTTGACTTCCTGAGCCCTGATTTGCTGCCCCAGCTGGTTCCAGATCTGCCCATTGACCGTTTTTGACCCTCAGCGCCTCGCAATTCTCTGGCGCTGTGTAATTTGTCAAGGGCCTGCTGGACGGCCTTGTCCTGCAGCGGGTTGTTGGACAGCCTGTTTATGCTGGCCGCCATTCTGGGTGGCAATACCATCCCAGTCGTTGGGGGCGCTGCATATCGGCCCACTACACCCAGTAGCTCTTCTTCTGGCACGCCCGGCATGCTGATGGTATCCTCCGCCTGCCCTTGGGATAGGCCAGCCCAGTCCTGGCCTCCCTTACTGCCCTCGAACATAGAGGGTACAGAAGGGTGTGGAGAGGAGGAGGCCAAAGCCCGTCCGCCTGGGAGATGCCGCATCTCCTCGTTAATCATTCGCTCTAGGAGCTGCCTCATGCAGCTGATCCGAGCGTCTCCCCTTTTCGGTGGGGGAGAGTGTTCCCGTTCCTCCGATTCATCGGAGGACACCGGCCGGTCGGTCTTATGAGTCGCCTTCCTCCCTGTGCGGGGCGTTGAAATCTGCAGCACTGGGGGCGGCTCGGTGTCGGGTGAGCGGGAGCGTTGAAAAGGCTCCTCCGCTGCGAGAGGCTGCCGTCCAGCTATGGACCCGTCCTCGGGTGGAGTTGGGCAGGCAGTCCTCCTGGCTGGTCGCTTTCGAGAGGCCATAATTCTCCCTGGAGCGACTCTGTAACAAAAAAGGCACTTACCTGAGGTCTTGTCTTTATGCTGCAGCTGGAGAGCCTGGCTCCAGCTGCTGCCGCTGTTGCACTGCTGACGTACTGCCGCGCCTGCGCGCTGGGTGGGTTCTTCTTCACGTAGTCACTCACGTGACTCCGAAGTAAAATCAGGGATGCACAAAAAATGCAGGCCTTGACCATGATGCCTTTACCCTGGAATCTGACTAAATTCTCAGGATGCTGTTTGCCATAGGTCCTATCAGGCCTCTGCTGTAGCCAGGATCTGAAGGGGAGAAGCATTGGAATCCTGTATGATTGAGGGAGAAGAGCTTAATGCTATTCTGTGATTGGCGAGGGGGGGGGGGGGGGGGAGGAGTGGAACTCTGCTGCAGTAATTGCTGGAGGTACGCAAGGAAGAGGCATGAGAGTCCTGTGGGGTAGTTGGAGAATAGAGGCACAGGAGACCCATGATTTGAATCAGTGTAGAGAGGAAGAGATCACAGACCCGTCTTGAGTTGAAGAGGGCAATGGGGGGAAAACATGGAGGCATTGAGATCCTATATTTTGAGTCACAGATGGGAATGGAGAGATAATGCCAAAGTTCAGGGATGGTGATAGGACAAGTGACTTGTAAAAATGGTTGGAGGGGGGAGGAGTGGATGTCCAAGTTTGTACTTGATCTGATTTATATAGCTTAGCCATAGATCCTGTGCTGCGCCTCCTCCATTTCCAGAGTGAGGCTCAGCACAAATTGGAGGAACAGCTCCTCATATTTTGCTTAGGTAGTTTACACCCCAGCGGTATGAACATTGACTTCTCTAATTTTATATAACCCTTGCTTTCTCCCTACTTCCCTTCCCCCTTTCCAGCTCTCCCACAAAACCTACTGTCTCTGCCGCTTCCTTTCTTTTTTCCCACCCCTCGCCATCTCCCCCCACCCCACCACATCAGTTTGAAGAAACGTCGCCTATTCCTTCTTTCCCTAGATGCTACCTCACCCGCAGAGTTTCTCCAGCATTTTTTTTGTCTACCTGTATATTGTGAAGCTTTTGCTTGGAAACCTCTGCAAATGGCTGTCTGAACTAGTCTGATTTGCCTACATTTGCCCCATATCCCTGTAAACAGTTTCTAATGATGTACTTTTGCAAATATATTTTAAACATTATAATTATACCTACCTCTGTAGTTTCCTCTGGCAACTCATCCAAATATCCATCACCCTCCACGTGAAAACGTTATCCCTTAGGTCCCTTTTAAATCGTTACCCTCTTAACTTAAATCTATGCCTTCTAGTTTTAGGCTCGCCTTCGCTGGTAAAAGACTTCGACATTTGACATTATCGACATTCCTTAGGATTTTACAGACTACTACAAGGTCACTCCTCTGGGGCAACAAAAAGTCCCATCCTGTCCTTACAACGCAAGCCCACCAAACCTAGTAACATCCTCGTAAATCTTCTCTGCACCCCTCTCCAGCGTAATGACATCATACCTGGACGACCAGAACTGTGCACAATATGCCACCAATATATCACTAAATGACTTGAACAGTTACAACA
Source organism: Leucoraja erinaceus (assembly GCF_028641065.1). NCBI lineage: Eukaryota > Metazoa > Chordata > Chondrichthyes > Rajiformes > Rajidae > Leucoraja > Leucoraja erinaceus. The sequence goes on along the minus strand of NC_073383.1, from coordinate 10,375,688 downwards.
TGATGTCTCAACTTGACTGATGAAGGTAAGTGTGCCAAATACCCTCTTCACCACCCTTCCTCACCACTTTCAGGCAACTATGTATCAGTTCAGCTCGGTTGCCTCCTATTGCAAATGACCATTGCCTGACACTTCTGTGGCACAAATTCTACATGTACTTATATGCCAATGGTGGAATAACATCCAGGTCTTGCTGCATGACTGGAGGTTTTCCAGCACTGATGTCAAGACTTCGATAATTGACAACTGTCAACTTCACAGCTTTTGTTGTATGGTAGATACCTGTTGACTTTTAACAAGGTCCCTTGCTTGTTAAGGCTTGTCCAATTGCTGTCAAGATGTCAAGGGCCATTTGTGTTTAATGTGAAAGGCAGCGACTCTCAACACATCGTGAATTCAGCCCGTTGGTTCATATGTCGATCAAGGAACTATAATGAGGTCTGGAGCTGATCCTGGCCAACCCTTAACTGGGCATTGGCAAACACATCATTGGTGAAGAGGTTCAACAGGATAGCTCTATTGAAAACACCTTACATCACTTAACTCAGATGATTGAGACTGATATAGGCAGTGACTAGTCAGAATAAATTTGCTCTACTTTTTGCAAAGGGAACATGATTATGCTTTTTTTCCCCCCACATTGTTGGACAGATGCCAGAGTTGTAACTGTTTTGGTACACACCTTGGCTAGAGGCACAGCTTGCTCTGAAACCTTTTATCTTCAGTATTATATTTGGGATATTTTTTGGTGCCATGACCTTCGTAATCTCCAGCTGATTCTTAATATGTGGATTGAATAACCTGCTATTATTAAGGATAGGAATATTCACCTTTAGGACTTTCCTCTCCAATCTCTTTGCAATGGATATTGGGACTTCGTAGACAAGCAGTGGCCAGAGTATCCTTGGCAGGATACCATGCTGGTAAATCCATGCCTTGAAGCCCCGACCGGTCCACTGCTCTCAACCAGCTTTCCAGCTCCTGACAGATTGCCTGGTCTGATGTTGTTTCCTTCAGGCTGCTGTTAAACACCTTGCCAATACTCTTCACTGGTCTTTCGGAGACAGTTGGGATTGGTGGCCCTTCAATGCTGAAGCGGAACCTGTCCATGACTTTGCCCTTCTTCAGCACCAGTGACCTTGATTTTCCTGACTTAAACCTCACCCTTGCCCATCCAATCAGTTTCTCCAACCCCTGCAGGATCCACCTGCCTCCTGGCACTGACTCTGATTAATTGAAGTAATACTATTCAAATAATGATATATCGGCATGTGTTAAATCAAATCTTGAATAATAAAAGTTAGATGGAAATTTAATTCAGCTGAAAAAAAAAAAAATCGAATTACTTTCAAGCTCAACAGAATCTCAGAGAATAGATAAAGCAAAGTTAAATCTGTTGCAAATTATTTGAAATATGAACATATGAATAAGTTTTATAAGCACATATTTCTGCACAATGCCACTGATAGAAAATACTGAATATTTGTATCCATTACAAGTTATTTTATGTTTTTTGTGAACTTCATTTAGTCAGTTAACGACTACTATCGGCTTATTGTGTGTCCTTCGCATTCAATCTAAAAATAAATGAGGATTGCACTTTGGCGGATTAATTCATACTTTAAAAAACACGTGGCTTTACTAAATGTTCTAATGTTTGATCAGTACAGGAGAAATGCATTAGTATTAAAGGCATTGATTGTGTTTTCTAGTGTGTTATTTTGCTTGTTCAACGTGAATCTACTATTTACATACAGAAAATCTTCAGCACGGGATGTGATTTGGGTCTTTAGTTTATTTTACCAATATTTGAGTAACCACATGGGAGAGAGCCAGGATTTTTTTGACAAAGAAGTATTGTGCAAAATTGAAACTGCATATTCATTACAGTTTTTCATATAGCTACCTGATACCTGAGACACATGGAAGGCTAGCATTAATGTTCAACTCCAATTACTTTGGAAGGAAATTGGTGGCTACCTTCTTGACATCTTTGTTATTGTGAATGTGAACTCACATATTTCTGCACGATGCCACGATAGAAAGTTTAGACGGTTTTATCTAAACAACTAAGAAGGAAAAAGTGATAGGCTAATGATGTGAAACTTTGGAGGAAATTTGATTTTGGAGGCATTTTCATGTCCTCTCCTATTAATAATTGTTAATTGGGAATTCCATTCATGCTAAACCTGGACAAGTTACCATTGTGCATGTTGCGACTGGTGAAAAATTTGATGATGGCTGTGCCATGGAATGTCAAGAAAAGAGTGATTAAATATTTTGTTTTTGGAGATGGTTATTTTCAGGCACTGGTGTGCCAATATTCATACTTGCCTCTTATTAAACCAATCTTGTTATTCATTTTTGCTTACTTTGGAACTAAACATTGAGCAACACTTCTCCCCTGTGCACTCGCTGCCTCACCCCAAACATTGATCTGATGACGGTCATCAAAATACAGGAAAAGATAGGTTAGGCCTTCACGCTGGCCAGAGGGCCTCCTGTAGCAATATCCTGGGGATTGAGATCATTAACCATCATTGACCACAACTATTCCCTTTGTGGTTGGTTCTTGACAGTGAGGAGATTTCCTCGATTCCCATTTTTATGTGAGCTTGTTGATATCAGACGAAATATTTTTGTCATAACATAAAAAGCAATCGGTGGGCGGCGCGACTCACGTCACAGCGGCCTCTGCCATCCAATGTCTTTTTATTATTTTCTGTCTCGTTTCAATGTAGTTTTTAATTTTATTTTTTTGACGGGGTATGTGTGTGGGGGGCGTGGGGTGGGGAAACTTTAAAATCTTTCCCCTGCACGGGAGACCCGACCTTTTCTTTGTCGGGTCTCCGTTGTCGTTGGGGTTGCAACGTGGAGCGGCCTCCAGCAGGAAGCGACCTGGGGCTCCAGTCGCGGAGCTGCGGACCTACTCACCATCGCGGAGCTGGCCGAGTTTGGAGCGGTGGTGGCGCGCTGCTGTGACCCGACCCCCGGAGATTCGGAGGCTCCAACCGCAGGTCTGGCAGACAGGAACACCGGGAGCCCTGCGGGTCCCTGCTGGGAGACCGCTTTTCGGGGCTTCCGCAACGGCGACTTCTCCCGCCCAAGTTGCAGGGTTGAAGATTACCTGGAGCGGGGCCTTACATCACTGCCCCGCGCGGCTTGGAATGGCCGCGGGACAACAAGACCCGGAGCATGGCCTTGCATCACCCGGCGTGGCTTGAATGACCACGGGACAATTACCATCGCCCGCCGGGGGCTTTGACTCTGACATTGGGGTGGAGAGGGGAGTGCAGGGGAGAGATACGTTTTTTGCCTTCCATCACAACGAGGAGGAGATGCGCTGTGATGGATGTCTGTGTAAATTGTGTTGTGTCTTGGGTCTTCTTTTTGTATGTATGACTGCAGAAATAACATTTCATTTGGACCTCAACGAGGTTCAAATGACAAATAAAATTGTATTGTATTGTATTTCGGATCTGGAATCCAGGTCTTTTGATCAGATTTAGAACAAGGATCTAATCTTGGAACAGAGGCTAAGCTGGAAGCCAAACTCAGTGTTCGTAATTGAGTTATTGGAGTGCAAATGTCACTTGATGTTACTGTTGACAACAATTTCCATCACCTCGCTGGTAATTGAGAGAAGACAGATGGCCAGATTGGATTTTTCATTTTTAAATCGAGTTAGACATGTTTCCACATCATCAGGCAAATACCTGTGTTGCAACAGTACTTAACCTGTCATTCAACACTGACCTCAGTGGTAGTCTTGATACTATCAAGCGTGTTAGTGACAGGCATTGAACACTCCTTCAGAGAGCCTTTCTGCACTCGCCGCTTCTTCAAAGTGTTACGCAATATGGAAGAATATAAATTCATCACTAGGGGGGGAGAACTATATGTGGTAATCAGCTCGTGGTTTTATCTATCAGGGATTACCCGATTATATGACATCTGTTGGGGGCTGACACCAATACTTAAGGACTTTTATATTCACTCTACTAATTAAACACCATTGTGCCATCACATTTGACTGCATATACCCACGGATTATATTGGGAGCATAGCTATTGCTAGATTAATCACCCATATTATGAACATCACAGTCATGAAGACATCTTTATAGGTCACCTTTTTTAATTATGCCACGGCCTTGTCGAAATCTGGTGCACAGTTAAGTGCTACATTGTTCTTGATTCTTGTTGATCCAGATCTTACTGTTGAAGGGCCACCAGATCTTTCGGATCAAGTGCTGACAAGTTTGCATGTATTTTCTAACTTAAAAATCTGCAGTTTACAGTTAACATGGTCCATCATTGAATGCCACATAAAATCCAAAAACAAACCATGAACCTACTGAGATTCTTAGCACTAATGCAGCAGAATCTGTTCATTGATGTTGTACCAGGAGCAGGTGCAGGATCAATGATCCCTCCATTTAATGGAGATTTTACAGCTTTAAGGAAGAAAGGGCCATTTAATTGTGCTGTCATTAATGTCATTGATTAACTAAGAATTTTTAAATAATTCCTTCTCTTTAAAAAAACTATTACATTTTATATTTGTTCCATCAGCTTTACTGACAGGTATTTTCTAAATGATTACATTATTTCATGTTGCTAATATCTATTCATAGATAGATGCCAAATTAATCTGGTAATGTGGGGAATTTTTGACATCTTATGACCGCTTCGAAAATAGATTTTACTTTTAAAACAACAAGATTGTGTTATTGACAAAGAAGCACAGGTAATAAATAAGGGTCAAATAAAGCTTTTTTTTTGCATTCCGAACACTAAGGTTATAAGGCTCAAATATTTTGAAGGTTTCTGGGTACTAAACAGTAATTATGTGATATTGACTTTCTCTTTCTACTTGCCTTGATCATTTATCATGAGGACAGGTACCAATTGTTAGCCAAATTAAAGTTATATTTCACATTTAATAGGGCATAGTTTTTTTTTTTTGCATGCTGCCTGACTTGCTGAATGCTTCCACCATCTTCTATTTTGTTTTGGATTTTCAGCATCTGCATTTCTTGCTGCATTTTACATTTATCTATTCTGCTATGGTTAGCCACCAGTGGGATGCATTGTGGTATTATATTTTAGATAATTTTAAAATAAATTAGAAATATGAAAGCACTTGTATGATTAATTTAAGAATGTGGAGATCGTATATGGTAATATTAACGTTTGATTAATTATTAATGAAAAAGCTAGCAGATAGACGGTTGATTTCAAATGTAAAGTGCAGTTCATTGAAGACTACATGCAAAGTTAAAGTTTTTGGTGTGGCGGCGCCTAACGGCAGCGGCTCGACTGCAGTCCGTCCGTCTTTTTTAATTTTTGTCTCGTTAAATGTATGTGTTGATTCTATTTTTGTTATTTTTTTAGCTGTGTATATGTGCGGGGTGGGGGAAACCGTTAATCTCTTCCCTGTACGGGAACCCGACTTTTCCCTGTCGGGTCTCCGATGTAGTTGGGCCTAATATCGTGGAGCCGGCGGCGGCCTCCGGCCGGAACTATCCTGAGGGCTCCAGTCGCGGAGCCTGCGGGCTCGCCATCGCGGAGCTGGCCGACCGGAGCGGGAAGAGCTGTGGTGGCGCGCGGCTGCGACCCGACTTCGGAGCTTCGGAGGCTCCAGCCGCAGGCCCGGTGGACAGGAACATCGGGAGCTTGCAGGTCCCTGGTGGGAGACCGCATTTCGGAGCTCCCGCAACGGCAACTTTTCCCACTGGAATCGCGGGTTTTAAATGACTCGGAATGGGGCCTAACATCGCCCGGCGCGACTTAAACGGCGGCAGGACTTACCATCGCCCGCTGGGGGCTTTAATATTGGGAGCCCCAGTCGCCTCAACGTTGCAGTGGGACTGCTGGACCCGGGAGAAGAACAAAGGGAAGAGATAAGACTTGCCTTCCATCACAGTGAGGAGGTGTTGGAGATACTCAACAACGTACCTCGGTGACTGCCAATCACCACCCCCCCCGGACACTTATTATTATTTATTCAAATCATTTGCTATGTCGCTCTTCCAGGGAGATGCTAAATGCATATCATTGTCTCTGTACTGTACACTGACAATGACAATTAAAATTGAATCTGAATCAGATTCACTGTGATGGATGTTTGTGTAAATTGTGTTAAGTGTGTGTCTTGGTTTTTTTTGTAATATTAAGACTGTGGAAATGCAATTTCGTTCAAACCAATCTGTTTGAATGACAATAAAAGGCATTCTATTCTATTTACATAATATGTCATCGCAGGCTTTTAGCTAGTCAGGAAATAACATGAAAAATCAAAAAGGTGCAGATGTTGACACTTGACCTGACCTGCTTGGTGATCCTCACATTTTCTGTTGATGATGGGTCTTCAACCTAAACCATTAGTTCCCTGTTTCTCTTTTCGCAGATCCTGCCTGGTCTGATTACAGTTATGTCGGTTCATGAACCTGATGGTTGTAGGAAAATAGCTGTTTCTGTGTCTGGTGGTGTGTGACTTCTGTACCTCCTTCCTAATGAGAGCAGTGAGAAGGCGGCATGGGCAAGATGGTGGGGATCTTTGGTACAAGATACTGTTTTCTTGAGGCAACACCTCATGTAGATGCTTTTGATGATGTGCCTGTGATAGTGCATTTCTGTGCATCGGAATTGCCATACCCGGCCATGATGCAACCAGTTAGGAAACTTTCTACAGTACATCTGTAGACATTTAATGACACAAATGCATTATGTGCTGGACCCAGGACATGTCATCAGGATGTTCATACCCAGGAATTTGAAGCTGATTACTCTCTCCACCTCCACCACACCAATGAAAACTGGCATGTGGTCCGCCAACTTGCCCTACAATGAATTCCTTGGTCTTGTTGATGTTGAGTGAGAAGTTGTTGTTGGAGCACCACTCAAACATGTGTTCTATCTCTCGCCTTTATGCTGACTCATCGCCCCAGGCAATTTAGCCAACTACAGTTAGCAAATAGAAGGCATTCAGGCTTTGCCTGGCCACACAATCATGGGTCTAAAAAGAGTAGAGCAAGAGGCTGATCATGCCATCTGAAGTGCATCTGTGTTGATTGTCAGTAAGGAGGCGATGTTGTTACCAATCCCCAGGTCTGCTAATGAAGAGGTCAAGGATACAATTGCAAAAGTAGAGGCGAAATGCCAGGTCTTGGAGCTTGATGATGAGTTTGGAAGGAATTAAAGTGTTGAACCCCAAGCTGTGATCAATGAACAGCAGCCGGACGTATATGTTTCTGTATCAAGATGGTTCAGAGAAGAGTGGACAGCCACTGAGATGGAATATGCTCATCAGCTGGCCAATACCATACCTACGGTGAAGCATGGTGGTGACAGCATCATGCTGTGGGGATGGTTTTCAGCGGCAGGAACTGGGAGACTAGTCAGGACCGAGGGAAAGATGAACGGAGCAGAGAGATCCTTGATGAAAACCTGCTCCAGAGCGTTCTGGACCTCAAACTGGTGGAGGTTCACTTTCCAACAGGACAACAACCCTAAGCACACAGCCAAGACAACGCAGGAGTGGCTTCGTGACTGTCCTTGTCCTTGAATGGCCCAGCTAGAGCCCGGAATTGACTCCGATCGAACATCTTTGGAGGGACCTGAAAATAGATGTGAATCAACTCTCCCCATCCAACCTCACAGAGCTTGAGATGATTTGCAAAGAAGAGTGGGAGAAATTACCCAAATACAAGTGTGCCAAGCTTGTAGCGTCATACCCAAGAGGACTTCAGGCTGCAATCACTGCCAAAGGTGCCTCAACAAAGTACTGAGTAAAGGGCCTGAATACTTATGTAAATGTGATATTTCAGTTATTTATTTTTAATTACTTTGCAAAAATTTCTAAACACTTGTTTTTGCTGTTTTATTATGGGGTATTGTGTGTAGATTGATGATTAAAAAAATGAATTTAATCCATTTTATAGTAAAGCTGTAACGTAACAAAATGTGGAAAAAGTGAAGGGGTCTGAATACTTTCTGAATACATTGTACCTTTGTGCAATTCTGATATATTCATTGATAATATTTATTTTTATAATACTATTCTGTGCAATATCTTATATTCTGGTAAGGGTGCATACGTAGACAAAATGTGTATGCGTGTGTGAATCTGTGTGTATGTGTCACTGTATGTGCATGTGAGTGTATGAATTTTTTTTTCTTTCACTTTTTTGCTGTTATTTTATTGTTATTTTTTGTTCTTGTACATTTGAGCTTCGCTCAGGCAGTGCACCTGAATTTTGTTGTATGCACCACTACAATGACAATAAAGTAATAAGATTAAAGTTAAAGTATGCAAAACAAATTGGATCCAGGTTATTTCCAAGACAGAGGTTGATTCATGCCCAAACCAGCCTCTCGAAGCATTTCATTACAGTAGATGTTAATGCCACCATGTGGTATCCATTGAGGCAAGTCACTGTGCTCTTCTTGGGAACCGATATGTTAGATGCCCTCTTGAAGCAGGTGGGAATTGAGATATTGTTAAATGTCTTTCGCTCCACCAGTCAGTTGGTCCACACAGGTCTTTATGTTCATTGGTGGAGTGGTTTTTGACACTGAAACTTTTTGATGCAGGGTAAGCATGCTACCAAATCACCAATCAAATTATAAATAGCACCTATAATTATAAATGAAAGATGGAACTGTGTACTCAGCCAGAAAAATCACCCGCACTGGACATTTTTCATGGATTTATCCTTTTTAAGGACACAAGAGGAAAGTCTGCTCCCCAACGCAAGATTCCACCACTCACCTGTTCCCCTCACGCAAGCCAATCCACCAACACAATCTTTCACCACCCAGGCATAGCCCTCAACTGCGTAGACGTGGCTCATTTCTCCTCATTCCCCAGCACTCCCTCCTTCTCCTCTTCACCCTCTCTCTTCAATTCCTAGAGAAGGAGGGAAGGTAGAGAGGGAGAGGTGGTAGAGAGGGAGGGGGAGGGGTAGATAGGGAGAGGGACGGGGTAGAGAGAGAGAGAGGGAGGGGGAGGGGTTAGATAGGGAGGGAGGGGATAGAGAGGGTGGGTGAGGGTAGATAGGGAGGGGGAATCTCCCTCTTCCACCCCGCCCATCTCCCTCCTCCACACCCCCCCCCCCCACCTCCAACTACTACCCCATCTCCCTCCTCATGTCCCTTATTCTCCCATTCCTTGCCCCAGGACCTACCCAGGTCGTTGAGCAGCGCCAAGGCCTGGAACTCGGCCTGGTTCTCGTACTCAGCCCGGCCCTCACTGTAGTCTCCAGCTGTCAGCTCGGCCACCGCCTGGGCTTCAGTGCAGGCCCTGACTTCATCTCCAGACTCCAGCTGTCAGCTCGGCCGCTGCCTGGGCTCCAGTGCAGGCCCTGACTTCATCTCCAGACTCCAGCTGTCAGCTCGGCCACTGCCTGGGCTTCCAGTGCAGGCCCCAACTTCATCTCCAGACTCCAGCTGTCAGCTCGGCCACCACCTGGGCTTCAGTGCAGGCCCCCTTCATCTCCGGGCTCGTCCCTGACCCTGGACCCTGGCTCATCCTTAGTTCCAGCGGCGGCTTCTTTCTCGGCCCCGGTCACGGCCCCATCGCAAGCCCCAGTCTCGGCCCTCATCCCAGCTCCAGCACCACCCTCCCTGTCAGGCGCCGGCAGCCACCACTCCTTGTTCACTGCGAGCGCTGGAGTGCCCCTCCCACCCGGAGTGTCCCGTCCTGCCTTGCGAGTGCATTGTGACGTCACTCAGGTTTATTTTCCAAAATGGGTGGGTTTTTGGGCTGTTTTTAAAACTTTAAACGATTAATAACTTCGGAAATATAGGTGGGAATGCGAAGGGAAGATGTTTATTGCCTCGACGGGAAAAATGACTTGTATAGGGGTGTCATTGTTCTACTCTTGAAAGCACGCATAATAATTTTTGAACATGCCGAAGTCATTGCCATTTTTATGCTTTCCAATTTCATTTGTGGGAGCTGATTGTGTGCGATCACTGCCACTGATGTCGATCATCCGCCTGTGACTCTAGCTTAGGAACCTGCCCAAAGGCTCGGCAGTCGGCGGGATTGGAAACCTATCTGAAGGCTCGTCTGTTGGCGGGATCGGGAACCCACCCGAGAGCTCAGCAGTTGGCTTAACCGGGAGGGAGTTGGAGAAGTCGGACCCAAGAATCAAGGGCCGGTGGGAGGGTGAACTGGAGTAATGCCTCCAGCGCCTTCAGGTAGGCTGCAGGAGGTTCCCCTGGGACACAAGGATGGCTGGGCGAGGAGATAAGTGGGACGTCGGTTCCAGTACATCGAGCGTGCAGGCCGACTGGACTGAACTTGGCATAATGGCGCCTAAATTGGCGGCACCTGCATGTGTATTATATGCAAAATGAATTTCACTGTGCAGTTGCATATGCGACAAATAAAGCACTATTTAACGTATTTAAACTTGTACTTTTTGTTCATCGGTGGAGTGGTTCTTGACCCTGAAATGTTATGATTTAGGGTGACCATGCTACCAAGTCACCAGTAACATTTTGTGGAAATGTATTTTACTGCTTTGTGTGTAAATAGCACTGTGCAGCATTTTGTTTTTCCTGTAGAAGCTGTTGTTGCCAATATCACAGTAAAACAAGAAGTACCAGTGATATTGGATGGAATAAATATAGCTAAAGAGGAGGCATTTTAAGTAGTAAAAATAGAAAGTCTGGATCTTTTATTCGAAGTCGAGTATACTCAAAAGATATCCTTGGTTGTTGTGTAAGTTAAGGTGAGAACAGCAGAGGCTGGGTCTTTTATTTTCCAATTATTCCTTGGATGTAGGATTGGTGCTCGAGGATTATTGGATTACAGGTGTCATTCTGCATTCTGAAAAAGGAGAAAGATAAGAACCTAACAATGACATTGGAAAAACCTAGAATAAAGCTTAGAGAAAAGATTGTTGCTATTTGGAAAGATGATAAATAAATGGCAGACAAGTAACCTGGGTTTTTTAGTTGTCGCTAATCATTTTCAATCATCCACAATTCTGGATAAATTATTTTTGTTCTTTTTTAGTTTAAAGTCAAATTCCAAATTGTAGAAGGCCCTATTTTAATGATATGAGCTTCTATTTTTCTTCCAATTTACAAAAAAAAATGTATTGTCACCGTAAAATACAGGCATGAAAATTGCTCACGTGCTTCCTTCTGTTCATTTTTTATTCTGTCTGAATAATTTAAGTATCAAACGTGAAGCATTTCTGGTTGCTGATTATGAATATGTGATTCTGTTACATTCTGTTTATAGTTTGTTTGGTTGTTTGTTTGTTTGTCTTTTTGCACAAAGTCCGCGAGCATTGCCACTTTTCATTTCACTGCACATCTCGTATGTGTATGTGATGAATAAACTTGACTTGACTTGACGACTTGCTGGAAATGCTTTCTTGTTTAATAAAGGAAAATGGTGAAATAAGTATCAAAAGGTTTCTGTCTTTTCAAACTTAGATAGGAATAAAGATGGTGAATTTGAGAGGAATCCGTGCTTAAGTCTAATCCAAACATTCACTCTGTCGGGAAAAGGTATTTATACCCGAGGTGGGGACTGCTAAAGCCATAACTGAAGCAACAAAACTATCATTTACTCTATTGGTTTCCTGCAAATTCTTCATTGATTTCTGATTACACCACTAGATGGCGCACAATATTTAAAAAGGACATTCAATGGTATTAATCATTGTGCCTACCAGAAACGGGAGAATTAGTTTACCAGATCAATAACAAAATACGTCAATATCATCTCCTTTGCATATAAATATCCCAAGGGGGTACAGGCATATTATCAAATAAAATTTGATGACAAATTACAAGCGTGGGTGACCAATTGTTTAGTCTGAAGATTAAGTTCAAAGGTTTAAATGTGGAACGTTTAGTCTATGTGCCTTAATAATCCTTTGCACCTTTGTGTAAAATGTCTACCAACCAGAATTTTTGAAATTTTCAGCTAATTTAACTTTGAGGAGACTAAGGATCCCATTACCTTTCATGTGAAGAGCTTCCTGGCATCACGCCCTGAATACAAGAGGTCAAATTTTAAAAGAGCACCCTTTGTTCTGCATGCTTTCTTTGAAGGAAATTGGCTTAGCCACCTATTCTGTGACATGAGGTGGGAGATTGCAACCTTCATGTGGTCCGCCCTGTTTCGACGAATGCAATCAACCTGCACAATCAAATAAGATTAAACAGAAGAAGTTGTCCTACAACTTTAAGCTGTGCACATACGCAAGAAGATTCTATCACATCATGTGTTCTTCTTAAAACCTCCATTGCATCAATTTTGTAATGTTTCATATTACTGTTCATGCAACGTTGCCATAACTTAACTCTTAGAAAACCTGATTGGAAGTCAGGCAAAGTTATCATTGGGCATACCATGTTTCTACCAAGTCTTTAACTTAAAGACAGCCATCAGCTACCATGTTTCTAAATTCGGCTGATGGCTGTCTTTAAGTTAAAGTATAGAGTGCGTTTGCTGTAGAAATATATTTGAAATAGGCAATGATTTTGTTTTGGAGGCACAGGTAACTGCAGATGCTGGAATCTTGCAAAAAAAAAAGCGGGAAGCTGTTGGAGGAACGCAGTGGGTCAGGCAGCATCTGTGGAGGGAAATGGACGGTTGATGTTTCAAGTCAAGATCCTTCAATTGGACTGAATGAATAAAGGGGAAGTATCCAATATAAAGAGGTGGGGATGGGGTTGTTGCAAGGGCTAGCATGATTTTGTTTTCTCAGGAGAAGTGAGCAAAGTAAAATAAAATGATGAAAAATAAAATAAAAATCTAAACAATTTCATGTTTTTCCAACCATCCCTACAGGTTTCTGCACACTGGAGCTATGTGTTGTGGGTGTTAACTTGACTTGACTTGCTGGAAATGCTTTCTTGTTTAATAAAGGAAAATGGTTAAATAAGTATCAAAAGGTTTCTGTCTTTTCAAACTAAGATAGGAATAAAGATGGTGAATTTGAGAGGAATCCGTGCTTAAGTCTAATCCAAACATTCACTCTGTCGGGAAAAGGTATTTATACCCAAGGTAGGGACTTTAAGTTAAAGTATAGAGTGCGTTTGCTGTAGAAATATATTTGAAATAGGCAATGATTTTGTTTTGGAGGCACAGGTATCAGCAGATGCTGGAATCTTGCAAAAAGAGGTGGGGATGGGGTTGTTGCAAGGGCTAGCATGATTTTGTTTTCTCAGGAGAAGTGAGCAAAGTAAAATAAAATGATGAAAAATAAAATAAAAATCTAAACAGTTTCATGTTTTTCCAACCATCCCTACAGGTTTCTGCACACTGGAGCTATGTGTTGTGGGTGTTAATTCAGTTGATAATACGAGCATAAATTGTTTATTTAAAAAATAATTCTCACCCTCTCACTGATAGAAACCCGTTTCCTTTCCATGCCATGGTATCATTTTATCTCCAGTGAGCAACCTACATCACCGTGTTCAATCTGTGCTGATCTCTCTCATGGAAGTCGTATTCTTTCCTTCCACATTGCACAGAAAAATCCCAGGATATGTTGTTGACTAACAATGTATTTAGAAAGCAAATGTGGAAAACTGCAGTCCAAAACTAGGACAAACAATAACCAATTATGGGGAAACAATGATTTGCCCATCCTGACTGAGATGATCCAGGATAATGAACAAATTGTAAGTGATATGTATATAATATCATCACTACATCTTGTGTAAAGAAAACATATATAATCATACCTCCTAGTATCTTTTCAGTAGTATGTTGAAACTAAGTGATTTTTCCAATGGTATGAGAAGTTAAGAGAACATTTTGAAATTATGTTTCCTCTCTCATTCACAATTGTGTCTCACAAAATGTATTTCTGACCATATTGGCCACATTGCCCAAGCAGCTCTGTTCAGGACATGTAACTGAATGCTATGTGCAACAAGGAGTTACATCCCACACGCCCACTCTGAAGCGTCTTCATAGCAGCGGTTATTTGACCTATCTGTCACACTGGCTTCTCATAAAAGGCCCTGGTTTAGGTTTTTATGTAGGCGTATACGCAGTACTTTTCGAACTGTTAAACAAAAGTCGTAAATTGCAAAAAAAATTGCTCGTGTATGGATGAGTCATTCCTCAGTTTCAGTTTGTGTAAGTGTGATGCAAATCTTAATATGATCCATTAACAGCTTCCTTACGCATATCAGCAAGCAGCCATTGCTAAGAATGATGGTGTGCATTAATAATCAATGGTTAAACTACATACAACACTCGTTGCTCTTATGAAAACCTGACCGCAAGCATGGATTCCTCTCAAATTCACCATCTTTATTCCTATTTAAGTTTGATAAAGCAGAAACCTTTTCAGACTTACTTATTAACCTCCTTGCTTTATTAAAAAATAAAGCATTTTCAGCAAACACAAATGCTTCACTTTTGATTCTCAAATTATTCATACAAATTAAGGAAGGACTCTATTTCCTGATTATATACTAAATATCTCATGATTACAGCAATGCACCTAAAATGACTAGTTCCCAATCTCCGCAAAAGCAAATGGAGAAAGATACCCATGAATATCTGTCTTGAACGGTCATGAGTGCAGTCAAGTGGTGCCCTTGATTCCCGCCCAAATTATAGCCTCCATTACTTATAGATATAAACAGTGGAGGAACAGAGAATGTAACTTTTCCTCTAGTTATGGCATCATTAAGCCATAGTAAATGTAAGGCCAATGAAGATCAAGGGATAAACACCACACTAGAGCCACACATGATGCTCAGAAACAAATGATTGTGGTTGTTCAGTCAACTGGTTATAGCCTTAAGATATCTCTGCAAGAATTCCTCTGGGTAGGGATCTAGATCCAATCATTGTCATGTCCTTAATCAAACTATCATAAAATCGGAAGTTAAACATGCTGTGAATTCTACTGCATTTTGCAAACCAGATTGATTTACCATATTTTAAATTGCAACTCCTCCAAAAGTAAGTACCTTGGGCTGGACAATTGCAACTCCTCCAAGGAAGTACCATGTCCTGGACAATATCTCACACTGGGCTGGTAACATTCCCTCTGCAAAATTGGCAGGCAATGATAATCGGCAATGACCATAGTCAATGACCATCAACTGTCTGTCTCCCCATAATCTTCCATTATTGAATACCCCTCCATCAATATCTTGGAGGGAGGAGGGAGATTTTTATTAATCCGAAAATGAACACTCACATCAACAATGTTTTATGCACATTAGGTAGAGACCTCAATTACCCAGCCTAAATTCCTCAAATCCATTTCACCATCTAAGTTCAAGTTGCATTTTCACCATCCAGAAATAATCCATTTAATCAGAGTCTCTGGTGCTCAACTCAGAATTCACTCCATTACCCTCATTCCCATGTTTGTGGCATGTGCCACCTTCAAACCAATTCACGTGTTTAGGCCATTAGAACATTTCACTCCATAACCCTGAAACAGCAAGAAAAATAGAGCAGCAAGTTCTATAGATTACCTTCATCTTAAAGTTTCCTACAAAGCCATGTAACATCTTGAATAGTTCTTCCAAAGTGTACGGTGGTAAAATCATGAAATTCCCAGTTTAATTTACTGTTGAATTATCCTCTGCACCAGTCAAAAAGACCCACTATCGAGCCTCAAAAGAAATAGGTTTGCAACAAATACAGCTTTGTTAAGAGAACCAATTCGAGTAAATAATAAGGCAGCCAGTTGAGTTTAAGAAGGAACTGCAGATGCTGGAAAATTGAAGGTACACAAAAATGCTGGAGAAACTCAGCGGGTGCAGCAGCATCTATGGAGTGAAGGAGATAGGCAACGTTTCGGGCCGAAACCCTTCTTCAGACAGGGTTGAAGGCAACCAGGCAGGCTTACCATACTTTAGGACAATTGATTGCCTATGTATTATTCAAGACATGTTGCCGAGAGAAATTTGTGGACAAGGATCAAATTTAATTAACAAAATAAACCTGTGTAAAAATAAATTACATTTGCATATTTCCATTTACCTAGATCTGCAATGTGGCCTCAATGACATATTTGTACCAAATTATTTTTTTCTTGGATTGAATTTCAAGACAAGATGATGTTAAAAAAATGGATAGTAGGTGGGGATGTGGGGGTGGAGGGGTGCAGTTGTCATCCATCGCTTCTCAATCATTTTCTGATCCCCCCCCCCCTCCCTATTCATACAAAGAGTGCAATCATAGACACATTGTAAACAGTGTCACAAAAACGGATTGGTCTTAAAAATAAATGCAGCCTCATTTGTTTACTTAGGTTTGCAAGATGCATCATACTTGTACATCCCATTTATCTCATAATATATAATCAATGCTTATAGCTCTGCAGTTGTTTCATAATAACAGAAGCCATGGGGAATATTTCAATAACCTGATTATTTTTTATTACACTCTTAGACTCATTAAACTATTTGTAAAGTTCTGCAATTGACAATGGCTCATTTTGTAAATTATACACTTTAGAGGTGCAGAAACAAGTGAAGCATTCATAAAATTTGAAATATTGGTCTGACTGCAAAGTGTATTCACACCATGGGAAATTACCATTTTCTTACGTGTGTCGGTGATGGTTTGAAAAGACAAGTTTCACAAAATTATTTTAACTCTGCAAATTCAACTTTTCTCTGAACGATTGGACAAGGAAAAATCTCCATAAATTAAATCCCACGCAAAGTAAAATTCTCAAAACTTTCTGTCATGTTCTATTAATGACCATTCCAATTTGACTTCTGACATATAACTTCTGGTTTCATATATGTCCTGTTATATGTAGAAATAATCTAATGCAATGTGTATCATAAGCCTTTATATTTTAGCTTGTAATTATATGCGTGTCATTTGTCATTCAATCAGAAAGAACTGGAACTTGGGATAATACACTGACAATTTTCCAGCTGAAAAGTTAACTCTCTTTCTCTTCCCAAAGATGCTGCCTGACCTGCTGAGTGTTTCCAGAATTTTGTTTTTAACTCAGATTTATAGGACCTGTAGTTTATTTTTATTTTTTGTCCACTTAATCATTTTTGCTATAAAGAGAGAAATCAGAGTTTCTCCAATCTCTCCACACAACTAAAGTTAATTATCTGGTATAGAGTTATGGGTCATGCAGACAGAAATAGGCCCTTAAGCCCATCATGCCTATGTTAACAACCATGTACTTATTATCTATGTTAATCTCCTTAACCAGCATCTCTACACCCTGACAATGCATGTGCTTGTCCAGAAACTGCTTAATTATTATGAGAATATCTGTTCCCACTATCCTCTCAGATAACATGATCCAAATTCTAACCATTTGACAAAAAATTCTTCAATGGATTCCCTCCAAACGCCCTATTCCTTACATTAAACCTAAGCTTTACCTTAAACCTATTCCCTGTGCAATTCCTAAGCCCTCTCCCAATGACCACCCTGCTGTCTTTATTTTATTCTAGGGAGCATCATTGTATTCTTCTACCAGAGAAGGAAATAGCCTAACCTATCTCCTACCCTCTCTTTAATCTGTCATGCTTTTATTTTCCAGTGATCTATTAATCTCCAGGTGAAATTTTATATATACCACTTACGCACACGATCTTCAACAACCCCACCATTAAATTCATTGCAGAACTTGAAAGAAAAGAAAATCATGACCTTGTTATTGAAGCGACAGTTCCAAAATCACAATCACACAAATCACAGATATATTATGACTGCTAAAATTGAAGTGTTCTTTTCATCAATTGCCCTACATGTATTGCAGCAGAATGACGTCTCTGACTATTCAGATTTTTGTCTGAGACTTGGGCCAATTAATTTTGATGAATTCTGAAATATAGGAACTGGAACATAAGCCCCATACCAGCCACTGTGAACAATGATAGGATTACCAATCATTTGATTACTCAAGAGATTTGATGTTCAAAGCAACAGGAGTTGTAGCTGACAAACCTAGAGTGCCCTCCATAATGTTTGGGACAAAGACCCATCGTTTATTTATTTGCCTCTGTACTCCACAATTTGAGATTTGTAATAGAAAAAATCACGTGTGGTTAAAGTGCACATTGTCAGATTTTATTAAAGGCCATTTTTATACATGTTCAAGAAGGAACTGCAGATGCTGGAAAATCGAAGGTAGACAAAAGTGCTGGAGAAACTCAGCGGGTGCGGCAGCATCTATGGAGCGAAGGAAATAGGCAACGTTTCGGGCCAAAACCTAGTATAGTAAAGAAAAATCACCAAACACCTGTCCGACAGATCAGAAACACTCTTCAGGTGTGGATTTGTCAATGACCACTGTCTGCAGAAGGCTTCATGAACAGAAACACAGAGGCTACACTGCAAGATGCAAACCACTGGTTAGCCGCAAAAATAGGATGGCCGGGTTACAGTTTGCCAAGAAGTACTTAAAAGAAGCACAGTTCTGAAAAAAAGCCTTGTGGACAGTTGAGATGAAGTATGGAGGAGAGTAGGAACTGCCCAAGATCCAAAGCATACCACTTCATCCGTGAAACATGGTGGTGAGGGTGTTAGCTAAAGATGGCTGCAATACAGGCCTGGCAGAGCATCACCAGAGAAGACACCCAGCAACTGGTGATGTCCATGAATCGCAGACTTCAAGTAGTCATTGAATGCAAAGGAAATGCAACAAAATCCTAAACATGACTACTTTCATTTCATTTACATGAAATTACATTGCTGTCTCCCAAACATTATGGTGCCCTGAAATGGGGGGGACTATGTATATACAGTGCTGTAATTTCTACATGGTGAAACCAAATGTATAAAAATGGCCTTTATTAAAATCTGACAATGTGATTTTTTTTATTATAAAGCTCAAGTTGTGGAGTACAGAGGCAAATAAATAAATGATGGGTCTTTGTCCCAAATTTTATGGAGGGTACTTTATATATTGAAGACACATATCAACAATTAACCACTGAGAAATAAAAATAATCCAAAGTTGATATGTTGCATTCAAAATCATTCAGGTATGTAAGTGAACTTGCAGCATTTCCATACTTTAGTACTTTTAATAATTTATTATGTTTATAGTCAGTTGCAGGACCAAATATTATTGTACATTTCACCGTCAACTGCTGGTACATCAATCCAAAAGTACAATTCAGAGTTGAATATTTCTGATACATTGCAAACCAAAGCTTTTGGTTCTGCACAATTTAAATTTGCATTAATTACACATGATAAATTTATATCCAGTTTTCCTGATTTCATAAAATTTTCTTTGAGTTATATAAAGCACTATAAACCCCAGCAACCACAGTATAAAGTTACATGTGTTATTTTGTTCTATGGAGTAAGGTGGGCTGGAGGAGATGGTGGCATATTAATTTGCTGGGGAATGGAACATAACTAAGACCTGGGATGATAGTGGATTTTACAGATGGCGCAACTAGAGCAGTTAATGACACTTGTTGAACAAAATAATTAAACAACGATATACATTTTGTACAGAGACATGTGTAAGGATGTTTTCATTAATAAGGGAAAGTACATTTTAATAACTTATTTAATAACGTTTTGGAATAACCTTCTGTAGGCAACAATTATTGAACAGCATTAAATAGAAAATGATTACAAATTAGATGACTCGCTCTATATTATCACAGGTTTGGTATTACAAAGGTCTAGGGCTATATTAACAAAATAAGTAACTTGGATCTTGAGTCAGTGGGTGAGTTATCAGCTAGTTAGTAAGATGTAGACTGATGACTAATCCTGAGATTACTATTGCCAGATGAATTATTGAACATGTGTTCACTCAGATTTACTGATGGATCACCAGACCAAATTGTTTATTAATTACTGGTAGAAAATTGGGTTGGTGTAATGTAAAGATGGTGCTACCGTTTGTCAATTTTCAGCTAACATAGTGAGGTTGTGACAAACTATTGGTTTGGTTTCTCAAATCACTGGTCTTAAGAAAATGTTCTGGTGGTGAATTATGGGGAAATAAATATACAATATAATTTCCCCTGCACTCCCCCTCCCCCCCTGCACACCCCTCCCCTGCACCCCCCTCTCCCTCCCCTGCACCCCCCCTCCCCTGCACCCCCTCTCCCCTGCACCCCCCTCCCCTGCACCCCCCCCTCCCCTGCACCCCCCCCTCCCCCTGCACCCCCCCTCCC
This sequence comes from Leucoraja erinaceus, assembly GCF_028641065.1. NCBI lineage: Eukaryota > Metazoa > Chordata > Chondrichthyes > Rajiformes > Rajidae > Leucoraja > Leucoraja erinaceus. The sequence continues at coordinate 10,355,550 of NC_073383.1, read as the reverse complement.
CCCTGCACCCCCCCTCCCCTGCACCCCCCCCCCTGCACCCCCCCCCCCTGCACCCCCCCCCCTCCCCCTCCCCTGCACCCCCCCTCCCCTGCACCCCTCCCCCCTGCACACCCCACTCCCCTGCACCCCCCTCCCCTGCACCCCCCCCTGCCTGCACCCCCCCTCCCCACTCCCCCTCACCCCCCCCCCCCCTGCACTCCCCCTCCCCTGCACCCCCCTCCCCTCCCCTGCACCCCCCTCCCCTGCACCCCCCCTCCCCTGCACCCCCCCTCCCCTGCACCCCCCCCCCCTCTCCCCCCCTCCCCTGCACCCCCCTCCCCTGCACCCCCCTCCCCTGCAACTCCCCCTCCCCTGCACACCCCCCCCCCTGCACCCCCTCCCCTGCACTCCCCCCCCCCCCTCCCCTGCACCCCCCTGCCCCCTCCCCCTGCACCCCCCCTCCCCCTCCCCTGCACCCCCCCTCCCCCCCCCCCCTGCACCCCCTCCCCTGCACCCCCCTCCCCTGCACCCCCCTCCCCTGCACCCCCCCCCTGCACCCCCCCTCCCCTGCACCCCCCCCCCCCTGCCCTGCCCCCCCCCCCTCCCCCTCCCCTGCACCCCCCTCCCCCTCCCCTGCACCCCCCCCCCTGCACCCCCCCCTCACCCCCCCCCCCTGCACCCCCCTCCCCTGCACCCCCCCCCTCCCCCCCCCCCCCTGCACACCCCCTCCCCTCCCCTGCACCCCCTCCCCTGCACTCCCCCTCCCCCTCCCCCCACACCCCCCTCCCCCTCCCCTGCACCCCCCCCTCCCCCCCCCCTGCACCCCCCTCCCCCTCCCCTGCACACCCCCTCCCCCTGCACCCCCCTCCCCTGCACCCCCCCTCCCCTGCACCCCCCCTGCCCCCCCCCTCCCCTGCACCCCCCTCCCCTTAACTCCCCCCCCCCCTGCACCCCCCTCCCCTGCACCCCCACTCCCCACTCCCCTGCACCCCCCCCCTCCCCTTAACTCCCCCTCCCCTGCACCCCCCCCTCCCCTGCACCCCCCCCCTCCCCCTCCCCCTGCACACCCCCCCCCCCTGCACCCCCCTCCCCTTACCCCCCCCCCCCTGCACTGCCCCCCCCCCCTGCAACACCCCCCTCCCCCTCCCCCGCACACCCCCTCCCCTTAACTCCCCCTCCCCCTGCACACCCCTCCCCTGCACCCCCCCCCTCCCCCCCACCCCCCCCCCCCCCTCCCCCCGCACCCCCCTCCCCCCCACCCCCCTCCCCCCACCCCCCCCCTGCACCCCCCCTCCCCCTCCCCTGCACCCCCCTCCCCTGCACCCCCCCTCCCCCTCCCCCCTGCCCCTCCCCCCTCCCCTGCACTCCCCCTCCCCCTCCCCCTGCACTCCCCCTCCCCTGCACCCCCCCCCCCCTCCCCTGCACCCCCTCCCCTGCACCCCCCCCCCCCCTCCCCCTGCCCCCCCCCCCCTGCACCCCCCCCCCCCACACCCCCATCCCCACCCAAACCACCACCCCCCCCACCCCCAGCGGCAAACCACGGCAGCGCACCCCCACCTCCCCCCCCTTTCCCCTGCCCCCCCCTCCCCTCCCCCTGCCCTGGCCTCCCCCCAATCCCCCTCTCCTGGCTACCCCCCCCCCCCCTGCACCTGCCAGCCCCCCCTCCCCCTCCAACCTCCCCCCTCCCCAGCCCCAGGAATAGCCCTCCCCTCCATTTGGCCCACAATGTCCATACCCCTGCAACCCCCCCCCTCCCCCTCCAACATCCCCCTAGCCCTCCAGAAGCCCCCCCCCCCCCCATCCCTCTGCACTGGCCACTGCATGAAGCCCCTCCCCCCCCCAGAAAGCCCCCCCTGCACACCCCCTCCCTCCCCTGCCCCCTCCTCCACCGGCCCCCAACAGCCCCTCACCTGAAGCCGTGTCCCCCCCTCCCCAGGCTGCAGGATGCTCCCCCCCACCGGACCCCGCCTGAAGTCGATCCCCTCCCCCGGCTGCAGAATGCAACAAGAGACGCAACAAGAAAGAATGGACTGAATGAATCTCCTCTTTAACATTTAAATTGTTGTTATATTTTAAGAGTTATTCACATTTTAAGCTTTAATAAACCCTTTTTCCACCTGCGGTGCCCGTCAGCTTTACCTGCGCAGTAATACCTCCGTGTTCTTATAGAAACTTACAAAATTCTTAAGGGGTTGGACAGGCTAGATGCAGGAAGATTGTTCCGATGTTAGGGAAGTCCAGAACAAGGGGTCACAGCTTAAGGATAAGGGGAAATCCTTTAAAACCGAGATGAGAAGAACTTTTTTCACACAGAGAGTGGTGAATCTCTGGAACTCTCTGCCACAGAGGGTAGTTGAGGCCAGTTCATTGGCTATATTTAAGAGGGAGTTAGATGTGGCCCTTGTGGCTAAGGGGATCAGGGGTATGTTAGAGAAGGCAGGTAAGGGATACTGAGTTGGATGATCAGCCATGATCATATTGAATGGTGGTGCAGGCTCGAAGGGCCGAATGGCCTACTCCTGCACCTAATTTCTATGTCTCTATGTGTCTACGTCACATTGGGAACCCAATGGGAGGGAATGGCTGTGCTGTCGGAGAGCCGCTAACAGTGGATGGGGGGCGGGGGGTTTTGAGAGGGGGGGGGGGGGGGATGGAGTGAATGCGTGGGGGGCGCGAAGGGCAAGGGGCGGAGTGTGGGGGAGGAGAAGGGATCAGGGGCGTCACAGCGGGAACCCGTCAGCCGTGCCTGTGCAGTTGGAGTCTATGCGTGGAATATTGGAATTGGTGGAGAGGTGGAATATTGCATTGGGGGACCAGCCCTCCCGTGTGAGAATAGGACCCAACGGGTCCCACTTAGTCTAGTTCATTGTTAAATGTCCTAAAAATGTAAACAAAATGCCTTCTGTTCTTAAGAAAAGCCTGGAAGCGTAGGGGACCCAGGAAGGCACATCAGCGTTCACCCTATCAACGCGAAGTGCGGGAACTCACCAATATAAGATCTCCCTGCCTTTCAAAAACTTTAGCAAAGGATCCACAGCAGCAGTTTCACAGGTACATCTGCCCTGATGACTCCAACTTCACAGTATCCATGTAGAACTCCACTGAAATTTTTATCCTGGGTAATTGGGATAATAAAGTCACCACATTTAACCTCCATATTTCTGGATTAGAGAAGTATTAAGAGACAACTCAAAATATGGACATTATTACACAAATGTGGATCTTAGGTGAAATCAGGATTCTGGGCAGACTGAATGGACCCTGTATTCATGATTCTCAGAATAATATTTCATAGATTCTAAAGGAACGCATAGATGTTTAAACCCATAGCAGAAGCGTAAGACGGATAATATTGTGAATGAGGACATAGTATTTATTGACTATGTTTGCAAGCACTTGCTAGAGTATATAGGTCAACAAGGCAGTGAAGAGTTGGACTCGGGGCACTCCAGATTGTGATGAAGGAATGGAGTTGGAGTTCGGGGCTGAAGACAATGTTAACCATCCTTCCAATGCAGTAGAAGACTTCTGCTTATCTAGTGCAGGGGTGTTGGGCAATCAAATGAATGCTAGTGATGTAAGAAAGCCTTCGTCCGAAGGATGTGAAGGGATTGGAGGCCTCACAGCACCTGAACAGAACATCTTCGTGTACTTTCAAATGGACTAACACAAAGGAAATAATTCAGAAGGGAAAATAAAATAAGATGGATTTAAAATAGATTTCTGTAGGCAGAAGTGCCCAAAATGTTGATCCATCTAAGAGTTAGATGCAAGATGAATTAGGTGCACATAAATTTAAGGCACCACTGACCAGAAATTGGCTCCAGGACACAAAACAAAGTTCACAGAGGTCTTGACGAATTGCCTCAAAAGCCGTAGTGAACAATTGGTGATAGAGTGGACAAAGTAGAAGGTTATTAAAGATTACAACAGCATCTTAATCAACAAGGCCAATGGGCCAAGAAACAGCATACGGCGTTTAATTCAGGTAAATGCAATGTGTTGCAATTTGGTAAGACAAACCAGGGCAAGACATACATAGTAAATGGTAGGGCCTTGGAAGTGTTGTAGAGCAGAAAGGCTTAGGGGTTAAGGTACATAGTTCCACAAAAGTTACAACACAGATAGACAGAGTGGCACCAGAATTTGAGAGTTTTCTGAAGAATATAAACCACAGGACAGCAAATCCGAACTCCAAAAATATATTTTAATGTTTATATTACAAATTAAATACATTAGTGTTTATCTAAAACATCTTATGTTGTATTCAGACCACTCAGAATAATTAACACTGGCCCATTTGTCAATTAAGTAACAATTTCAATACAGTACAGACTATTAGAACAATAATCATTCTCCCAGACATTGTTGGACCCTTGTAATGTTCCAAAAGGAAACAATGATATTAGCACAACATATTACTGATTATATTAGAGTATGGGTACTGTTGATCTTTGCTTTACAGTTACTAAAGGGTTATGAGGGAGATAGAGTTTTAAATTATGTTCTAACATACTACCGGCTAACAATCAAGACATTATTATAGTAACATCAGTACATTACAGGTCGAAATTCACGAGAACATATCATGGCAACATTGTACAACATAGTATTTAAATTATTTCAATTGTACCACAAGGAACTGCTTTCAATTCCCGTTTACCTAATCTGCCAATATAATTCTAAAGATATACTCCAGTTAACTATGGATAATATAACATGACACTCAAGTTTGGCTAAAATGTAATAATCAGCTCCCAAAGTTGCTTATTACATGTTATGAACACAAATGTACTATCAGCTGTTCAAATCAAATGCATTAAATCAGTATTATTTCTGTCATTATTGCAGTTGTTTTCTCCCTGGTGTCTTTTCTCTTCAATGCTACTATTATATTGATTTTTGATCTCTGTAGCAAAAATCGTATGGCACTTTGGCTACCAGTACAATCAGGTTAAAATATCTGTGCTTTCATCAACTAATTTCTCCACAAACAAAATGCAACATAATTGTTAACATGAACAAAAAAGTAAAAGCACAATTAAAAGGTTTAAAAAAAACAATTCTACAAATTTTAATGCAATCCAAATCTGAGTATCATTTCTGCTAATTTCAATAGGAATGTTGCAAACTGAGTGCTCTGGACTAAGGTTTTTGTTTACCATTGAGTCTTCCATCATCAGATCTGCTGAAGGCTGGTGTTTCAAATAAAAACAAAGGTGCAGCAATTTTTGGTAATGATTAATCGTATAAACTACAGAGTAATAAAAATATAAAAGGTGAAAAGATTGATGGATAATGTATATAAACATATGTTTAAAATGTTTTCAATAGAAAAATGGCATGTTTAGAATCCTCCTACAATCTGCCCTCTGCCTCTAAATAGGGATGTGGACATTTTCCGATGTCTGACCTGCAAACTAATTAAATAAAATTGGAGCCGACCAACACTTGTATTTTAGTCAAACATTTGCACTGCTTCTAATACCTGAAAATAACTTCAATGTGTGCTTAAAATGCAGAGTAACATTCAGAACTGCTTTCAAGCATTAGTTTTTTCCTCTTTCAATACATTAGAAGGTTGAACAGTTGTGTTTGCCCTGTGGCCTATTTTGGTGCACCTCAACAACACTAATTCAGCAAAGCTTGTGCCTGATAGAATTCTATCCCACATGCCTTATTGATGATAAATGAACATGTCAAATATATATAATTACAGTACTTGATATAAGCTTTGACATTACATGCATACATCACATCACATTTGATCAAAATAAAAGTATAAAATGTGTGGGAAAGTTTCATTAAGCAAGTAGATTCTAGACAAAAGCAATGCATTATCTATCTCTTAAGACAGTGTAGTTTAAAAAAGATGTGTTGTTTATTGACTATTTTCAATACTGTGTTCCATTTTCACTAGAGTTTGCTTTTCTTGTTGAATCATTTTCTTAAAATAATGTTAAATAGGTTAGTTTTAAACAGTTTATTCACTGCTCAAACAAGCAGTAGTACTTAATGAACACAGCCAACAATGAAGTAACAGTTTTGTAATTATTCTGTTTACTACTGAACTAACAAAACATTTTCCACAGCAACTTTGAAAAGACAGAAAACCACAATAATTGGACAGGTACGAGGCAACCCTGGTCTTTAAGGCTTTGGGTACGGTACTTGTTGATGCCATTTTGAGAAAGGCAGATTTAGGAAAAGGTTATCTAATATCTTCAGGCTCTATTTTTATTGGTTTCAATGTTTCATTCTTCTTTTCTGTATGATTTAGAATCGTCTGACAGAACTCCTTCAATGTGCCTATGTTTTCTGTCACATAAACAAAAAAATATTTTAGTAATGCAGATAGATAAGCACTGATTATAGTATACATTTGAATGAATACGTTTATTGGCCAAGTATGTACACATACAAGGAATTTGCCTTGGTGCTCCGCTCGCAAGTAACAACATGACATACAGTAAACCATTAAGAAGAAAACATTAAAACATTAAGAATAAAACATTACAGTTTAAACATATGAATGAAATAAAATACCAGAGCAAAAGGAGGCTACAAACTTTTGGTTATTGAGTAGAGCAACTGCTCGTGGAAAAAAAGCTGTTTTTATGTCTGGCGGTGGCAGCTTTGACAGTCCCGAGTCGCCTTCCAGAGGGAAGTGCTTCAAAGAGTTTGAGGCCAGGTTGAGAAGGGTCAGGGATGATCTTACCCGCTCGTTACCTGGCCCTTGCAGTGTACAGTTCGTCAATGGGGGGAAGGATGCTGCCACCTTCTCAGCTGATCGGACGATTCGCTGCAACCTCCGGATGTCGTGCTTGGTGGCTGAGCCAAACCAGACCATGATGGAGAAGGTGAGGACGGACTCTACAATGGCCGTATAGAATTGGACCATCATTGCCTGTGGCAGATTGTGTTTCCTCAACTGCCGCAGGAAGTACATCCTCTGTTGTGCCTTTTTGAATGTGGAGTCGATGGTGGCCCCTCCATTTAAGGTCCTTGGAGATGATGGTTCCAAGGAACTTAAAGGACTCCACAGATGTGACTGTGGTGTTGTTGATGGTGAGTGGGGGGGAGGAGAGGGGAGCTCTCCTAAAGTCTAGTATCAATTCCACTGTCTTAAGAGCATTGAGCTCCAGGTTGTTACGAAGGCACTCGGACAGCAGCTGTGTCACTTCCTGTCTTTAGGCGGATTCCTCCCCATCCTGGATCAGTCCAATCAGGGTTGTGTCCTCCGCAAACTTGAGAAGCTTGACAGAGGTGTCTGTGGAGGTGCAGTCGTTGGTGTAGAGAGAGTGAAGGAGAGGAGAGAGTATGCAGCCTTGCGGTGCTCCTATGCTGAGGGTCTGCGGGTCCGAGATGTGCTTTCCCAGCCTCACATGCTGCTTCCTGTCTGTCAGGAAGCTGGTGATCCACTGACAGTAGGGTTCAGCCACAGTCAACTGAGTTTGGAGTGTAGTAGCTCTGGCACAATGGTGTTGAATGCAGAGGTAAAATCCCAAACAAAATGCTTGCATAGGTCCCCTGCCAATCTAAGTGCTGGAGGATGAAGTGCAGGCCTAGGTTGACTGCGTCATCCACTGATTGATTAGCCCGGTATGCAAAATGCAGAGGGTCCAGCAGGGGGTTTGTGATATTTTTCAGCTGAGCCAGCCCATGTCTTTCATGGGTCTTCATGACTACAGAGGTCAGTGCAACAGGCCTGTAGTCATTAAGACAGTAATCCTTGTCTTTTTGGGTACAGGGACAAAAGTGGATACTTTGACGCAGGCAGGGACAGTAAAGGTTTGCAGAGACTGGTTGAAAATGTCTATGTGGACTGATGCCACTTCGGCACAGAGCTTGAGGGTAGAGGGGGAAACATCTGTGGAGATTTCCGGCTTTTCTGTCTCCTGAATAGCCTCTCCACCTCTTCTATTTCTATTGTTGGTGACGGAGACTGATGATGGGCAGCAAGGAGGGCGGGTAGTGAACGAGGGCCCAGTCTTTGCAGACTGGAGTCAGGCTGTAAGTGGGTGTTAAGTGGTGACTGGAGAGGGGTGCGTGGGAAAGGGCCCAGTCTTTGCAGACTCAAGTCAGGCTGTAAATAGGTGTGAAGTGGTGATTGGGGAGGAGTGGGTGGGGAAGGGCCAATCTTTGCAGACTGCTGTGAGTAGGTGTAAAGTGGTGATTGTAGGAGGGGTACCAGGGTTAAGTTTCTGTTTGTCGAACCTGCAGTAACAGAGAAGATGGAATTTGCTGCCACTGCCATTATCTCTGTAGATATAGTGATTTAGATTTTACTCATAGACTGACATTTAGATCTGTTGTGGTTTTACCACATTTAAAAACTCCCTTCTTTCCCCCTTCGCACCATTAGAAAGTACACAAAATTCTACAGTGACATGAACTGCTTATGCCAATATTTTCAGAAATGCCAATAAAATGTGCCAGGCCTTGTTATTGAATGTACTCAATTTAAATTAACATCAAGGAACTTAGATCACAGTATTTTAAATACTTCATTTTTGACTAGATTAATAAAAAAGCCGAACAAGTCAATAATCAATACACAAGCAAATCTCATGCCTGGTTGGGCAACAGTAATTCGCCCTTATACAATTCACAAATCATGCCCCAAAATGTAAAGATATGTAGTAACATTCTCTCTCATAGAAATTATGTGGAAAAATGGAAACAAATACATGATCTATTTTTTCTCAACTTGAATTTCACGATGCCTCTGCAGATTACATAGCTTTGTGTAATGGAAAAAGGCAATATAGATTGTTTTCTAGAAATGCAACCCTCCCCATTAACACATGGAATTATCTTGGTTGGTTATAACAAGTTGCCTCTTTTCTTCAATATAGTACCCTTGCATAACAACTAAAAAAAACAGCTAGTTCCGCGCTACTAATTTTACTTTGTTGAAACCCTTGGGAAAATGCAAAGAGTAAAGTTAATTCCCAATTTTCTGGAGTGACTAGAAGGGCCAAGCATAGACCAACCACCATCAGAGGCCATTAATACTTTGTGCAAGCTGTTGAGGTACAATCAGACCGAAGCTACCACCAAAATGAAGATCCAGGACAAACCCCTCCATTGTCCCAGTCAAAGAGGTTTTGACAATAGCATCAGTTAGGGGTATCTTCAGTAATGGATTTGACTTTATGCCCAATTGCCTCTGCACCGCACTGTTTCTAGCAGTCACACTAGTACGTTTGAGTGAGTCAGGAAAAGAAGGTTAGATCTTGAGTCTGATCATCTGTGGAGGTACGGGCAAAAGTGTGTATTTCTACAGGTACGAATGTCAGGCTGTTCAAGTAAGGGCATTAACAGGTCTGTGTAAGGGCTGTATCCTTATAAAGTTAAAGGACTGAAGAGGCATCTTTACGTGAAATGCATCCAAGACATTCTGGCTGAGGTCTATGGCTACATTTTGTAAACAAAAAACAAACAAAAAAAAAAAAAAATGATTCAATTTATTGTCATTGTCAGTGTACAGTACAGAGACAACGAAATGCATTTTTAGCATCTCCCTTGAAAGGGAGACACAGGGCGTCGCGGTGTGCCCGCGCCTGCCGCCGTAACAAAAAGTTCAAACAGCAAAAAAATGACTATCATTAAATGGTTTGCATTATCTTGTTCCCAGATTCATTCACATTACCTGAGGAATGAGGCTCTCTCAGATGGCTGGAATATAGTCTGCTTAATTCATTGGACACCTGCTTAGCCAGGTGTAGATCTTCTCCAGATCTCATTTGCTGCATTATTTGCCTGCTCTGCTGATTAGAGATCCTGAGATTCAATGGCTTGTCAGCTGCAGAGAAAAGATTAAAACAAGGCATGCGATCACTAACTTTTTCTTACTCTTCCCAAACATAACTAATTGAATAAATGTGACTGTTGGGAATCGAAAACAAAATACATAATACAATGCATTAATCAGATTAGTCAACTTCTAAGAAGCGAGGACAATCTTAGTTTCAGCTTGCATCCCTTCTAAAATAGAGTTGAATAGCATTCTGTGTGTTTTATTATATTTAAGATATTTTTAGGGTAATTACAAAGAAACTATTTCTTTACACAAAGATAAAGCAGTCACTGACAACTCACTAGAGTGTAGACAAGGGGGCACAAATTAAACCCAAAAATTAAATCAGAAAGGCATTTTCCACATGAAAGTTAGTGGGAATCTGGAACTCTTTCCCACAAATGTCAACAAATTATTGGTGCTTCTCGGAGACTTCAGTTAGATTTAGGTATAAATGGGGCGATGTAAAAAGTAGAATTGAGCTTCAAGTTATTTGTGTCCCAAACACATGGCACTGAAAACTTGAAGACCGAATGTTCCTTCTGCTTCTAGAATGAATTTTACAAGTCAATGACCTTGCATCTGGAGACTATAGACACCACAATGACACTGTTGGTGAAGTTGTTAGATTGAAGTTCAAATGCATCTATGTAGAGTTCAAATATCCTCTTGTGAATGTGCAAGTTTCTGCCCCATTCCAAAAACATGGTGGTTGGTGGGTTCATTAGTTCTGGCATGCAGGAAAATAGTGGAAGCTGTGGGAAGAGTAGAATGGGATTGAGTGCGGGATTGGTGTAGATGGATGTTTCATGGTAGGTGCTGATTCAGTGAGTTGTGGGGCTGCTTTTCCTGCTGTGAGATTCTGACTCCCACTCAAAACTCATCAGACTGAAACTTGGTACGTTATTCGTCGATGCCATAGAAGCACTGGACATTTCCAGAATGTTCTGCTCAATTTCAACATTTCAGATTATGAAAAATCACACTTTATTCCCATAGTTTCTAACCATCATTCACATCCCCACAAATTGTACTCGGTTTTAACATGAAATCACTTCTCTTATTTGTCTTCCAACACCACACTGCCATATAAAGTATCTTGCCTGCATTGTTGGCTCACCCAGCCATAACACTGGCTGAAAGTGATCACTAACCAAAATAATAGCAGAGTAATTATAGCTTGGAGGGTGGGGGATGGGACAACAGCTAATTATTTGTTTACTGATGTGTACAAGATCCCATGTCAAATAGATTCAGATTCAGATTCAGATTCAATTTTAATTGTCATTGTCAGTGTACAGTACAGAGACAACGAAATGCATTTAGCATCTCCCTTGAAGAGCGACATAGCAAACGATTTGAATTTAAAATAATAATAATAAGTGTCCGGGGGGGGGGGGGGGGGGGGGGGGGGGGGGGGGGGGGGGGGGGGGGGTGTTGTTGAGTAGAGTGACAGCCGCCGGAAAGAAGCTGTTCCTCGACCTGCTGGTTCGGCAACGGAGAGACCTTTAGCGCCTCCCGGATGGTAGGACGTTAAACAGTCTATGGTTGGGATGAGAGCAGTCCTTGGCGATGCTGAGCGCCCTCCGAAGACAGCGCTTGCTTTGGACAGACTCAATGGAGGGGAGCGTGGAACCGGTGATGCGTTGGGCAATTTTCACCACCCTCTGCAATGCCTTCCGGTCGGAGACCGGAAGGCATTTTAGTTGCCATACCATACTGTGATGCAGTTGGTAAGGATGCTCTCGATGGTGCAGCGGTAGAAGTTCACCAGGATCTGAGGAGACCAATAGTGAAGGCTTAGATAGAGTGGATGTGGAAAGGATGTTTCCACTAGTGGGAGAGGCTAGGTCAAAGGCTCAGAGGTAAAGGATGTTCCTCTAGGAAGGAGATGAGGAGGAATTTATTTAGTCATAGGGTGGTGAATCTGTGGAATTCTTTGCCACAGAAGCCGTGGAGGCCAAGTCTCTGGCTATTTTTAAGGCAGAGGTAGATTCTTGATTAGTACGGGTATCAGGGGCAATGGGGAGAAGGCAGGAGAATGGGGTTAGGAGAGATAGATCAGCCACGATTGAATGGCGAAGTAGACTTGATGGGCCGAATGGTCTAATTCTGCTCCTATTACTTATGATCTTATGTCAGATTTAACTTTCTGCTTGCATTGTAGGTTCACAGATATCAATGCTAGATAACACAAAAATTCATCACTGCAACTTCGCGCACATTTATTATTGGTATAAGGGTTTGACTGGCTGACTTGCACAAATTTAGTACAACCTTTTCTAAAAAATATGCTATGCCTGCAACTACGTCTTTAGTTGATGGTAACATCTATAAAAACGAGTTTGGGGAAGCACAGTGCAACAACGTACATGCCATGCAACAGCGCAACAAAGTACATGCCATGCAACAGCGCAGGAAGATGTAGGTCATGTTTTTGTGTTTCCAGTTGCAACTCAATCACAACTGTTCTATGAAGTGCAGACTGAGCAGAAAATTGCTTTCCCACAAGTAAAATGTCCCTTTGAAAAGTACACAAGGGGAAAGAAAACATCAAGAAGGTTACCCTTAAGCTGAATCTACTGAAGTACCAAGCACATAACAAAAAACCTCAATGAACTGAGGACAGAGGAGCGAAGAGGGAGAAGGTATACAGTCAGAGGTAGTTATTTGTCAATTGTAATGCCTTCACAAAGCACTGAGGAGAGGCAATAATAAACATGAAAAGAGACAGAGGCTTATCTGCATGAGAGCACACCAACAACATCTGGGGACCAACTGAATGTCGGTACAACTGTTACATACCGAGAAGCAGGCACACCACACAAATCTCTCGTGCGGTTCGCAAAGATTTTTGTTCACAAACATAAAATCAAGCATTCTGGAGAATGATAGAACATTAAGAAGGATATATCTGGAGCGGGAGAAGTGGTAGGATTTGCAAAGCTGATGTAAGTATGGATAAATGAATCCATCATGTGACTTGGCAGGGAGCCAGTGGCAGAAACACATGGACTTGATTAGATGCCAAAGCAAAAGAAGCTGCAGAGTGTGCTAAAGGGACATGTACTCTTAAAAAAAACCGTGCAAGAGAAAACAGATCCAGAGAAATCTAGCTCATGCATGGACAACAAAACAAAGACTCTAAAGTTATACTGCAACGGCTCAATGGGATTAGGCAGCCATTTGAGTTACACACAGGCTGCAGTCGAGTGTTACTCCATTCAGAAAGGGAGCAAGTTACCACAATAAGGAAAGAACTTAGTGTTCAAGAAGGAACTGCAGATGCTGGAAGATCAAAGGTACACAAAATGCTGGAGAAACTCAGCGGGCGCAGCAGCATCTATGGAGCGAAGGAAATAGGCGACGTTTCGGGCCGAAACCGTTCTTCAGACTGATGAAATTAAATGCAATCATATTTTTAGTTAATAAGGATTGTTTGATATGCCATTTCAGTCTAAAGAAGGGTTTTGGCCCAAAACGTCGCCTATTTCCTTCGCTCCATAGATGCTGCTGCGCCCGCTGAGTTTCTCCAGCAATTTTGTGTACCTAAGGAAAGAACTTAAATGGGCAATTAGAAGGGCCAAAGGGGGCCTCAACATTTCATTTGCTAAGTTTGATTAAAGCTTGATAACATTGCTCCCTGCAATAATTAGTCAAATGCACTGAGAACTTAGTTTAATCTTTGTAAACAATTTTGTATTATAGCTATTAGAAAAAGACTGTCATGGAACAACAGGATTCTTGTTAAACAGGCTCTGTATGTACTGTATACATAGTCTTTTAAGTTTGATTTACAAATTATTGCAAAAAACTTGCCACAATAAACCTATCCATTAGAAACCCTTCCCCCACAAGGTTTAGTCAGTTAGAGAGCAGACCACTTCATAATTGCACCACAAATTAAACGAGCTTCGCAAAATATCACATTCATTTCGAAGCTTGACACTGCACACAATGAGGCAGAAGCCTGAATATTGCACCTATGCTTTCAAGACTTGAAAATTATTAGTCAATCCTGAAAAAAATTAAAATAGCATTTTGCTGTAGATCGTTGGATTAAAAAATTAAATGCAATCATATTTTTAGTTAATAAGGATTGTTTGATATGCCATTTCATTTTTACCAGATGATTTATTGGTGTACACAATTTGGATTTGGTACCTGGTCCATCCATGCTCTCAGCTGAAGGGCTTCTGGAATTGCGCTCTTCAGAATATTGTCTACAAGCTGTGGCAGACAGACGTGGGTCATCTGTCTGAAACATGTCTTGACCTGAATGTTCACGTACGATCATTATGTATTTAGCTGCTATGGCTTCAAGCTGGACCTGTAAAAATTCAACATATGGTTTAATTAGTGATATTTGATGGGTAACATGAGAGGGTAGGCACTTCGCTCCCCATACTAACTCCATTATATTGAAAGATGACCTGATATTAAAATTATTCACAAACATCACATCCCTTTACATCCTTACATGTTAACACCCTTTGTTTGTCTGGTTTTAATGCTGTTCACAATTCCATACCTTCTTCACCTTTGCAAGCAACTACACTCACATTATCCAACCTGCAAGACTCATCAGCTACCACCTTGAACCATACCAAATACACACGCACACGCGTGCACGCACGTGCGGTCTGTTTGTGATCATGTGCCATCAGCCAGGCCTCCATGAGCAATGTCACCTCTCACATCTCCCACCAATCCACCACTCTCCAGAGACTAAATCCTGGGCAGTGGCAACATCAACATTAACCTGACCTCTTTGCTTCGGACAAATAATATGATAATATAATATGACAGATAATATAACTGATAAATGCAGGCTTCAGAAGAATATGGGTTCAAATCAGGCAAATGGAACTAGGTCACCTGGACTAGCTGAGCCAAGAGGCGTGATACCATGCTGTGTAGGTCTATAGCTCTATGAGTCTTGCACCCAGCGGATAAGATGCAACACCAGGCTCAATCACTGTTCAAAATAGACATTTACCCTGTGCCTGTTCCAATGCATTAAGTGTAGTGGGCGATCAGGAAGAGTCAAAGAGACAGCAGGCTCCACAGTTATGGATGACATTTCCTTGTAAACCAGGAGCAGTCTTGGTCTTATCACCCACTTTTAAAGAAATGGGGCTGGTTGAATCCACGGCATCTCCAGGTGGATGAGTCAAGGGTCCAGCAGACCACATACTGTGTCCAGAAGGTCCTCGCCAACAAGGAGGAACCATGAATCAAGTGAGGCCACCAGCTCCTCCAGAGGGGAAAACTAACAAGGGAACCCCGTCAAAGATTGAAATTAAAGTGAGATAGAAAGTTATTGAAGGTAGACATAAAATGCTGGAGAAACTCAGCGGGTGAGGCAGCATCTGTGGAGAGAAGGAATAGGCGATGTTTCGGGTCGAGTCCCTTCTTCAGTCTGTCTATCTCAGGAAGTGGCGGCGCTACCTTAGCAGCTGCGGCTTGCCGGCAGTCCGTCTGTTTGTTTCTCTTTTTTGTTGTTTTCTTGGGCCTAATGGCGGAGCTGGCGGCCTCTAACTGGGACCGGCCTCGAGGCTCCAGAGGCAGAGGCAGCCAGGACTTACCAGCACGAGGCTGGCCGACTTCAGAGGCTGTGGCGGCGTTCCGGCGGCGGCGACCCGACTTCAGTGGCTCGGCCGCGGGCCAGTGGACGACATTGTCGGGAGCTCGCAGGTCACAGGTTGGTGACCTGTTTTTTCCGGAGCTCCCGCGGCAACAGCTTCGTCCGTTGGACTGGAGGGCGGCAGCTTCGACCACCCCGGGCCACGGAGTTTGAACCGGCCCGTTCGCGGAGCTCGGATTCAGCCGCGGGACTTACCATCACCCGGTGGGGGTCACAACATCGGAAGCCTGGATCGCCTCAGCGCAGAGGGAGAACAAGGAGGGAAGAGACAAAGACTTTAAGACTTTTGCCTTCCATCCCAGTGAGGGGGTGTCTGGTGAACTCACTGTGGTGGACGTTAAATTTGTGTATATTGTGTGGTTTGTTATTTTTTTATATGTATAACTATAAATTTTGTTCAGACCGAAAGGTCTAAATGACAATAAAGGATACTTTGACTTTGAGGTGTAGACCTCTTTTTTCGAGTATTTTGGCTGCAGCTATATTTGTACAGAGATAACATTTCAATGAAATTCTCCTCCCATGCAAGAGTATCATCTAACCTGATTGCAGTTAAACGAGAGTTAGCTGCAGCACACTTTAAAGACATTAAGGATCACACGTGTACAAAGGAATCAAATTCACTTCAATGGGCAAGAAAAGACACAGCAACTCTGTTTTTCCATTGCTCTTATGGTATAAAATCATAGACAAATAATTTAGTGTCAACCAAAATCTGTATTTCCATCTATATTCTTGTAGTCGCATTACATACTCTAGTGCACAATTGTGTTTGATATATTTCCTTTCAATAGACAATAGGTGCAGGAGTAGGCCAATTGTGCAGTAGGTGCAGGAGTAGGCCAGCACCGCCATTCAATGTGATCATGGCTGATCATTCCCAATCAGTACCCCGTTCCTGCCTTCTCCCCATATCCCCTGACGCCGCTATTTTTAAGAGCCCTATCTAGCTCTCTCTTGAAAGCATCCAGAGAAGCCTGCCTCCACCGCCCTCTGAGGCAGAAAATTCCACAGACTCACCCCTCTGTGAGAAAAAGGGAGGACTTTCAAAAATGATTAATACTCTTAAAATTGCAGTAATAATATTCTTGGTTAAAATATCTATTCCACTTAGGAGCTGTTTAAACTACCTTTACATTTCACTCCAAATAGCAAATTGAAACTTTTCATTTAGCAACTTTAATTGAAGGGAAAAGCATGCTCCAAAATAAAAGGTTTAAAGTAAATGGGTTTTTTTTAATGGTAAAAAACATCATAATAATGTGCACCATTCTTGAAATTCTACTCCTCTTGATTATATTCATATTTAAATGCTTACCTATAGACCTGGTGTGCCTGTGGGCAGCTAGTAATGGCACCATCTAACAACAAACCAATTCTGCAATCAGTCCACCCAGATTTTAATGTAATGTACACACGAGACAAATCACTCCACTTAAAATTTGATTACAAATGCATCCAATTATCCCAATTGGAGTTTCCCCACTTTCACATAGTTAGATATATATTTGTATCTCAATTCCATAACTCATCCTGATATTTGTAAATGGAACATTTTGGTCAAATAGTTTCTGGTCTATATTTCGGGCCTGTGCGCTCCCACATTATGGAGGGGTTGCATTCTTAAACTAATGTTAATATCGCAATTTTTCATAACCCAAACCCGTGACAAAAATTGACAACATTTGTTGATTCTTTCACAATTTGCGTTTTTTTAGTTAATTTTGCTCAAGTAAATTCTGTAAGAATGAATTCCGTCATGGTGAATTACCCAAACTGCTGGAAAACTGAGGTATATTGTACCAGTAGTTTGCGCTGCAATACAATCCATTGACCTTTTCGCCAACCAACGCGCTGAACTCGACTCTGCTTGCTCATCAGCAGTGGGGACAATCTCGAGACCAGTCCAGCACTCACTTGTGTACAATGCTTGGTTTTCTGACTGACAATAAAATCCTTCAAGAATTTTCTCGGCTGTCTTTTTATGGGAGTACGAATTGACCTCTTTCTCATCTGAACTTCATAAAACACTTTTGAAGTCTGTGCGTCAATTACACACAAGGATTACCTTTGTAACTTTGTGGGTGCCCTTCACGTGGCAACTCATACAAGTGTACTACTGTATGCAAACAAAGAATCTCACTGTAGCAAATACTTGTGACAATAAAGTATCAATCAATCAAAACCTGGGAAGAAAGGTACAATGAAAGAATACATCTTGGCCTGATCAATCTCTCAAAAGCTTAAGCTTCATCCCAAACCACACAAGACCAAAACCCAGTAGAATATCCATCCATTCCCCTCCCCACTTCTCTCTCAAACCTGACAGCCCGCTCCTGTCACCCCTGAATATCTGTTACCTCCCCCAACCTCACTGCCCAGCCACTTCTGGACCTACCTTGCATCTCTTATTCTTCTGCCACCCATTCCTTGCTCTCTTTGGACTTTGCCTTCACTCCCCACACTACCTCCAGACCTCCTTTATTTCCACCCCTCAGGTTTCCCATCCACCTACATACCTTTCCTCAGGACTTCCCCTCTATTCCCAGTAGCTCAGGAATTTCCATACACAGTCTGCACTCCTGCATCAACTCAGGGGTCCCCCCTCCACGTGACCTCCTCCCTTGCCCCCCTCCTGGACTTTCCCTCGATTACCCTCCTCCTTTCATCACCCAACATCAGAATCTCTCTCCATACATCTAAAGATGCCGTACATACACATGAAGTAACTGCAGATGCACTTTAATATCCACCCGACACAAACACTCTCTCTACTCTCACCCATCCCCCAGTCTCTCGCCAAAAGTGCCCTTCCCCAAACTGTCTTCAGTGTCCCTTCTCCCAGTTCTCTCCTCTCTCAGCCCCTTCCCTTTATTGGGCCTGCTCGCCTCCATCGTCAGCCCCCTTTCCAAACCACACCCCACCCTATCTTCTCCTAGTCTGTTGGCAAAAATACAGTCTCAAAGCATTGACCACACAAGCTCAAATACCCATTCTTCCTCACTATCCCCAGTCACCAATCCCTATGCATCACTATCTGTCAAGGTCACATCATCACACAATCATTCTCTGTTTGCTCGGTATTTTTGGTGTTGAGGATGATTTACTTACAGTCTAGTTCTGAGGTGTCTGAAGATCATTCTATGGATGGGACAGGTAGGTGTTGAGAGGCACATCACAGAAACAGGTCCTTCAGCCCAAAGAGTCCTCACCATTCACACTGATCCTACTACACCAGACCCATTTTTTCCCCCTATATTCTCATCAACTTTCCCCACGACCCTACCACTCACTCATGCACGAGGGGCAATAGACAGTGGCCAATTAACCTACCTAACAGCAAATTAGTTTAGCTTAACGATACAGCACGGAAACAGGCCCTGCGGTGCGCCCATCAATCACCTGTTCACACCAGTTCTATCCTACACACTAGGGACAATTTACAGAAGCCAATAAACTGCATATCTTTGGAATGTGGGAGAAAAATGGAGGATCCGGAGAAAAACCACAAGGTCACAGTGAGAACGTATGAACTCTGTACACACAGCACCCGTAATCAGGTTCACATCCAGGTCTATGGCACTGTAAGGCAGTACTATGACTGCGCCACTATGCTGCCCCAAATCTTTGGGATTTGGAAGGAAACCAGAGTACCCAGAGAAAATCAAACATGGTCACAGCGAGGCCATGGATACTGCACACAAACATGACCCGAGGTCAGGATTGAACCCAGGGCACTAGCACTGTAAGGCAGCAACTCTACCAGCTGCCCCACTATGTTGCCCTGTGTTGCTGGTGGTTCAGAGGGCAGGTAGCTGGTGAATTTGTGACATGCCGAACTCCTTCCACCGTTTTGCAGGACCTGTGTGATGAGATTCACAATACCATCCCCAAAGCTGGTCCTCCACTTTGACCGGCCGTGGGCCAGACATCCCCATCAATCGGTGCAGAAGTTGCATTTCCTCAACGAATCTTTGCGCAAATATTTAAATCTTTCCCTCTGTCCATCTCAGGATCTTTGCCCATTTCAGTCACAGTATACTTGGAATGCCAGACGTCCTCATCATGAGCTATTGATTAACGGAATTGCTCATGCTCAAACTGAAATGTTAGTGGCACTGTGAACCACCGGCCACTAGATACTTTAACTCCCATTCCCACACTGCCCTTCCTGGCCTGGGCCTCCTCCATTGCCAGAGAGAAGCGGCATGCAAAATGGGGAAACAGCACCTCGTATTCCGCTTAGGTAGCTTAAACCCCAATGCTATGAACAATGAATTCTCCAATTTCGGGTAACTTCTACAAACACCTTTCTTCCTCCCCCGTCCCCAACACTCCCACTCTTACTTACCCCCCAACTCGCTTCCCTTGAACCCCAGCAGAACTTCCACCTGCTTTTCCCCGATCCCACCTCCACAAAACGTCCTATAACTAGCGTCACATGGTGCAACTATGCATTCCTCTTAGGCTCACACCTGCTTCTATCTCTAGCCTTTGTCAACAATCTGCCTATCAGGGACCAACCCCCCCCCCCCCCCCCCCCCCCGTTGCCTAAGGTCATATATTGCCAGCCATGATTTGTCCTGCCTCTTTTCGCTTCCAGTTATTTTCCTGCTCTCCCCCCTATTACAATCAGTCTGAAGAAGGGTCCCGACCCGAAACGACATCTATCCATGTTCTCCAGTGATGCATGCTGCCCGACCCACCGAGTTACTACAGTATTTTGTATCTATTTTTTGTATAAACCAGCATCTGTTTCCACAAATACTAAGATTGTCTTCTCGGGAGCAGAATGTAAGAAACGGGCAAAGTATGCTCGAGGACAAAGCATTTAAATTCACGCAAGCAATCAAAGGTAATATAAGCCAAAGGTCAAACGTTGCATCTCCCCCCCCTCACCCCCCAAAGTTGCAGCACTTTAGTATGATAAAGGAAGCTACAGGTTGTAGTGCATCACACACACTAGACGTATCATTGCGCCTTCGGCAGTCTAAAGATATGACTCATGTGAGTCATTAGCCGAGTGTGACATTTTAAATATCAGCCAAGCAGATTTTTATGCTCTTATTAGATGCAGTATGATTAATTACTATCAGAGGAATTCGATTAAGGGTGGCCAGAGGAGCAGAAGTGCGCCATTATGAGCAGCAGACACGCTTGGTGCCAGCTGCTCAATCTCAATTTCTACTGTGGCTAGAAATGCCCAGCACAACATCGTGCATCGCAAACTTTCCATCTTCAGCCAACCTGCCGGGCAAATCAATCCAAAGATCTTTTCAAAAATCACACAATTATAGACAATGTAACTTCAGCCGTGTTCTTGTGGAGAATAATAAGAAGAAGGAAAGTATTACCCCTTTCAGCTTTTCATGGTACCTCGGTACATGGGACAATAAACCAAACTCAAACTCGGTGGGGGAAGTGGGTCAACTAGTCATGCATTGACTGGTACAGTTTAGTTTGGTTTGGAGATAGAGCGTGGAAACAGGCCTCTCAGCCACCGAGTCGGCACCAACCAACAATCGCCCGTGGACTAGTTCCTGTACTACACACGAGGGACAATTTACAGAAGCCAATTAGGCAACAACCTGCACGTCTTTGGAATGTGGGAAGAAACTGGAGCACCCGGAGGAAACCCACATGGTCACAGGGAGAATATACAAACTCCACATAGATAGCACCCATAGTCAGCATCGAACATTGGTCCCTGGCACTGTAAGGCAGCAACTCCTCCTCTGCACCACTGTGCCACCCCAAATACAGGTAACTTCAGTCAGAGGTAGCAGGAATCCCAAGACCACTATGAAGAACTGAGTGTGCAAGAAGGAACTGCAGATGCTGGTTTAAACCGAAGATAGACATAAAAAACCAAAATAACTCAGCGGGACAGGCAGCATCTCTGGAGAGAGGGAATGGGCGACGTTTTGGGTCAAGACCCTTCTTCAGACTGTTTAGGGATATCTCGATTGAGATATATAGACGGTGATGTGGAGAGATTAAGTACAAGGAATGAAAGATATGCAAAAATGTTACGATGATAAAGGAAGCAGGCCATTGTCAGCTAGTTGTAGGGTGAAAATGAGAAAATGAGAAGCTAGTGCGACTTGGATGGGGGAGGGTTAGAGAGAGAGAGAGAGAGGGGGAATGCCAGATAAGAGATGAGATGCTGTTCCTCCAATTTGCGTTTAGCCTCACGCTGACAATGGAGAAGACCGAGGACAGAAATGTCCGTGTATGAAAGGGAAGGAGAAATAAACTGAGTCAGGTTTATAAAAGTGTGCATGTGGCGGAGGAGGTATGGGAAAGTCAAAACACATTGTTAGGTAAAATATGAGGAATGAGCTATTGTTTCAAGATTAACAATGTGGTAAAATAGTTGGTGGTATCAAAATAGAAATGTATGGAAACAAGTAGCTGAATATTGCAGAAACAGTTTGGGGTTTTTTTTTAATGCAGATTTCCTTGTGAATTCTAGGCAGCTCACCCATTCCAGGTCATTATGGTCAAGCAATATCCATCCATAGAATGTAGGTATCCAAATTCTACAAAACACACAGGCAGTTCAAAGCTTAAGAAGGAACTGCAGATGCTGGAAAATCAAAGGTACACAAAAATGCTGGAGAAACTCAGCGGGTGCAGCAGCATCTATGGAGCGAAGGAAATAGGCAACGTTTCGGCTCGAAACGTTGCCTATTTCCTTCGCTCCATAGATGCTGCTGCACCCGCTGAGTTTCTCCAGCATGTTTGTGTACCGGCAGTTCAAAGCTTCTTGGACGGAGCCTCTTGCTCATCTTCAAGACAATAGAGGAAGTAAAATGGCCAGGGTTTTCTGTGATACTAATGACAGTACAGCATCACAGTTGATGTGGCCAAGGAAGTAAAGCTGGTCCCTTGGAGGGATGACAAAAGTCAATCTGCTGGCAGTTGATTTATAGCAACTGAAGGACACTCTTAAAAAAAAACACATTGGATTTTGGAATTTTAGTAAAACTCTGGGGATCATATTCCAGGATGCCTTGTTTGATGCCAAAAGCATAGATGTGGGAAAGTTATGGAAAGTTAAGCATGGAAATACAGCATGTCGTTAAAGAGTTGCTTACCCAGTACGTGCATGCTTCAGTTTTTTTTTGTTTAGTTTAGAGATACAGCACGGAAATAGACCCTTCGGCCCACCGAGTCCGGGCCGACCAGCGATCCCTGCACATTAACACTATCCTACACACATTAGGGACAATTTACACTTACTGTATACCAAGTATACAAACCCAAGCCAATTAACCTACAAACCTGTACATCTTTGGAGTGTGGGAGGAAACCGAAGATCTCGGAAAAAACCCACGCGATCACGGGGAGAACGTAAAACTCCGTACAGACAGCACCCATAGTCGGAATCGAACCCGCGTCTCTGGCGCTGCAAGTGCTGTAAGGCAGCAACTCTACCGCTGCGCCACCATACCGCCCTATCTGATTTATCTGAAGCATTTTGTTTGAGCACTCTATATAATACCAAATCTAATTTGGCTTGTATGCCTTTAAATGTGGTTGGAGGATAGGGAACTGCAAACAAGGTTCAATATTGTTACTTTATTGGGTATAGGTACTTTAATTTAAGTACCATAACAGTGTCCGCTTTTGGAAAGTATATAATAATAATAATAATAATAATAAACTTTATTACGGACTCAAGGTCCAGACAAGGGGCAACATTACATTAAAAATGCATTGCATATTAAATATCATAAAATCGTGGTATATCCCATAAAAACATAATTTATATTTAAAAAACCCCCAAAAAAACCACAATGCTTAAGTTAAAAATCCAGATTAAAAGATGATCAATGTCCTACAATGAGACAACGATATCAGTTTCTCCACAACTGGGATTCGTAGCGTGTAGTGCTAACCCTTATGTTTGCGAAGGCCACAATAAGCACATTTTTAGAGCCATTTATCCTGCAAATTAATTTATACATGTGGTGTCTTAGGATAGCTTCTAAAGTACTGACTCCTGCAGCCACAAACATATTACTGGCACTACACCATCTAGGTTGCCTTAGCAATGTTCTCATGGCATCGTTATATGCCACCTTTAGTCTCTGCATACTTGTCTTTAAATAGTTCGACCACAGGTGCACAGTGTAGAGTGGTGTGCAGTATGCTCTAAATAGCGACATCTTCACCACATCTGCACACGCACCAAATTTACGCAAGAGGATATTCGCCTGTATATACATTTTCCTCACTTACTTTTAAATCCAGCTTTCCTATCTCCGCAGTAAATTAACCAGCTATTGACTCAATAAAGGCAGGTGCAGCATAGTTATTCTGCAATTTACAACATTGTAAATTCAAGTGGCTTGACCATAATCTGAACTTGACCAACGGCAATGCCCAGAACAACAGAAGCCAATGTCCTGGAAAGCAACACGTATGAAACTGTCAAACATCAAGTCTTAATAAACTCATGTGATTGGTATCATATTTACAGTCCTGACCTCCTCCGAAACTGCACAACTTCATTGCAAATATACTGGAATTAAGCAATGTTATTGGCAGCAATTCATTCTCTCGTAAACTAAAAAAAAAAAATCAGAAGATGCTGGAAACCTAAACTAAACACAGAAAATGCCGATGAAGGTTCTCTTACCTGAAATGTTAACTCTGGAGTTAACAAAAAGCTGGAGCATCTCAGCGGGTCAGACAGCATCTCTGGAGAAACAGAATAGGCGACGTTTTGGCTTGAGACCCTTCTTCAGGTCTATTCCATTTCTCCCAGAGATGCTGTCTGACCTGCTGAGTTACTACAGCTTTTTGGGTCTATTTAATCCAGCATCTGCCGTTCCTTCTTACACATGTTAACTCTGCAGCTGGGTCTGCTGGGTATTTGCAGCATTTTCTGTTTTCGTTTTAGCAATTCACTCCCTTGGCCAACTGTGATGATTACCACAATATAGGGCAGACACGGGCCTCGCACACCGAGCCCAATGTGTAATACTGCCATTATGGTGACACAAGCAACTGCCGATGCTGAAATCTTCAGCACAACACCAAGTGCTGGAGTAACTCAGCGGGTCAGGGAGCCTCTGTGGATGGAATGCATAGGCCCATGTTTTGGGTGGGGACCCTTCTGCAGACTCCCATTATGAACTTGTGTGCACTTCCATCCTACAGGTTACAGGTTACAGGTTTCCTTTATTGTCATTCAGACCGAAGTCTGAACAAAATTTCGTGCCTGCAGTCATACATACATACAATAAATAAAAAAAACAACAATAAACACATATTAACATCTACCATAGTGAGTCCACCTAGCACCTTCTCACTGTGATGGAGGCAAAAGTCTTAGGTCTGCAGTCTCTTCCCTCCTCTTCTCCCTCTGCGCTGAGGCGATACCCCACCGGGCGATGTTAAAAACAGTCCCGCAGCTCAATCACCGCGGCCCGGGGTGGTCGAAGCTGCCGTCCACCAGTCCTGCTGATGCAGCCGCTGGCTCGCGGCCGAACCCCGGACTCAGGTCATCACCGCCAGAACGCCGTCCCAGCCACCGGACCACCGTTCCAGCCCCGAGCCGGATCGCCTACACGTAAGTTTACCGTCTCAGCCTCGCGCCAGGCCGCCCCGACATGGGCGCCGCTCCTCCCTCGGGCTGGGCCGTCCCGACATGGGCGCCGCCCCTCCCTCGGGCTGGGCCGCCCAACATGGGCGCCGCTCCTCCCTCAGGCTGGGCCACCCCGACATGGGCGCCGCTCCTCCCTCGGGCTGGGAGCGCCGTACCTCCCCGAGCTCGGCCACTCCGACGGGAGCACCGTTCCTCCCTCGTGCTGGCCGCTCTCATGGGAGCGTCACAGCCCCTCACGGAAGCACTGTTCCAGCCCCGAGCCGGACCGTCCTCACGGCAGCGAGCTCAGGGCGAGTCCTGGCGGGCTCTGCCTCCTGAGCCTCGAGGTCGCCAGCTCCACCATTAGGCCTCAGTGCAGACGGAGGCAGAGAAGGGGAATACGACAAAAAAGTCGCATTCCCCCCGCAGGGAGAGACAGCAAGCCCTGTTTCAACACCCCCCCCCCCCCAAAAACTAAAAACCAAAAACTAGACTAACCAAAACTGTCTCACCACCACATCAAAGTCTCACTCCCAAACTGACTGTAAAAAATAACATCTAAATACCTTTCCCACTTATGCTGAATGTCCAGAGACGACAGAATTGAGAACTGACATTGATCTATGTCAAAGCTAGAGGGCATAGTTCTACGGTGAGAGGGGCCAAAGTTAAAGGAGATGTACGGGACAAGCCTTTGTTTAGACAAGGAATAGTGAGTGCACTACCAGGGTTGCTGATGGAGGCAAATATGATCGTGTCAATTAAGAGGTCTTTCGATAGACATGGATAATTCATGGTGCCTTTTCTGAAAAAATATTGATTCCTCACCATAGGTCTTTCTGAAAAAGGTCATGACCTGAGAAAGAAGGACTGGCGGGCCCAGCCGCTACTTGCCTTTGGATGACCAGAGAACCGGATAAGAGAATGGAGGGAGCTGGCGACAGCGGATGCAAGAGCAAAGACGGTGAGAGAGAGAACTGGGGAGCTTACTTCCGTGCCCTTGTGGTCGGCTGTGGGAGGTGGCCGAGGTGCAGAAATGCTGAAGATGGCCGGGCGAGGAGAGGGACGACAGCTCGCTGGACACCCAGCAGCATCCCGGAGCGCGTCTGGATCAAGTGCCGCTCCAGGTGACCGTAAGAGGCCCGGATTAGACTTCTAAAATGCAAAACCTGGCGACTCTTGCATGCGGCCTCCGTGGACTAATTCTATCCACTTTGTATTAATCGGGGATCGTGCTGAGGTATGGCGATACTTTACTGAACTGTATGCAGAAAAATAAATTTCACGGTACATCTGTACATGTGGTAATAAAGGACCATTGACCATTGACTCACTGCAGAATAAGTCTGATGTGGAAATCATCATTCTCGTCAATGGGATGAGAAAACGCTTACTTTTCAGTCCCATAATGGAATGTTTATAGAAAAACCTTGTGGTAACTAAATGTCTTGGATGTCTAAATTAAAAAAAAACTTGTAACCAAGACTTGTGGTTGACATCATTAAGGTCATGCATGACCAATTCTTAAGGAGTTGGTCTCCTTTCATCGACTTTTTGGAATCATGTGATGCAGCGGTACCGTAAGGATTGCTGATTTCAGTTCATGACGCGGATAGATCTACATCTCCGAATACAGATTTGAAAAATTCTCTTTTAAGGGGCCTTCTCTTCTATTTCTACTTTCCACTTTCTCTCTTCCTTTTTTTATTTTTTATATACACACTTCACGTTTTTCTACTCTCTACCATCTATTTTTCCACTTTTTCCCCTTTCTATTGTTCTCTTTTTCTTGTCCTGCTTACTTCCTTCTTATAACATAAAACTAGAGGTTGTACATAGAATGGATTACGGTATTACATAGTTGGCACCTAAAATTAGGTGCCACTGTACTGTTTTGTGCTGTATTAACTTCTAATAAAATTTAAAAAAAAAAAAAAAAAAAAAAAAAAAAAAAAAAAAGGTCATGCATGCTCTCGCCCTGCAGGGGCAACGTGGTAGCTTCAAACCATGCAAGGGCTCGACAAGCAAACCGAACCCGAGAGCTATGTAATCACTTTCATGCTCCAAGGGACAGCATCTGTGACATTTAGGAACAGTAAAGAATCAGTTTATGGTTTATGTGGAAGTCAGCTTAGAACCTTCAACAATATACGCAATGTTCTAATTTTGTACCTGAACATGACGAACCATCGCATCATCACCTTTCATCTTGGCAAGAGTCATTTGCTCTTTTAACCCTTCTTGTCTCTGCTGTAAAATCTGTAACGATTCTTGAATGTGAACAGCTGCATCCTGCAAATATGAAAATGCAATCATCAGTTAAATATTTCATCATAGAAGATTTTTATACCAATCAACTATAGACATCAGTGAAAGCAATGTGCCAAAATTGGCACAAGGAATAATGACGAGGCTGTCAATACTAATTGTCGGCACAGAGTAAGTCAAATAGCAACGTCTAGCCTCTCCATGGCCGTTGAAGGATCTTTGCTGGAATTGCTTTGTAGCTCCACAAGCATCATTAACATAGTCAGCATTCAAATACACTAAAGACCCTGAGCCAGACTATACCGATTGCTTCCACACATAGCCTCACATCCCGGACATACACTCCAGTGGAGTACAGTATAAAACATGCTGTAGATATGAGTGGATCTGATCGTCATCTTTGGATACTACAGAATCTGCAGTAACTCATGTGAAAGAACGGGAGATAGACACCAAAAGCTGGAGCAACTCAGCAGGACAGGCAGCATCTCTGGGAGGAAGGAATGGGTGACGTTTTGGGTTGAGACCCTTCTTCAGGAACGGGATATGCCTCCTTTCTAACCTCACCGCTTTATACCAATCATGATGGGTGCCTCCTGCAGAGATCCATTCATTTCAATGTTGGTCAGCGACCTTTATCAAAAGCATTCATTTAATTATCTTTTTATAATAACAGCAACTTGGATACATTTGGTAAGTTGAACAAAGTAATTTACAGTTATCAATCAATTGCAACTTTTTTGAAAAAGTTTCTCACTCTCAGAGAATTAGCCAGCATGGACTGTGAAAGGCTACCAGGGTTGTGCTGGGGGCAGGACGACCACCAAACTGGGGCATTAAGATTTTAGGGAACTGAGTGACTACAAAAAGAGTCACTGAGTGAATGCATGGGGTAGGTGTGTGTGGTGGGTAGGATCTGACCCAACTTGCATTACTTTCCCACTAAATATGTCAGAAATGCTGGTTAAATCAGGAATATCTTTTGCTTTTCAATAACATTTTGAGCCTCACCTCACGCCAAATCTCTCTCTCTGGCCGAGAACATTCAATGTTACAAATGTCAAGTCTCATTTTAGAAAAACTAGATTTTTAGTTTAGTTTAGAGATTCACCATGGAAACGGGCCCTTCTGTCCACCGGGTCCGCGGTGACCAATGATCGCCCATACACTAGTTCTAACCATCATACTGGGGACAATTTACAGAGGTCAATAAACCTACAAACCCACATGTGGTAGGAAATGGGAGCATCCAGAGAAAATAGTCACAGGGAGAACGTGCAAACTCTGGACAGACCGCGGCCATGGTCAGAATTGAATCCGGGTCCCTGGCGCTGTAAGACAGCAACTCCACCGTGCCACATCTCAAATTATACTAGAGATAATTAGACTGTAAACTCCTATCTCACCAGGGACTAACTTTACTGAACCACCCTACTGCTTCTATTTAAATTGCTATTTTTTTGCATTTTTTCTTCCGCCCACAATATTTAATATGAAAAAGAACGTGATTCTGTTCCATTCTGTTTGTAGTTTGTTTGGTTGTTTGTTTGTTTGTCTTTTTGCACAAAGTCCGCGAGCATTGCCACTTTTCGTTTCACTGCACATCTCGTATGTGTATGTGACGAATAAACTTGACTTGATTCTATATAAAGTGTTCTATTTCCCTTGACTTTTACCTCTCACAATCACATTTTCATTTCTGCTTATTCTGTCATATTCTGTACATGATTTTTGTTATTCTGATATAAACCTCTAGGTTTAGACTATGTGAGGATGGTTTTGACGGATTGGTTGAAAAGACCGCCTTTGCTCACTCAAACACCTCTGATCCTCTGCACGGGGAAGCAGACAGAGAAGGAACTCTAGTAATGAAGTTGCAGCTTAAAAACCCATGGAAAATCTGTGGGCCGCCGTGCACATAACATTTGATAAACACCATTCATTCGGCACTGACCACAAAAATCTGGGCCAATTTGATGTTGTTTTATTTTAATAGTGTTGGGTGACTTTAATAATAGGTTTGTGTCAAATGTTGGGATTCGATAAATTGTTGTACCCAGGAACGGTGAGAGTTACTGCCTTCAATAAAGGATTGAAGCTTTTGTTCTAGTTCCATCTTAGGCTGGTTGCCAATGCTCATAGCAGCTAAAGAGAAACTGCAGACACAACATGTATGTAGCACAACTGAGAAAGGCATTCAAAATTCTTCAGGATGCATTTTGATTTTAAAGAAGCAGCTCCACAAAGTATAATAAGATGTCCACAGGATTTTACGAGGTGAAGAAGACCCCCGAGATCAGTGCTGCACTACAATCAACCCGATAGCCACTCCCGACGGGTCATCAGTTCATGTTGGTCAGTCTGCAGACTGCCAGTATTTCACAAGTTCACTAGTTCACAACTTATAGGAGTAGAATTAGGCCATTTGGCCCATCGAGTCTACTCCACCATTTAAACATTCAATTTTTCTGCCTTCTCCCCATAAGCCTTGAAACACGTCCTAATCAAGAATCTATCTCTGCCTTAAAAATATCCACTGACTTAGCCTCCACAGCCCTCTGTGACAATGAGTTCCACAGATTTACCACCCTCCTCACCTCCTTTCTAAAAGAGCGCCCTTTAATTCTGAGGCTATAAGCTCTGGTCCTAGACTTTCCCACCGGTGGAAACATCCTTTCCACATCCACTCTATCCTTGCATTTCATTATTCTGTAAGTTTCAATGAGGTCCCCCCTCAACCTTCTAAACTCCAGTGAGTACAGGCCCAAGCCAATTTCATTGCAGCAGCATCCTGGTCCTTACTGGGATGGTGCTATTGTACTGTGAAGTCTTGCAGCAAACAACAACCCCCACCATTCAAAACATACTAACAGCCAGCTATGTCTTGCCCTAAGGTTTTGTGGCTGTCAGAGACATCAGAAGCTCCAACTATCTGACATTCACATTTAATTTAATTTAGTTTAGGTACAGCATGGAAACAGGCCCTTCGGCTCACCTAATCCGTACCGATCAGCAATCCCTGCACATTAACACTATCCTACACACTCTGGGGATAATTTATATTTATACCAAGCCAATTAATCTACAAACCTGTACGTCTTTGGAATGTGGGAGGAATCCGAAGATCTCGGAGAAAACACACGCAGGTCACGGGGAGAAATTACAAACTCCATACAGGCAGCACCCATAGTCAAGATTGATCCCAGGGTTCTGGCGCTTAAGGCAGTTGCTCTACCACTATGCCACCATGTCACACATAGTAACAATATTCAAAACAAAAAAAAAAATTACACGGTCCTCTGAGGAAGTTCACGACTTTTATTGATGGCATTCACTGGAGTTTAGAAGGATGTATCTTATAGAAACATATAAAATTATAAAAGGACTGGACAAGCTAGATGCAGGAAAAATGTTCCCAATGTTGGGCGAGTCCAGAACCAGGGGCCACAGTCTTAGAATAAAGGGGGGGTCATTTAAGACTGAGGTGAGAAAAAACGTTTTCACCCAGAGAGCTGTGAATTTATGGAATTCCCCACAGAGGGCAGTGGAGGCCAAGTCACTGGATGGATTTAAGAGAGTTAGATAGAGCTCTAGGGGCTAGTGGAGTCAAGGGATATGGGGAGAAGGCAGGCACGGGTTATTGATTGGGGACGATCAGCCATGATCACAATGAATGGCCTTCTCCTGTACCTATTTTCTATGTTTCTATGTATCTATTAGCACGGGTAGCCGTCAGAAGAGATTCGGATTGTCAATATGACTCTCCACATAAAAAAAACGTCCACTGATAGATATTGATTGTGAATTTACAGCTAAGAAATGTTTTACAACAAAGTTACACACAAGCTAAATGTTCTTTTCTTGCACTTATTGAAATTCACATTTGTAAACCATTTTTCTAAATGCAGACCAATTTTTCCCATATCACCTCCAAAATGGACGTGGGCATAATGTGTAATAAGTAATCGCAGAGAACCTTTGAGAGGACACAGAAAACTAATTTACCTTGCACAATGAGCCAATGTTCTGGCTGGTGAAATCATTAAAGAACTCTTAAAAATTAATCTTGGGTAAAAGGCCAGTGAGACCTTCAAGTCCACTCTTAAAATCCGCATGTGTAAGAAGGAACAGCAGATGCTGGTTTACACTGAAGATAGACACAAAAAGCTGGAGTAACTCAGCGGGACAGGCAGCATCTCTGGAGAGAAGGAATGGATGACGTTTGGGGTCGAGACCCTTCTTCAGACTGGGTAGGGATATGGGAACCGAGAATTACAGACGGTGATGTGAAGAGATAAAGAACAATGAATGAAAGATGCGCAAAAAAGTAACGATGATAAAGGAAATAGGCCGTTGTAAGCTAGTTGTTGGGTGAAAATGAGAAAATGAGAAGCTAGTGCGACTTGGGTGGGATGAGGGAGGGGGGGGGGTGTAGGGATAGAGAGGGAATGCTGGGGCTACCTGAAGTGGGAGAAATCAATATTCATACCGCTGGGCTGTAAGCTGGCCAAGCGAAATATGAGATGCTGTTCCGCCAATTTGCGTTTAGCCTCACTCTGACAATGGAGGAGACAGAAAGGTCTGTGTTGGAATGGGAAGGAGCATTAAAGTGTTCAGCAACCGGGAGATCAGGTTGGTTCACGCGGGCTGAGTGAGGGTGTTCCGCAAAACGATCGCCAAGTCTGCGTCTGGTCTCACCGATGTATAGAGCCCACATCTTGAACAATGGATACAGTAGATGAGGTTGGAAGAGGTGCAAGTCAACCTCTTCCTAACCTGAAAGGACTGTCGGGGTCCCTGGAGTCGAGGGGAGAAGGTTTATAGAAGGGGCTGCATCTTCTGCGGTTCCAGGGGAAGGTACCTTGGGGGGGGGGGGGGGGGGGGGGGGGGGGGGTGGTGGTTGGGTGGAAAAGTATGAGTTAACCAGTGAGTTGCGGAAGGGACGGTCTCTGCGGAAGGCGGAAAGGGGTGGAGATGAGAAAATGTGGTTAGTGGTGGTATCCCGTTAAGGTTGCGGAAATTTTGGATTATGTGTTGCATGTGACGGCTGATAGGGTGGCAGGCAAGGACTAGGGGGTCTCTGTTGCGACTGGGGGGAGGGGAAGCAAGGATGGCGTTGTGGGGTTCTGAGGAGACATGAATGAGGGTCTCATCTATGATGGGAGAGGAGAACCCTGTTCCCTAAAGAATGAGGACATGTCGGATGTGCTAGTATGGAACACCTCATCTTGGGCACAGATGCGGCGTAGACAGAGGAATTGGATGGAGTCTTTGCAGGAAGCAGGGTGGGATGAAGTGTAGTCGAGATAATTGTGGGAGTCAGTGGGTTTTGTAATAGACGTCAGTCAATAGTCTGTTTTTTTGTGATGGAGACTGTGAGATCAAGAAAAGGGTGGGAGGTGTCAGAGATGTTCCAGGTAAATTTGAGTGCAAGATGAAAATTGGTGGTTAAAATCCACTACTAATAATGCTGCTATAAATGTCAGCACTGTCCATTCAGCCTGCCAAGGGAAATGTCTCCATAGATAATCACAGATCTCTAATTAGTACTCAAAATGTGCTTAAATATAACTCCCATTCAAATAAAACTATACCACAGGCTTGTGGAATTGGTGAAGTGCCAAGTTCAAATGAACACATCCTTTTTAGGCACAAAATGCTGGAGTAACTAACGGGACAGGCAGCATCTCTGGATGGAAGGAATGGGTGATGTTTCAGTCAGTCTGAAGCAGGGTCTCAACCCGAATCGTCACCCATTCCTTCTCTCCAGAGATGCTGAGTTACTCCAGCATTTGTGTCTGCCTTTGGTGTAAATCAGCATCTGCAGTTCCTTCCAACACATCCTTTTTACCCTACAAAGACTCACGGGCACACTACGGAAGAGATATTATGTTCTTCTCTCAACCCAGTTAAACACATCATTGCCTATTTGATGTAGAACCCAAAATGCCAACATGACATCAGCAAAAATCCGAGCCATGTTTGAAATGATTTATTTCCGCTTCCTTGAAGGTAGAGCCTAGCAGCTTATTTTATTGGCAATTGAAAGCTGAGGCAATGAAAATCAGTACTGACGTTGGCGAGAAAAAAATCTATTTATGGATTGAAAACATTTAGACAAGCACGTGTTTGGATTGCAAACACAAGGAAGGTGACGAGGAAGATTTACTCTGCAATCATTCCTTAACAAGACAGGCTGCATAAGAATAGCAAAATAAAAATTGTTTTGTATATTGTGTCCCCAGTCTAAATCGCATTTAACATATAAAAACAGTAATGGATCACTACAGTGTATCTAATAGTAAAGGAAAGCTTGGCTGTGAAGATTTACTATAGCATAAATGGAAGCTTGCCAGTGTGTGTTTGGTTCTGGAAAGCAACCCTCTTGACAGACCAGCCATGAATTGCCAGGAGCAATACGTGAAATCTGCAGACTCAAGTTTTGTTAAACCCATGACAAGCACGTTATTAAGGAAACTTTCCAGCATTCCTCAAGTTTGAGAGTGAACCGTGAGAATATCTAGTGTTAGACGGGAGCCAGTGTCCTGAATGAACTTTTCACTGCTGGGGGTGACAGATTTCCAACCCTCATTTTATTGGTTAGAATACACAGGTTTTATTCAAGTCCGTGAGATAGAAGAAATCCAGAAATTCTACTGAATTATTAAATAGCAGACATCTTAGAAATTAACCTTAGACCATTTCTGTCATTGCCTTTCAGTTATTTGTACAAAACAAAAAATCATCTTCCACAGCTTCTATATTTCAACCTGTCAAATGAATCTGGCTGCAATTCTCCAGCTACCTCTCCCCCCATTACCAGCTATATAAAACCTTTCCACATTTTGATTACCTCCTACTGGGCTGAATTTCCATTTGTGTACCTTCTTTCAAGTAAAACATACGCAAGCACTTCTGATGTCTAAGACAGTTGTCTGAAGCAATGAGAAACATTTAAAATATTCCATCTATTTCTTGTTTAAGTGTTCAGAATGTCTGAAGAAGGGTCTCGACCTGAAACATCACCCATTCCTTCTCTCCAGAGATGCTGCCTGTCCCACTGAGATACTCTAGCATTTTGTGTCTACTTTCAATTTAAACCAGCATCTGCTGTTCATTCGTACACTTTTAAGTGTTTAATGTTGTTTTCATATATGCTAAAAATAGAGATTTTTTTGGCATAGTATATTGTGTTAAACACAATGATTTGATGTATGAGAATCTCAGCCTAGTTATAGGATTTGGACGTAAATGTAATTAATTGCACAGAACATTGACATCCGTCATAGGTCTGAAGAAGGGTCTCCATCCGAAACGTCACACATTCCTTCTCTCCAGAGCTGCTGCCTGTCCATGTTGTGTCTATCTTTGGTTTAAACCACCATCTACAGTTCCTTCCTACATATAAAATAACTAATGCTCCCTTATGTGTTCTGTACAATTACATAAATAAGTTCCGATGAAAATTACACATGATGCGTATTATTTCTTTAAAACATTCCAGGCTGTGTCATTTCAACTGCATGTGTAACCTTTGGCCCAGTTATTATACTTTGTAGGATTTCTGATTTTCTTAAATTGTACCACACCCTGTTCTAGTAGTGAGTCCGAAATGTGAGTTCTTGCTGTGCGAGTGAGTACTTGCCATTGAGGGAGAGCAGCGTAGGTTTACAAGGTTAATTCCCAGGATGGCGGGACTGTCATATCCTGAGAGAATGGAGCGGCTGGGTTTGTATATTCTGGAATTTAGAAGGATGAGAGGGATCTTATTGAACTATAAAAAATTATTAAGGGCTAGGACACACTCGAGGCAGGAAACATGTTCCCGATGTTGGGGGAGTCCAGAACCAGGGGCCACAGTTTAAGAATAAGGTGTAAGCCATTTAGAACGGAGATGAGGAAACACTTCTTCACACAGAGTTGTGAGTCTGTGGAATTCTCTGCCTCAGAGGGCGGTGGAGGCAGGTTTCTCTGGATACTTTTAAGAGAGAGCTAGATAGGGCTTTTAAAGATAGCGGAGTCAGGGGATATGGGGAGAAGGCAGGAACGGGGTACTGATTGTGGATGATCAGCCATTATCACATTGATCATGTGATCACTGCTTGAAGGGCCAAATGGACTACTCCTGCACCTATTGTCTACTGAGATGTCGATTCTGCATGTGTGCACTCTGAAAATACAACCAATCTCATGGGTAAAAAGACTACAATTTCAAAGAATTGAATCTCACTTATTCAGAAGGGAAAATTCCACCCATGCATGGCCTAATTTTCCATTGTGGCAAACTATTTTTTTAAATATTCCTCTCCTTTTTCTGTATGTAACCACATTTTCGCCACTTCGAAACCAGAGTGTATATTATACCAACATGAAACTTTGACGCTTTGCAAACACTACTGGAATGCATCTTCAAGAAACTTAGAACCTATACACTTCATTACATATCCCATGCACACATGTACAGAATGAACTGTAAGGCTGCCCCTAAAATATGAAATCATATGTTACCTCGGTCTTTATACGTTTAGGAGATAATTCCTCTTGCTCTGCACATCTCGACCTGCGGTTAAGGAAACGTGAGTAACGTTAATAATCTGACAATGCAAAATATTAACAGTCAGGAAAACACAAATTTAGTTTAGAATGAAGGTTCTCACCTGGAAGTTTTGTAAGTATATTTGTAGGTTACTTCGCGAGACACCTGACGGGATAATGTAAATAGTTCATCTCGTCGAGTGAGCAAAGCAATGTCCTTCGTACAGAGTTGAGCGGCTGCTTCGTTTACAGTCAGCTGCAGAAAACAACAAATGATGAGTTGTAATGTTACTTTGATGGCATAGTTGGCTGAAATGGGAGCGGGTGAGCCATTAGTAGAAAGACGATCTTTGTATGAGTCAGCTAATCTGTGGCAAAGAGGGCTACTTTAATAGTAACTGCACTAGTTATCAGTTTGAGGTGCTTCTGAGAAACTAGGTGGGGTGTGAAAGATCATAATCAAGAACTTGATTCACAAATCAACCAAGGTCAGGGTGGGAAAAGAAACAAAGTTTGTTGCTTGACTGAAGATAGACACAAAATGCTGGAGTAACTCAGCGGGGCAGGCAGCATCTCTGGATAGAAGGAATGGGTGGTACACAAAAATGCTGGAGAAACTCAGCGGGTGCAGCACATCTATGGAGCGAAGGAAATAGGCAACGTTTCGGGCCGAAACCCTCCTTCTGAAGAACGTTCTGAAACGTTGCCTATTTCCTTCGCTCCATAGATGCTGCTGCACCCGCTGTGTTTCTCCTGCAATTTTGTGTACCTTCGATTTTCCAGCATCTGCAGTTCCTTCTTAAACATAGAAGAAATGGGTGACGTTTCGGGTTGAGACCCTTCTACAGCTGCTGTCTATTGGCATCGGGAAGTCCATTTGTTGGATGGCTGTAAAATAATTTATCCTCAACAATATTCCTATGATTAATACAGAGATTATATATTCCTTACAGAATGTAGGGGATAAAATTGCCAAAAAAATTAAAGCTTTTCAACAAAGTATTTAATGAAAGTTAAATTCATATTTTCCATAACTGAATTAAAACAATGCAATACCATAAATGCATAAGTGATAGGAGCAGGATGAGGCCACTCGGTCCATTAAGTCTGCACCAATCATGGCTGATCTATCTCTCCCTCCAAAACCCCTGACACTCATTAAATTAAATGTAAACTAAATTTATGAGAACACATTTCATAATACAAGTTCACATCCACTTCCAAGGTTAGTTGGAATACCAGGTTGTTTTCCAAAATACCTGCTTAATATTACTTTTGGTGCAGTATAAATTATACTTCTGAAGCTGGAGTTGAAGAAGATTCCAGTGGCAACAAACACATAAGTTGTGCCTTTATATTTGCAGGAATCTTTTGCTATGATATATGGAGCTCCCCAAATAAACTAGTTTTATACAAAGAGAAACACAAATCTGCTGGAGAAACAAACAAGTCGAGCAGCCTCTATGAAGTGAAATGGGTAGACGATGTTTCGGATTAGGATGTCGAATAAAAGGGGATTCTAAAGGAGAGATAGCTGATAGAAAATTAGATATAGCTTTTAGGGCTAACGGAATCAAGGGATATGGGGAGAAAACAGGAGTACTGATTTTGGATGATCAGCCATGATCAAATTGAATGGCGGTGCTGGCTCCAAGGGCCAAATAGCCTACCCCTGCACCTATTTTCTCTGTTTCTATGTTTGAAAGAGGGAAAGGGAAGCAGTGGGGCAGGAATTGAAAAAAAAAAAATAGGCATATTCAGGTAAAAAGGGTCAATGAGTCAGGTGGACAAAGAGTATTGTATTCAAATTTATTGTCATTGTCTCAATTTGAGACAACAAAATGAATTTCCCTTACAGGCAGTATCATAAAAAAAAAGAAAAGAAAAAATAAAGAAAGAAAGAAGGAAAGAAGGAAAGAAAGAAAGGTGAAGATAGTAAGCAAAGCTGGAGGTGATAAGTGGAGTAGCCGAAGGATTCCAGTTGGTGGAATCTGATAAGAAGTGAAGGTTAAGATGAACTGGGGAAGTTGTGGGAGAGATACGAGTAATTGGAACAAGGGAGGCGGAGCTAATGGGGGCGGGCATGGAGGGTTTAGGGGTGTGTGATGTGCAGAGTGTGGTGGATGAGTGGAAAGGAATTGGGGGATGGTGGCAGAGGGAGGGGAAAGAAATGTAGGCCTGGATAGATTGGAAGGAGAGAGAAGGGGGTGGGTTCTTGAAATTGGAGAGTTCAACATTCATGTTGTTATGTTGCAGGATACCAAGGAAGAATATGAGGAGCTGCTCTTCCAGTTTGCGGGCGGCTTCATTCTGGCAACGGAGGAGGCCAAGGACAGAAAGGTCGGTTGGGTGACACACGGTCCTTGTGTCTTGTTTTACTCAAGACTCCAGCACCTGCACTTCCTTGTGTCTTGTCCTTCAGGGATGCTGCCTGGCCTGCTGAGTTACTCCAGCACTTTGTGTTTCACTGAAGGTTGGTCTGGGAATGGGAAGGGAAATTGAAGTGGCTTGCAACCAGGAGGTCCAGTTGACCCTGGCAGATAGACGCATATGTTTGACAAAGTGGTTGGCTCGTCTATGCTTGGCCTCACCGATGTACAGGGGGCCACATAATGGGCACTAAACACTTTTGGAGGCAGTGGATGTAAAACCTCCCTCTCATCTAGCAGGGCTGTTGAGGTCACTGAATGTAGGTGAGTGACGGGGTGTAGGGACAAGTGTTACACCTCCTGTGGTTGCAGGGAAAAGTGGCTGGAGAAGGGAAGGGAGATGAGCAAACCAGTGAGATGCAAAGAGAGTGGTCTCTACGGACAGCAGAAAGGGGCAAGGAGGAGAAGATCTGGCCACTCGTGCGACCACATTGATACTGGTGAAAATGTCAGAGAATGATGTGTTGGATGATGAGTAATTTTAAGGTTATACAAGTTTTTAAAAATATAATGCAGTTGAGAGAAAAAAAACGGAAACATGTAGTGGATGCAAATGTTATATGTAAAATACAATGATTAATACATTTTAATTTTAGTTGTTAACATTATGCCAAAATCATTTACAGAATAACATTAAGTTAATAGCCTAGATTTTTTTCACTGCAATTACAGTGATCTTAATGCAATTCACTGTTATTAATGTATATCCTTAACAAAAGGTGCCTGAAAGGTGGTGCTCTATGGCAAAAGTCAAATGCAAAAATGACACCTTGCCCTGTATGAATTCCATGAAATTGCTGCATCTTAGCACTAATTACCAATTAGCCACACAACTCTGTCGGTACAGACCTTCCCACTCACACCAAAGGTGCTTCAGAGTGTTGGAATACTAATCTCTCTCTCTTCTCAAAAAGTGGGCAGGCAACTTAAACTGTGGAGGAAGGAACTGTAGATGCTGGTTTAAACCAAAGATAGACACAAAATGTTGACATCGAAAGCTGGAGTAACTCAGCAGGACAGGCAGCATCTCTGGAGAGAAATAACGGGTGGCGTTTTGGGTAGAGAGAGGGTCATTTAAGATCTTTTATTTTTCTTTGGCTACTTTATCAATCAAATAATCTCCTTTTCTGTTTACAATCTTATTCGCATTCATCATATTTCTTTCTTTTTAGTTTAGTTTAGTTTGGAGATACAGCATGGAAACAGGCCCTTCGGCCCACCGAGTCCACACTGACCAGCGATCCCCGCACATTAACACTATCCTACACACACTGGGGACAATTAACCTACAAACTTGTGCGTCTTTGGGGTGTGGGAGGAAACCGAAGATATCGGAGAAAATCGATGCAGTCACGAGGAGGACGTACAAACTCCGTACAGTCAGGATTGAACCCGGATCTCTGGCGCTGTAAGGCAGAAACTCTACCGCTGCACCACTGTGCCGCTCATTATTTTTTATCTATTGTTCCCCTATTCCTTTCTCAATCAGTGAATCTCGTTAGTTATGAAAAGACATCAGTGGTCCCCTCAGGCGGTGAGGTTTGAGATAATCCGTATAGCTGCCAACTATATTCTGCACTCTGTATCTGCCCCATGGCTCTATCCATTGTGCTTGAGTTTGAGCATTGTATCAATATGTGGTATATCATTTCTGTGTGGCTAACATACAAAACAAAGCTTTACACTGTGCCTCGGTACATGACACAATAGTAAACCTAAACAGCTTTAATATCAGTAATGTATATGGGAAATGTTACATTGAAAGGCAAGGGAAAATATATAAAAGATGTACCTGGAGATGTGCCCTTACAGTTCGGTAAAGCAATCTGGGAGAATGTATTAAAAAAAAGTTGCCAACCGACAACGTGAGCTGCATTTAATTGTCCACAGTCTTTTACTTCATGCTATATGCATTGCAGGTAGATGACAAATGCTCTTGAGCATTTCTGAAAAGCCTTCTTGTCGACTGTCTAAAAAGTCACTTGATCTTTTATAATGTGATCTAATTGTTTTGTTCCTGCTTCAGCCCAACTTTTATTGGAAAACCAGTATGTGACATTAACGACTAAAACTACAGGCTTTGCACATTCTTGTAAATGATCCACGCACCCAAGACAGACAACACTCCCACCCACCATGACCATATGCACGAAGGTATGTCATTTCTAAACTAGGGCAGGTGCTGAAATCCTGCCCATTTTCATGCATGGCTCGGCGGCTGCGGCAACATTTATATTAAAGAAATCTTGGGCTTCAACATTTCAACCGCAAAATGTAATAATGTTATAAACAAGACAAAATGGAGTACAAGACAGAAAGGAAAATCCTGTACCTCATGAAGTGTCAGCTGCTTTCCGTCTTTTCTTTTGGAGTCAAATCGTCCATAAATCGCACTGTATTTTCGTATTTCTTCTTCTTTGTGGGGGTCGCCATCGTTCATGTCGAAGATGTGACTGATCATCTTTGCTAACTTCTTATTTGTTCTTAAAAACTCTTTCACTTCATTCTGGTCAGTCTTTGGAATGCCTTGAATCAGCCGTTCGACAGATTCGGCGACGGCAGCAACGGCAGCAGCATCGAGAGTCTCCCCGTTCTCTCTTGGCGAGGACGGGGACGAGGGATCAGCAGGGGAAAGACTTTGTTCACTCTCAGTTGCGGACTGTCCTTGCCAGAAGCGTGGCTCGTTGGGCATCTGCAGTGGCGAACTTCCCGCCAACACAGGCTTGGTTGACCCCACTCCCTGTCCACACAGGGCAGCCAAGCACTTTGAAAACTTCACTGGATCACGAAGGTTATTGCTTCGTTCGTTGCTGCTGGCAGTTGAACCAGAATAGGCAGCGGAGCCCTCGGATATCTTATACAGTGGGATGCTACTGACTGGAAGAGAGTTCAGTGGTTGGTTAAAGACAGAGGGATTTGTCACCCAGTCTCGCAGAGCTTTTTGCAACCTCCTAACATGCAGAGGTTTGCTGGCCATGCCAACCAAGGCCATGATCTCCAAGAATTCCTCCTCCCCTGCTTCACAGAGCTGCTGCACATCGTCTCCACCTTGCTGTATGAAAGCGTCATAATAAGACAAAAGGTTGGCTCGTTGAAGAATACGGTAGAGTTGCAATTCACCAAGAGTCCTTGGTAGTGAAGTGGCCATGGCCAACTGCTGCACCTGGTTTAACAAAAAAATTAAAATAAAAACCAGCTGCAGAGTTAATGTCAGACTCTGGCTCTTTACACAACAAGTTCTGACTACACTCATACCACACTCCACCTCTGCAGTGTGTAGGTGGTACGAGACAGGCTCCTCTTGTTCAGAGCATAGGCGTTCTCCGAAATTCATAGCCTGATAACCTCACCACTGTTTTATGCAATGCAAAGCAAGTTATAGGTTATCGCACAATACACGTACATCTAAGTGTTATTTGTATTTATATTTGGTACTTAAATATTGTTTTCATTTAAGACAGAACAAATTATTTACATGTTTCAGATAATTGCGGTGTGATTTTTTTCCAATGAAAATCTTAATTTAATACGTTGGCACTGCAAACCAGGGATCACTAAAAATGTACCTGTTGTTCAATGCATGACCTGCTCAGATAGGTGATAACAAAATATATTAAAAGGTGCAGGTATCTTATCTTTGAGTTGATTGGCAAAAGAATAGATGCAGCACAAGCAAAATCTTCCCTTTGTGCGACAATTGATTATGATTTGGAATAATGCCTGATGGGATGGTGGACAATAGTCTTCAAAAATTAACCAAAAAAGAGACAGAAAATGTGGGCTAAGCAAAACTGCTCTAACCTAGTGCTGGTACACTTGATGGGCCAAATGGCCTTCCTTTGTACTGTGCTTTTCTGATCACATAATTTTAAAAAATGCAGGCCAATAATTGTCTAATTTACCAAATCTAAACCCAAGTTACTGTAGAAAGTTACAACAGAGCAAAAACAACACCTGCGCTTGGCAAGAATGCCAGTGCCCATCACTGAATGAGCATCTTGAAATCTATGGGACCTCTTGTAGAAATCATACGATGTTTAGGAATTAACACTTTAGTTCAATGCACCTGTTGCATTTTTGGTACTTAGAAATTATTAGAGCATAATCTTTGATATTTTTACCTATAAATAACAACAAAAGATGATCTACTATCTACAAGTGCCCCCAACTACAGGTATGTTCACAGATCTGCCACACAAGTCCTTTCCCATTAGCGTTATTCACGACTTAACATCAGTCAATACCAGGAAAGGGTAAAAAATGTTCATCAATAATGACGGTGACTGTGGGAAAAGATACAATTGGATCACTGCCAAATATACGATTTTGTGTCACACTCGAGTATTTCTTTGAGGCGGGAACCAATGGAGCTCAGAACTTTAGTTTGCAGTATTTCTTGTCCCTATTTCTTCCTCTTAGCTTGCCTTGGGTCTTGGCATCAGTAGGCTATAGATCAACAGGTTATACCCAGCTTCCTTCATCATAGTTTTAAAGCCCTTCCTGTTCCCCACTCTGATCGTAACAAACATCAAGTTCAGTGGACATGCTGCCCTCTGTAATTGTCCGTGCTGGGAATGGGGGGAAATGCAGCATGTGTAGGTAGAAGGGTTAGTTTAAGTAGGCATCAAATTCAGCAGACATCGCGAGCCAAAGGTGTATGTTCTGAGCTGTATATTTTAAAGCCATATCAGGGGTATTTTTGTGAGCTGCAAAAAGATTTACCATGCTACAAGACTTTCATGTGAATAAAGTCCAAAAACAATGCTGTCAAAGTAATAGACTGGAGCAGTCAAAAGCACAACAGTGGCGCAGCTGGTAGAGCTGCAGCCTCGCAGCGCCAGAGACCCGGGTTTGATCATGACCTCGGGTGCTGTCACTGTGGGATTGCAGATTTTGCGTGTTCTCACTGCGAGGGTTCCTCCAGGTGCTCCGGTTTCCTCCCACGCCCAAAGACATTCATATTTATAGGTTAATTGGCCTCTGTAAACTGCCCCTAATGTATCAGGGAGTGGAGGAAAAAGTGATATAACACAGAACTAGTGTGAAGGGGTGGTCTCAGTGGGCCGATGGGCCCGTTTCCATGCTATATCTCTAAACTAAACTAAACATTCTGTGAATATATACACATATGTTGATTGCAATCGGGGCTAAAGCCATAAGTAAATTCCATCAATAACATAAGGAGACTCAGCCCTTGAATGACTAATGTACAAAGTAGCAAAGGGATAAAGTATTCCTGTAACATACAGTTCATAATGGGAAATTTGGACTGCTTTAAAAGCCTGTGAGAGATCATGAGCTGGAATTCCATAACAGTTAGATCAGAAAACATCCGCGTATTTCGGAAAAGGATTGCCCAGTTTGCTAACATGGCAATGCTGTTAGTGGGGATTTGGCAAAAAAAAAAGATTCCAGAAAAGATAACCACCCAAATATCAAACCCCCATCAAAGTGAATTTACAAAAACATAACAAGTCATATGAATCCCCTGGAGAGGTTGTTATCTTGAATGTACTGTTGCATACTCTGGGGCTGCTGTATATTCACATGAATAACAGTGACATGGAGACACAAGGAACTGCAGATGGTGGTGTACAAAAAAAAACAGTGCTGGAGTAGGTCAGTGGGTCAGGCAACATCTCTGGAGGACATGCTGTAGATTGTTGACATTTCAGGTTGGGACCCTTCTTCAGACGGATTTTAGTTGGGGGGTTGATTGGTAAGAAGGTGAACAAAGGTTAGAGTTGAAAAGGAGAGAACAGTAACAGACACCAATGAATCTGGAATGGTTTAAGTACTAACATCTGGCATAAGAGTTTTTAATATACACTATATGTAGATGCAGAGACAGATTTTAAAATCATATTTTTATGTTATTTTTAGAATATACGTGATTTCAGGCTGTCAATTATTTGCCAATATTTATAAACTCAGACAAATCATGGAAATATTTCCCAGCAAAGGTAAAATCCAAGTTTGTTTTCAAACATCATCCAGTTGCGTGCTGTTTTCAGATTTAGGGAACTGTTGATTAATTCTGGCTAATTCCCAATGATTAATGCTTTAGTTTTACTGGTGATGAATGTTTATAACGCATTAATTTCAGGAAATTATGCAAGTGTTTCTTTTAACAAATATATATATATATATATAGACACACACACACACACATATATATATAAATGCATATATATATATATAAATATATATATATGTGTGTATATATGTGTTGTATATATTTATATATATATATATGTGTGTGTGTGTGTGTGTGTGTGTGTGTGTGTGTATATACACACACACACACATATATATATATTTTAAAATACAGATATATATATATGTGCATATATATATATATGTGTGTGTGTGTGTGTGTGTATATATGTTTTTTTGTTAAAAAACACTTGCATAATATATATTCAGAACTCATTAACTGTCATGCTTGTTTCCAAATGTAAAATGATTATGCTTCAAACAGCAACATATCCTTTGGTGCACACCCTTGTTGCTATTGCGTCATGGCTACATAACCTTTGCTGTTTGGATATGTAAGGAAGGGTCATGAAGTCTGTAGAGG
Organism: Leucoraja erinaceus; assembly: GCF_028641065.1. Lineage (NCBI taxonomy): Eukaryota > Metazoa > Chordata > Chondrichthyes > Rajiformes > Rajidae > Leucoraja > Leucoraja erinaceus. The sequence continues at coordinate 10,310,712 of NC_073383.1, read as the reverse complement.
AGGCTGCCAGTTGTACAGCAAATGAGAATAAGGGGTAGGTTATTTAGGACTGAGATGAGGAAAAACTTTTTCACCCAGAGAGTTGTGAATCTGTGGAATTCTCTGCCACAGAAGGCTGATACCACAGGGGTAGATTTAGCTCTTCGAGCTAAGGGAATCAAGGGATATGGGATGAAAGCAGGAACGGGGTACTGATTTTGGATGATCAACCATGATCATATTGAATGGCGGTGCTGGCTCAAAGGCCTATGGCCTACTCCTGCACCTATTTTCTACGTTTCTATGAATGGAATAAATAGAAATAAATAAAACATGTATTCGAGGTTGACATGGTCCAATATCTATCACAAATCCACAAGGACAGAAGGTGAACAAAGGCATCATAAAATAAAGCAAAAAAAGCGAGCAAAGAATGAAACGTTTTCTTTTTAAAACATTTTGACAGTTCATTGGTTAGAAAGATATTAACTTGTAACAACTGTCAAATTAGGTTCCAATAGGTTTCATGATAAACAGCTTTTTAAAATGTGCACATTAATTCCATGCAACGACAACAATAGAGCTAAAAGCCAGTTAGAGTCATACAGATGCAATGCACTATAAAATGCAATGAAGGCTAATGATTATTATTATATTCAGCATTTTTGTTGAGAAATTAATCACAATTTAAAAAAAAAAAAAATCAGCCTTAATTGTTTATGGTTAAATAAAAGACAAGTTTTGAAAGTAATGCCAGACCACAAAAAGCTCTAAAGTCCATAGAAGATGGAGATGGGTGTGGGCGGGAGGGAGGGACGTTTAATTGTGGTGGGTTAGGGGAACTACAGACGGATGCTCCAGAGCACAACTATGGGTGAGAGGATATACTTACAGTCTGAAAAATTAAAACATTTCTGCAAATGCAAATATCTCTCTAAAATTTGAAAAGTTGGTGCAAAAAGCTGACAAAATATAAAGTAGTGTGTGCACATGACCCAATACGGTCACAAAAATATATTTTTTAACTGGATGTTTCTTTCCACTATGCTTCTTTTTCACCAATGCAAACCTGTGACATCTAGAAACAATGGAAACTGTGCCAACTCCTTGTTTAATTACCGCATCCATAAGCTCAGAAGATATACATGATAATGGCTCTAAGTAGGTGGCAGAACATTTATGTTGCAATTAAAATTTGCATGCTATTCAATGTTAAACTGTAGCTCCAGAATATGGAAATACAGAAAACTAAGAGGAGTTAGCCTATCTCAGCCTCCTCTGCCATTCAGTACAATTCTGACTACTCTCCCATTTTTGTACGTATTTCCACTGTCTCACTACGTACACCTGGATAGCTTCTGTGTCCACAAATCTCTCTGCAAATATATATTGCGCAAATTGGCTTTTGTCGCTTTGTGAAGTGCAGAATTCCACAAGTTCTTGATCCCATGATGAAGACATTTCTTTCCATTTTAGTCTCAAATATATCAATATAGTTCCCAAAACCTAACTGCGACTGCTGATTCTACATTCCCCCAGCCAGGGAAATATCCACCCTCCATGCAACTTGTTCAATCACATTAGAATGCTGTACCTTTCAATTACATCTCACTTTTTCCGACTGTAGTGAAACAAGGCGATGTTGACCCCATATGATATTCCCACCACCCCAGGAATCAGTTTGATTAACTTCATGGCATTCCCCCCATGGTACGTATATCCTGAGTTAACACCAATGCAGTGCTCTACACTCCAACTGTGGTCTAACCATGTCCCTGTATAATTGACAAAGGGTCACAGATCTGAAACGTTGGCTGTTTCTACAGAAGCTGTCTGCAGACCAGTTACTTTCTTCCAGCATTTTCTGCTTTTGTTTCAGTATAACAGTAATAAGATATTCCTACTCCCTCTACTCAAAACTTCTTGCAAGGAAGAACATTTAAAAGACATTTGGACAAGTACAAGAATATGAAAGGTTTAGAGGGATATGGACCAAACACAGGCATCTTGGTCACTATCGGCAAGTTGGGTTGAAGGGCCTGTTCCCATGCTGTACTACTCTATGACAACATAACATTTACCCTCCCAACTTCTTTCTGCATCTCCATGCATGGCCTCTTTGACTGGCATGCAAGGATATCCAGATCCCTTTGCACACCAACATTTGCACACCACTCACCAATTAAATAATACCCTGCATTTCTGTCTTCCCCCCCTACTGTTTATTTTTCTATTTTCTTAAATGACAAGTTGGGAATTTGGGAATTTAGCGACTAAATGCAGTGAAGTAGATTTACACATTGCCTACATTTCGGCATATTTTACAAGTGTGCCGGTGATTTACAAGGAGCAATGATGCAACATGGTTGATGAAGGGTCTTGACTCGATTCGCCACCCATGCTTTCTCTCCAGAGATGCTTCCTGACCCGCTGTGTTACTCCAGCATTCTGTGTCTATCTTCGCTGTAAACCAGCCCTGCGTTGCTTCTTACACTACACACCATCTCAAATAACCCGGCCGGCATTGGGAGCTGATGTGTGTTGGTGCCACTGCTTTTAGAGCCTCCATATCCCAACTTGCGGTTGTGACAACCTATTGCTCTATCTGTGCCATTCAGATGAAACCCTGGGCAAATAACCGTGGCTATTTAGTTTATTTTTTCCCCACCAACCGTTTGATATCACTTCCCCCTCCTCAACACATGACAGTCGAATCCACGCCTGGCCTCACCTAATATTCACAGGCGCCGATACAACGTGGAATGTGCCGGTCCCACCCTACCCTCTAAAGTTGTGCAGGGCTGACTACACCTCCACAACCGCCTCCAGTATTCACCCGAGACCAGTGCCAGCACCAGCGGGACATTTGCCTCTAATTCTGGATGCCCGCTGTTGAAATCACGGCGCAAAAGGGCAACAAATGCCCCACTTTTGGTAGCGGCGACAACTCAAGTGGAGCTAATGAAGGACGGACACCAAGAGCAATTCCCTTGACATTTCCCGCTATCGTGGTAAAACATAGAAAATAGGTGCAGGAGTAGGCCATTCGGCCCTTCGAGCCTGCACCGCCATTCAATATGATCATGACTGATCACCCAACTCAGTATCCTGTACCTGCCTTCTATCCATACCCCCTGATCCCTTTATCCACAAGGGCCACATCTAACTCCCTCTTAAGTTGTCTCTGTACTGTACACTGACAATGACAATAAATTGAATCATTTCATTTTTTTTTTTTTTTAAATATAGCCAATGAACTGGCCTCAAAGGGTGTTAATAACACAGTTAAGGAGAGATGGGGGGTCCCGGGAAGTGAAAGTTGGCAACTGATGGAAAAAAAAGGGTTAACCGATATTAAATTCCACGTAGACACAAAAAGCTGGAGTAACTCAGCGGGACAGGCAGCGTCTCTGGAGAGAAGGAATGGGTGACGTTTCGGATCGAGACCCATCTTCAGGAAGTACATTCCATGTCACTGCTGCAGTTGAAGAGATCAGAGAATCGAGATGCTTCACATCGACATCACACAGAGGCAGATGTCACTTGTGCAACTCACCCCCAGCTAGGTAGACACAAAATGCTGGAGTAACTCAGCGGGACAGGCAGCATCTCTGGAGAAAAGGAATGGGCGACGTTTCGGGTCGAGACTCATCCCCGGAGATGCTGCCTGTCCCGCTGAGTTACTCCAGCTTTTTGCGCCTATCTTCGGTTTGAAACCAGCATCTGCAGTTCCTTCCTACACATTTCGTCCCCAGCTAGGCCGACAACCCCGTTTTACAGGGGGGAAAAAACACTAAATAGGCCTTCGGTCAACATTCCGGGTATCTATCCCCAAAAAGTCCTCTCTATCTCTCTCTCTCTCACCCCCTCCTCTCCAGAACATTGCCATCAATAACAAACAAACCACAATTGAATGAAAATAAATGATCGGTGTAGATTTCTATACACCCCCCCTCCTATCAAGTCACCGGCCCGCGAACTGTCAAGTGAGATTACTGCTGGGTTTAACGAATCCAAGTAACTTCAGTCCATATATTGTAAAGAACGATATTTATAACACGAAACGAAGACCTTCTCTTCTCATCAGACGCTTCTCGGTAGTAATGTGTCACTTACTTCAAAGTGCTGCGCAGATACAAGCATTTGCCCATAACGTGACAACATTTAAAATTTGGCTGAATTTGGTAAATAAAAGGTTTCAATTAAATATAACTCGGCCGGTTCTACCATCATTCCACCTCCCTCTCCCTCCCTCCCTCCCTCCCCTCTCTCCTTCGCACTGCTGCAGCTCGAACGCCTACTTAAGCCCATAGTATTCGAGCTCTTGGGGAATCACCCACACAGCTACGAAATCCACCCTCTCCTTCCGGCATGAAAGGACCGCACAGACCGGATTAAAAGGAGAAAAAATGAGAGAGAGAGAGAGAGAGAGGGGGGGGGGGGGGGGGGGGACAAGCTTGACCACATTACACTCCCCTCCCCAAAACAACAGAATTCAAACACCACTCTCTCCGTCTCTGGCGCTGCACGTTAACACAGGCTTGTCACAACTGACAGAAAGAGCCCCAAACATGTGCCAGCAAAGCTTAGCTGCAGAAATGACCGCCGTGCCTACCTGATCCACTGTGAGTCAGTGCCTGCCTCTCTCCCTCTCACTCACACTCACACTCACACTCTCCCTGCTGTGGAACTGGGTGCTGTGTGTGTGGAGCCAAGTGAGAACTTTGTCGCCTGTTGTCCCAGCGCCTGGTCCTCTCTGGTCGCGCCAGTGCCTGGAACAGCGTGGGGGCAGAGGGAGGGAGTGGGAGGACTTGTTCTCACTCTCAGTGATGTGACACTGGGCTCCCTCCTCTCTCTGCCCGGAGAGATCTGCCCGCGGCTCCGCTTAGTTACACAGTCCGTCTCTTGCAGCCACCTACGCGAATTGGATTTCTTGCTCTGCTTCTTCTCCCTCCCACACACACACACACACACCCCCTCAACTTTCTCCCCCTCCTCCTCTCGTTCTCTCTCTCTCTCTCTCTCTCTCTCTCACTCACACACACAGCCTCCTCCCCCTCCAGCCCCTATGGGATATTCCGATCTTGTTCTTGCTCATACTCACTCCCACACGGGCAGCGTGACGCAGATCCTGGCGTGGGTGGGCGCAGCAAGTGGGAGGCTGGTGGAAGGAATACCGAACATAACTAGTGTCGCGCCGAATTGCAAATCCAGTCAGCTTGTTACCAACTGAGCAGTAGCTGCAGGGACTGCTGTCGCCTCTATTTATAAAGTCTCCCTCGCCGTGAAAGAGAAATACATTTGTGTTGCTTTTCTTTAAATTAAAAAAAAAACCCTTGTGCGTTTGCCTCTCTTGCAGACCAGCAACTCTGCCGCTGCTTGCGGGAGCACATGTGGTAACATCTCGCTTTGAGAGGGTGGTCTCTCACACACTCTAAAGACTTGGAGTGGGCGGAGATGGTGCTAGATGAGCTGATACAAAATGTACATTTCTGTAGCTGTGTGTGTGAACTTATTAACCACTTCCATAGACCTCCACACCCACCCCTGCACTTGATGTCAAAGGCTACTTTGAAACAGATGTTGACGAAAGAACTGCAGATGCTGGAAAAATCAAAGGTAGACAAAAATGCTGGAGTAACTCAGCGGGTTGGAGCGAAGGAATAGGTGACATTTCGGGTCGAGACCCTTCTTCAGTCGAGACTCTTCAGTCTGAAGAAGGGTCTCGACCCGAAATGTCACCCATTCCTTCGCTCCATAGATGCTGCCTCACCCGCTGAGTTTCTCCAGCATTTTTGTCTGCCTTTGAAACAGATGTCGTTGCTTTGTGCCGCGTTTTTGTTAGTAAACATCCAAATGAAGGGGGTTTGAACTGCAGACCGCGGGACCCAATGTTTTAGGGGCAAGAATTACGTTGATAATCCCGCAATTCGAGCTTTAAGACATGGTTTCATCAGTGGTTTAATATATATGTATGTATATATATATATGTGTGTGTGTATGTAGGGAATCCTGCAAAGACCCTCCCCCGTTAGATTCACTCTGCCGCACACTTCATGGTGTAAAATAGATAATTGACACTGACTGGATGTTTTTTTGCCACAGCCTGACTAGCTACTAAGCGCACCACTGTTGGCTTTCTGTACATCACCTCAGATCACTGTCGGCATCATTTGATTCAAACCTGCGGGCGAAATCCAAGTGATCACAAGAACCCGGCTCTTTCTGCGTGACTTGGCCATTTATCATAGAACCTGTAAAGAATACATTACAGAAAACAATGCTAGAAATATAGCAAACATATTCAGTTTTGCAACACCCCCTCCCGGCTCATTATGCACAGACTATTCCTTTTATTAGGCTTTATCTTAAACATAGAAAGTTGTGAATATGAATGTGAATTTGAAAACTGTAAGCCAACAGTTGATGCCAGCATTTGCATTTGGAAGGTTTTTTGGAATAACTTTACTATTGTTTCACATGTATGTGTGACACTGCTGTGTAATGTGTTTACATTCAGGATTGAAGTGGAGATCGTCCCTGAATTTATTAACAGTACTATATACGTTTTTACTATTTTGGCTGATGAAAAGATGACGAAATGTTGGGCCTTCCTACAGAATGGGTCTCTAAACTCTGAATTGCTATTATTGTAATTCACTGGTTAACAGTTTCTGTGCCTTCCTTGACTCAAAGCAAAGAAATTTGGAAGAGTTGTTAGGTTCAAAGCAAGAAATGAAGAAAAGATTAATGATAGACACATCTCCAGTATCTGACCAACTTCGCCTTATGGGTTTAAAACGGGAAGATGGGGCTGCAGGCTTCGTCATGTTCTTACAGGCTGCCTTTTTGAAGAATTTGTCCTCTGGATTAGGAAATTGCCGATGCTACTTTGTTATTTAAGGAGGTTAGGAAAACAAAAGAATAAGGGCTCAATAAGTCTATTCTCCTATTTTCATGTGACCAAACTCGAGTTACCCTGCTTTGCACAATTGCCTTTTTCTCTGAACACTATCAGGTTGCAGAGAGACCTGATAAAAGCATATACCACAATGAGAGGCATAGATAGGATAGACAGTCAGAATCTTTTTCCCCAGGATGGAAAAATCAAACACCATAGAGGGCTTTAAGGTGAGAGAGACAAAATTTCAAGTAGTTGTGCGGGGTTAATTTTAATGCAGAGGGAGGTGAGTGCCTGTGACACTCTGTCAGGAGTGGTGGTTGAAGCAGATATGATAGTTAAGAATTATTTTGGATAGACGTAGGGATATGCAGGGAATGCAGTGATATGGGTTATGTGCATGCAGATAAGAGTAATGCCCCTGTCCCACTTAGGAAACCTGAATGGAAACCTCTGGAGACTTTGCGCCCCACCCAAGGTTTCCGTGCGGTTCCCGGAGGTTGCAGGTGGTTGCCGGAGGTTGCAGGTAGTGGAAGCAGGTAGGGAGACTGACAAAAACCTCCGGGAACTGCACGGAAACCTTGGGTGGGTGCAAAGACTCCAGAGGTTTCCGTTCAGGTTTCCTAAGTGGGACAGGGGCATAGGCTTAGCATCATGTCCAGCACAGGCATTGTGGGCCGAAGGGCCTGCCTTATTCTGTACTGCTCTATGGTCTAATACCTTTAGTTAACATAAACTACCCACCCTGAGTTTTAGAATTAACGATTAATTGATGAAAAGATACAGCAATGAAAACTGGCTCTTTGGTCACCTAGTTCATGCCGACCATTGTTCATCCTTTCACACTAGTTCTATATTACCCCAATGCTTGTTGGTTAGCTTGTTATCTAAAATTGGAGAATTTCAATGTTCATACTGTTGTAAGCTACCCAGGTGGCATATAAAGAAAGTGCTGTTCTTGCAGTTTGCATGTGACATCACTCTGGCAAATGGAGGAGGCCCAGGACTGAATGGTCAGTATGAGAATGGAAAGGGGAGTTCAAATTGTTACCAACCAGGAGATCCAATAGGCCTTGGCAGATTGAACGCAAGTGTTCTGCGAAGCAGTTGCCTGGTCTATGCTTGGTCTCACCAATGTACAAGAAACCTCATCGGGAGCAGTGAATATGATAAATGGAGTTAGAGGAGGTGCTTGTGAACCTCTGTCTCAATGCAAGGACTGCTGGGGTACCTGGATGGATGTGAGGGAGAACGTATAGGGACAGAGTGCTTGCAAATGCAAAGGAAAGTACCTGGGGAGGGGAGTGGTTTGAGTGGGGAAGGATGAGTGAACCAATATATTGCAGTGGAAGCAGTCTCTGCAGAAAGCAAATAGGGGTGGGGATGGGCGATGTGACTGGTGGTGGGATTACATTGAAAGTGGCAAAACTATTGGCGAATGATGTGTTGGATGTGGAGGCTGGAGCGGCTCAAGGTAAGGAGCAGGGGAGCTCTATCCTAGTCGGAAAGACATCTTGGTTAATAGAGTTAAGTTATGGGGCCACTTTGTATTTGCCTCGGTATGAAAAAGATTAAAAGATCAATCCAATTGAAACATTTATAATGACTGAAGACGTTGATTAGCTACGGAGAGGGAAACCTTTCTTTGACAAGATTCCATTAAAAGAGATAAAACTTTAAAAAAATTGGACTGTTAAACAATATCAACTGAAAGGCTTCTCGCACAAAGATTTGGAGGAATCTTAAAGCCCATTCTCATGAAGCTGTTGAGTTCAGAGTCGATGAAAATTTCAACTATCCTACACTTAAGGTTATGGAGGGAAGACCGAAAGAGGGAAATGAGATTCAGAAAAGTTGTTTTACAAGTTATTTGACACAAGTTCAATTGCACAGCTGCCTCCATGCACTGACTTTTCAAATTCATGCCAACATTAATTTTGGACTGTGGTCTACTGCACTAACCTGAAAATAATTTGGATACTCCAAATCTAATGGTAGTGACTGAATTGTCTATTCCTGTTTCTGTTTGTACTTCCTGGTGCTGCAAGAAATGAAATACAAGGAGTTTTGCTATAACAGTATTTGCATTCCTAAGAAACCCTGTGTTATAGAAAATAATGTAATAAAGACAATTGTGGGAGAAAGGAAGGTAGTGAGCTAGACTGTGGAACAGCATCCCTCTTCTCATCAGAACTGCCCCCTCCATTGACTCCTTTAAGTCTAGACTTAAAACCTATTTCTACTCACAAGTGTTTCTTGAGGTCCTCTGAGGGAGCGCTGTATGTATGTATTTATGTATGTATTGTTAGATCTATGTACCATTGTATGTAGCACGATAGTACCTGCACTTATGTAAAGCACTTTGGTCAACGAGAGTTGTTTTTAAATGTGCTATGGAAATAAAATTGACTTGACTTGACTTGAACAAAGTTATATGTGAGCAATATGTTCTGTTTACTTATAAAATGACTGAAGGCTCTGTGTGACATTGTTTAACAGAGTAGCACTGCAAATGTAAACAGAAGCAATTGTGTTCTTAAAAGATGATAGTGTCTGATTACTGCGGGGAGATTACATGTAAACAGGTTATCCACCAACCCCCCTGCCCACCCGCCTCCGATCCCCCTCCACCATCCTTATTATAACTATAAAACTCTGATCTTAGATGTGTGTGTGTGTGTGTGTGTGTGTGTGTGTGTGTGTGTGTGTGTGTGTGTGTGTGTGTGTGTGTGTGTGTGTGTGTGTGTGTGTGTGTGTGTGTGTGTGTGTGTGTGTGTGTGTGTGTGTTTGTGTGTGATCACATCTTCTCGAAAAAATGAGATTTTTACATGTAGTGTATTTTGGGTACTTGGAACTGACTCAAAAGAACTTATTACAGTCATCTTACATTACATCCTCATAACTGTAATAATCGTACTAAAACTTAGCACTTATAATGGTTCATTCCACTCATCTTTCTAATCACTCTAGCTCTACCTGTATCTCTGCCTCTTCCCTTTTTAAATATCCTAATCTAATTTGCAGATTTAATAATAATAATAATAATAAATAATAATAATAATAAATACTTTATTGATCCCCTCAGGGAAATTCAGATGTCCAGAAGCCCCCTTCCTGGACATTTCTTCCTGTTCTTGATATTCTGCTAAAGGTAACTATTCCTCTGTTTCTGTTCCTTATTTGTAGGTGGGATCTGACACACGACTGCAGGTTTTCGTTTTTCAGTCACTCTCTGTCGCTCAATTTCCTGGCGCTGCATGTTTATATCTATATTGTCCTTGCAATACAGCAGTAGCTTTGATTTGCGCTCTGTATATTTCTCTTACTACATAAGCACGGTAGTGATACTGCACTACAACTGCGGTATAAATCGGTTTGAGGAAGTCTTTCCTATATCGTTTAAGCCTTTTGTATCGTTTCAGCCTTTTCTGTTGTGCATCTATTTGTCTCCTTGGGTCTTTCCTATACCAACTCATATGGAGTACTGACTGGACTTTTACAGTAGCTCTCTTTTGCTTAACCCACTGCCTAGCCACCATACTCTTGTAGGCAGTTTGAATGGTAATAGTTGCATCCCTCATTGACTGATATTGAACAAACTGGGAATGCCCTATTTTGCATTCTTTGTACCATCTCTGGATCGAAATGACTTCTTGTCGCATAGCTCTGTACCGTACCCTTAATCGGTAACCACGGTATGCAGCTTGCAGAGTGACTACAGCTGCCTTTTGCATCAATAAATGCTTTCTTGTAATGCACATTCTTATGAATGACTTAATACAGCGTGCTGCCTTGGTTTTCTCTACCAATACTCTGGCTTTGATCCCGCGGTACAAGGCCTCAGATTCAGATTCAATTTTAATTGTCATTGTCAGTGTACAGTACAGAGACAACGAAATGCATTGAATACACACCACTGCTTCCCTCAAACTTTTATACTGTCTCACTTGGACATCTCTTATCTGGCATGCTCTGTATCGTTGCTGAACAGCAATGGCAGACCAGCGCAGTTTCTTAAAATACTGACGCTGTTTATACATCTGATAATAAGTCTGTATGACCTTGACAGATTTATGCATGCCCCGCAGCATAGAGGTCAATATAGCCGGTCAAAAATCGCCTTATCTGAAAATTTCATGCATTATCTCTCGAGTTATTAATCAAAATGTTCAAGAATCTGAAATAACTTTGAAAATAAACTGAGCGCCTTCGGCTGATGACGTCACAATGGCTCTGCGAGCTGCCCGGCCACGAGCTACGAGCTGATGTTCCCCCCCCCCCCCCCCCCCCCCCCTCCCCCCCCCCCCCACCTCTCTCTCTCCCCTCCTCCCCCTCTCTCTCTCCCCCCCCCCTCTCCCCCCCCCTCCCCCTCTCTCCCCCCCCCCCTCTCCTCCCCCTCCCTCCCCCTCTCTCTCCCCCCCTCCTCTCTCTCTCCCTCCCTCTCCTCTCTCTCTCCCCCTCTCTCTCTCTCCCCTCTCTCCCTCTCCCCCTCCTCCTCTCTCTCCCTCCCTCTCTCTCTCTCTCTCTCTCTCTCTCTCTCTCTCTGTATCTCTCTATTTCTGTCTCTCTCTCTCTCTCCCCCTCTCTGTCTCTGCCCCCTCTCTCTTACTGCCCCTCCCTCTCTAGACGCGCCTGGGAGTTGAGGGCTATGCATCAGTGGACAGGGCGGGGATGGGTCCTCGGGCCGGTGCGTGGTGGCGAGGTTGTTGCAGATTGCACCTGGGCTGGAGCAGATCCTGGAGCTGGTGAGGGAGTATTGCGTTCGGGAACCAGCCCTGCCCTGTGATGCCACACGCCATCTCTCTGTGCTTTCTCCCATTCCCCCAGGCCACTCTCCCCTCTCTCTCACCCATCTCCTCCCCTCTCTCTCTGCCCCTCTATCTCTCAATCTCTGCCCCCTCTTTCTACCCCCCCTCCTCCCTCGAGACGCGCCTGTGGGTTGGGGGCTATGCGTGAGTGGATAGGGTGGGGATGGGGTAAAAGGAGCGAGTGAATAATATTAATATATCAAAGGGGGTGGTTAGTGTGTGTGGGTGGGGGGTGGTTAGTGTGCGTGTGTGTGGGGTGGTTAGTGTGTGTGTGTGGGGTGGTTAATGTGTGTGTGACGCCTCAGGCCGTGCCCTCCCCCCCCCGCCCCCCCCCGCCCCCCCACCACAACCTCGCGTTGAGGGGATGGGACCCAATGGGTCCCCCTTGGTCTAGTACCGTTTTAATCTAAGACAGCTTTTTTTCTACTATGTTAACTTCCAAAGTAACTTTTAAGTTCTTTTCCAGATCCCCATCAATATTGCATTGTAACCAATTTGGCCAATAAAATGCAAATCATGTTCCATAATTCAATACTTGCATCATTTAATTCCTGTAATGAAAATAAGTGTTGTAGCTGAACCGCCTCCACGCATAAAGCATATAAATACTATTGTAAAGTACAGGAATATAGTTTAAGTGCATAAACATCAATTCAAATCTCTGAAATAAGGAAGAATTGTAAGCTCCAAGTGAAAGAATGGTGTGGAAACAATTAGAGAAACAAAACATATGAGATTTGGTCAGCATTACCTCTCAAGAACAGACAATGTCCACTGCCTTATCCTCATTGAACGCCTTCGTCACCACCTCAAAAAAACGAAATCGTTCATAAGATATGCCCTTCTGCAATATATGTCTATATGGATCTGAGTAAGGTATTTGATAAAGGTCCTCATAGTAAGCTGATCCAGAGGATTAAGATACAATGGGATGCAAACAGGTTCGATAAACAGAAACTTAACCCTGCTACCCCCGCCCCCCTCGCCCAACCAACACTTCACACCTACTCACAGCCTGACTCCAGTCTGGGCAGACTGGGCCCATTCCCACGCACCCCTCCCCAATCATCACTTAACACCCACTTACAGCCTGACTCCAGTCTGCAAAGACTGGGCTGTCGTCCACTACCCACCCCCTCCTTGCTGCCCATCATCAGCCTGGCCACTTCTCCATCACTAACAATAGAAATTGAGGAGGTGGAGAGGCTGTTCAGAAGACAGAAAATACAAGTATTAATGGTGTTGCTGACTACAGGCCTGTTGCACAGACATCTGTAGTCATGAAGACCCTGAAAGACTTGTTCTGGCCCACCTGAAAAACATCACAAACCCCCTGCTGAACTCTCTGCAGTTTGCATACTGGGCCAATAGATCGGTGGATGTTTCAGTCAACTTAGGCCTGCACTTCATCCTCCAGCACCTAGACTGCAAGGGGACCTATGCAAGGATTTTGTTGTTGGTTTTAGCTCTGCATTCAACACCATTGTGCCAGAGCTACTACACTCCAAACTTTCCAAGTTGACTGTGCCTGAACCCCTCTGTCGGTGGATCACCAACTTCCTGACAGACAGGAAGCAGCATGTGAGGCTGGGAAAGCACATCTCGGACCCGCAGATCCTCAGCATAGGAGCACCGCAAGGCTGCGTACTCTCTCCTCTCCTTCACTCTCTCTACACCAATGACTGGACCGCCACAGACTCCTCTGTCAAGCTTCTCAAGTTTGCGGACGACACAACCCTGATTGGACTGATCCAGGATGGGGAGGAATCTGCCTACAGACAGGAAGTGACAGCTGGTGTCCTGGTGCCTTCGTAACTACCTGGAGCTCAATGCTCTTAAGACAGTCAAATTTATAGTAGACTTTAGGAGAGCTCCCCCCCTACTCCTCCCACTCACCATCAACAACACCACAGTCACATCTGTGGAGTATTTTAAGTTCCTTGGAGCCATCATCTCCAAGGATCTGAAATGTGGGGGCCACCATCGACTCCACTGTCAAAAAGGCCCAACGGAGGATGTACTTCCTGCGTTGGGCCTTCAACAGGCAATGATGGTCCAATTCTATACTGCCATCGTAGTCTGTCCTCACCTTCTCCATCATGGTCTAGTTTGGCTCAGCCACCAAGCACGACATCCGGAGGTTGCAGCGAATCATCCGATCAGCTGAGAAGGTTGTTGGCTGCAACCTTCCCCCCATTGACGAACTGTACACTGCAAGGGCCAGGAAGCGAGTGGGTACGATCATCTCAGTAAAATGATCACAATCCATAAATACAATCCCAGATTATATACACAGAATGTGTAGAAACAGCCCACTGAGCCCATCTGCAAGAATCGCCATGTTTTGGTGCCATTTTCAAAGTCCCAGCTGCAGCTGACCATAAAGGCCCGTGGCAGGCGTCACCATGATCTGGGTCGCCAGCGAACCGTCCCTCTCCTCGCCCGGATAGCTTCAACCTTTGTTTAAGAAGGAACTGCAGATGCTGGAGAATCGAAGGTTACACAAAAAGGCTGGAGAAACTCAGCGGGTGCAGCAGCATCTATGGAGTGAAGGAAATAGGCAACGTTTCAGGCCGAAACCCTTCTTCAGACTGAGGAAGAAGGGTTTCGACCCGAAACGTTGCCTATTTCCTTCGCTCCATAGATGCTGCTGCACCCGCTGAGTTTCTCCAGCTTTTTTGTGTAACCTTAGCTTCAACCTTTGTTCCCTGGAACTGCTCTCACAGGCGACATTGAAGGCACAGAGGATAAGATCCCGGTCCTTCTTAACGGCCCTTAGTCCCAGCATCCGCCGCTGTTGCCGACTCCCTCCACCCTCTTCTCGGGTTCGCCAGTCCTCAGGGATGGGCAGAAGATGGGCTTGGCAGCTCCACTTCTCCAGGTGGGTTCCTGGTGCCAGGAAGTATGACATTGGTACGTGGCCCGTTGAGATCTTCTTGCACACTTCCTGCACAGTTCCTGCACACTGCTTATCCTCCAAGCCCAGCTCTGTTGGCAGATCCAACGCTATCATTGCTCGTTCAACATGTTTAGTGTTGTATTGGTTTCCTATGATGTTGTTGCATTAGGTCTACATGTAGCTTCTTAATTTTGTATCTCAAACATTTTCTTTTACTAAATGTTTGAGCAACACGGTGGCGCAGCGGTAGAGTTGCTGCCATCCAGCCCTTGCAGCGCCAGAGAATCAGGTTCAGTCCTGACCATGGGCGCTTGTCTGTACGGAGTTTGTACGTTCTCCCCATGACCGCGTGGGTTTTCTGTTTCCGTGCTGTATCTCTAAGCTAAACTAATGCCTTGGGCGGCAAGAGTTCTTTCTGGCAGTCCAAGGGTTAAAATAAGATTTTTAAAAACTTACATTTATTTATTTGAACTTTAACCCGCAATGAGAAACTAACAATTAACAAACGTTTCTTCACAAACAGCAAAAATACTAATTGGTGATCAACTAGTGCATGCTATATGAGTGGGTGTATATAAAAAGGCGTAACCTGATCGTGGGCTGAAGTCATACCCTAGAATGTTTACACCCATGCACAAGATTGCATTTTAAATTGACTAACCTCTATTATCTGCAGGAAATAAAACAATTTCTTATGGACTTCCAGAAATTTTTATTTTAAATTCAAGACAAAAACCAAGTGCTGCGGAGCATGATATGGAACAATATAATTTGAAAAATATCGTGATGTAGAGATTTAAAACTTGAGGGTTTTTATCTATGTTTTTTTCCTGTTGCAAGCTTATTTTTTTCCAGTCCAAGAATCAAGACTATAGTTCCAACAGTCTCTGCAGGTACAGGTACCTGTAATGGTCAGCTAGCAAGAGATGTCAATAATTCATGGTGACCCAAACAATATTTGGCCAAACCCTCAGAGAATGGAAACAAAACGTAGGTATTTCCATTTGCTGCCTCATCTACCAGTTCAGTTGAGAGTTGCAAACCTGGTTGGAAATTCAGTTAATGACTTCATGTAAACGCAGTCTGTGTAAGGAATTCACACCATATCTGTGAATTTGAATTACAAGTGCAAGCCGCAGATAACTGACTAAAGGGCCTGTCCCACTTAGGCGTCATTTGCGCATCATTTACGTGTTGTGACGCGCATGTGATGTGCGCATGGCATGTATTACGTGCGCATGATGTGCATTACGTGCACATGACATGCATTACGCGCGCGTGGTGCATGGTGACGTAGGCAGTGATGCGCGGTCACTCGCGGCACCCTAGGATTTTGGGATTCACAAAATCTTCGCACGCCATCTGCGTGACGCACAAATGACGCCCAAGTGAGACAAGCCCTTTAGCTTCACCCATTTCACATACAGTCCAATAAACAATAGTTGCAAAATAGTTCAGGAGGATGTTGCAATCAAAAATAGTGAACCTAATGTGTTCATTATCTCTTGATCTTATAATTGATTTTCTAAAATGGCATCCAAGTATTTCCAACGTTGGTTCACCTTAGATTCTTGTATCATTTGTTAGTGTTTTTTCCCCTGCATTCTTAACCCTGTAGTTAGTGGCGGACTGGCCAGGGTGTCAGCTTGCCCGATGGCAAGTGGGCCCCTGATGAAGTGGGCCCCCTTTGTTTCCTGGCAACCAATATTTTTAGACCCAGTCCGCCACTGCCTGTAGTCCACCGCACAACAACCCATGGAGTGTTGTCCTGCAACTACTGTTCATCTTCTGATTCTACAACTAATAAGGTCTTAAACTAATTCCATTTAAGTTAGAATCCAAAAAGTTGGTTCATGTCCCAAAGGGCAGAAGACTAATAAAGCAAAATAAAAGTATTTATTTCTCTAGTTATCTCACTCCTGACTTTGTAATCATTATTTATATTATAAATATATATATAAAATATATTTTAATAGAGGCAATAGAGTTCTAATTAACAGATTATTTTTGAAGGATGTTGCTGGTCCAAGCACGAGTACTCATTGTGTGTAGGAAGGAACTGCAGGTGCTTGTTTACACCAAATATGGACACAAAATGCTGGAGTAACTCAGCGGGACAGGCAGCATCTCTGGTAAAAGGAATGGGTGACATTTCGGGTCGAGACCTTTCTTCAGACTGAGTATTCATCGGCCATTCATTGAGCTGTGTTATATAGTCTGAATGGGTTAATGGTGACACATTCCTTTCTGCCATTAAAGTAGCAATTGCTTTTTTTTAATAACAATATTGGTAGCTCTGTGGTTATTTTATGCACTCTCTTAACATGCAGCTTCATTCTCAGAGCCTCATGTTTATATTGTGCACTTTGTGAATTTTGTCAGTGTTCCCTCTCATTTTTTGTTTGAACCTGTGGTCTTCCTCAAACTGAGTAGAATTGCCGTTTCAGCAAGTACATAAGTTATAGGAGCAGAATTAGGCCATTCGGCTCATCTAACCTACTCCGTCTTTCAATATTGGCTGATCTGTCTTTCCCTATCAACCCCATTCTCCTGCCTTCTCCCCATAACACCCGACACCCTTACTAATCAGGAATCTGACAATCAGCACCTTAAAAATGCCCAAATACTTGGCCTCCACAGTTGTCTGTGGCAATGAATTCCACAGATAGAGCAAAGTAACATATCATCAATAAAGTGGAAGGTAGACAAAAATGCTGGAGAAACTCAGCGGGTGAGGCAGCATCTATGGAGCGAAGGATTTTGTCTCGACCCGAAACGTCACCTATTTCCTTAGCTCCATAGATGCTGCCTCACCCGCTGAGTTTCTCCAGAATTTTGGTCTGCCTTCGATCTTCCAGCATCTGCAGTTCCTTCTTAAACATCAATGAATTGGAAGGTTTTATGAATTAGCACATTTGTTGAAAAGCTATGGTGTGGTTTGAATTTGCCATCTTTGCCTTTCAGATGAAATGCTATGTAACTAACGTAAAACATAGAAACAGAGAAAATAGGTGCAGGAGGAGGCCATTCGGCCCTTCGAGCCAGCACCACCATTCATTGTTGTCATTGCTGATTGTCCCCAATCAATAACCCGTGCCTGCCTTCTCCCCATATCCCTTGATTCCACTAACCCCTAGAGCTCTATCTCACTCTTTCTTAAATCCATCCAGTGACTTGGCCTCCACTGCCCTCTGTGGCAGGGAATTCCACAAATTAACAACTCTCTGGGTGAAAAAGATTTTCTCACCTCAGTCCTAAATGGCCTCCCCTTATTCTAAGAATGTGGCCCCTAGTTCTGGACTTGCTCAACATTGGGAACATTTTTCCTGCATCTAGCTTGCCCAGTCCTTTTATAAGTCTTTATAAGATCCCCCTCATCCTTCTAAACTCCAATGAATACAAGCCTAGTCTTTTCAATCTTTCCTCATATGACAGTCCCGCCATCCCAGCGATCAATCTCGTGAACCTATGCCACACTGCCTCAATCACAAGGATATCCTTCCTCAAATTAGGAGACCAAAACGGTACGCAATACTCCAGATGTGATCTTACCAGAGCCCTATACAACTGCAGAAGAACCTCTCTACTCCTCTACTGAAATCCTCTTGTTATGAAGGCCAACATTCTATTAGCTTTCTTCACTGCCTGCTGTACCCGCACGCCAACTTTCAGTGACCGGTATACAAGGACACCCAGGTCTCGCTGTACCTCCCCCTTACCTAACCTAACCCCATTGAGATAATAATCTGCATCTGCCATGCACCTGCCCACTCACTCAACCTGTCCAGGTCACCCTGCAACCTCCTAACATCCACTTCACAGTTCACACTGCCATCCAGCTTTATGTCATCCGCAAACTTGCTAGTGTTGCTCCTAATTCCCTCTTCCAAATCATTAATATATACGGTAAATAGTTGCGGCCCCAACACCGAGCCTTGCGGCACTCCACTCGCCACTGCCTGCCATTCTGAAAAGGACCCGTTCACTCCTACTATTTGCTTCCTGTCAGCCAACCAATTTTCTATCCATGTCAACACCCGACCCCCAATACCATGTGCTCTAATTTTAGTCACCAGTCTCCCGTGCGGGACCTTATCAAAGGCTTTCTGAAAGTCTAGATACACTACATCCACTGGCACCCCTTCATCCATTTTACTTGTCACATCCTCAAAAAATTCCAGAAGATTAGTCAGGCATAATTTTCCTTTCATAAATCCATGCTGACGGACTAATCCTTTTATTGGTATCCAAATGCCCCATTATTACCTCTTTAATAATTGACTCCAGCATCTTTCCCACCACCGAAGTCATGCTAACTGGTCTGTAATTCCCTGTTTTCTCTCTCGCTCCTTTCTTGAAAAGTGGGATAACATTAGCTATCCTCCTATCCACAGGAACTGATCCTGAATCTATTGAACATTGGAAAATGATCACCAATGCGTCCACTATTTCTAGAGCCACCTCCCTGAGGACCCTGGGATGCAGTCCATCAGGCCCTGGGGATTTATCATCCTTCAGTCCCATTACCCTAGCCAATACTATTTCTCGCCAAATGAAAATTTCTTTCAGTTCTTCAACCCCCTTAGATCCTCTGTCCTCCAGTACTTCTGGGAGATTGTTTGTGTCTTCCTTAGTGAAGACAGATCCAAAGTACCTGTTCAACTTCTGCCATTTCCTTGTTCCCCATAATAATTTCACCCGTGTCTGCCTTCAAGGGACCCACATTTGACTTTGCTATTCTTTTTCCCTTAACTTATCTAAAGAAGCTTTTACTGTCCTTCTTTACATTCCTGGCCAGCTTCCCGTCGTACTTCATCTTTTCATCCCGTATTACCCGTTTTGTTTCCTTCTGTTGTCCTATGAAAGTTTCCCAATCCTCTGGCTTCCGGCTACTCTTGGCTGTGTTAAACATCTTTTCTTTTAGTTTTATTCTATCCCTAACTTCTCTTGTCAGCCACGGTTGCCTCCTATTCCCCTTAGAATCTTTCTTCCTTTTTGGAATGAAATGATCCCTTGTCTTCCGGATTATGCCCAGAAATTCCTGCCATTGCTGTTCCACTGTCATTCCTGCTAGTATCCCTTTCCAGTCTACCTTGGCCAGCTCCTCCCTCATGCCTTCATAGTCCCCTTTGTTCAACTGCATCACTGACACTTCCGATTTAACCTTCTCCTTCTCAAATTGCAGATTAAAACGAATAATATTATGATCACTACCTCCAAGCGATTCCTTTATCTTGAGGTCGCTTATCAAATTTGGTTCATTGGACAACACTAAATCCAGAATCGCCTTTTCTCTGGTCAGCTCCATTACAAGCTGCTCTAAGAATCTGTCTCCGAGGCATTCTACAAACTCTCTTTCTTGGGGTCCTGAACCAACCTGATTTTCCCAGTCTATCTGCATATTGAAATCCCCCATCACCACAGTGGCATTACCTTTGTTGCATGCCAGTTTTAACTCCTGCTGCAAAGTACACCCTACATCCGGGCTACTATTTGGGGGTCTGTAGAGAACACCTATTAGTGTCTTCTTGCTTTTGCAATTCTTCAACTCGATCCACAGTGACTCTACCTCGTCAGTGCCTATGTCTTCCCTCGCAAGGGACTGAATTCCATCCCTCACCAGAAGAGTTACCCCCCCCTCCTCTGCCCACCTGCCTGTCCTTTCTATAGGATGTATAACCCTGAATATTAAGTTCCCAGACCAGATCCTCCTGCAGCCACGTCTCAGTAATCCCCACAATGTCATATCTACCAACCTCTAACTGAGCCTCAAGCTCATCTACTTTACTTCTTATACTTTGTGCATTCATATACAATACTTTTAATTCCTTACACATCTCACCATTCACATCAATCTCTACTACACTTGGCCATACTCTCCTATCCCTTTGTGAGCTTTCTTTCCCATTAATTCTGGGGTCATTAACTATCCCTTTACTCCCTTTCCCTTTAACTCCATCCTTGACTATCCCATTTGACACCCCCCCCCTTATTTAGTTGAAAACCACCTGTGTCGCAGTGGTAAACCTGCCTGCCAGAATGCCAGTCCCCCACCTGTTAAGATGCCAGTCCCCCCTTTTGTACAGTTCCCCCTTACTCCAAAACAGATCCCAGTGGTTTAAGAATCTAAATCCCTGCCCCCTGCACCAGTTACCCAGCCACACATTCAGGTCCTGTATCTCCCTGCTCCTGCTCTCGCCAGCACGAGGAACTGGAAGCAAACCGGAGATAACCACCCTGTAAGTCCTGCTTTTCAGCATTTTTCCGAGCTCTCTAAAGTCACGCTTCAGAATATTCATCCCCTTCTTTCCGACATAATTTGTTCCAACATGCACTACCACTTCCGGCTATTCACCTTCGCCCTTGAGGATTTTCTGCACTCTGTCTGTGACATCCTGGATCTTGGCACCAGGAAAGCAGCACACCATCCTCGAATCCCGTCTGTTGCCGCAGAAACCCCTGTCCGTACCTCTCACTATGGAGTCTCCAACCACCACTGCGTTGCCTGACGTCAGCCTCCTTGGTTTTGGCTCAACAGCACTTTTTGCATAGCAAGCCAGTCCGCCGTTCAGTGCATCAACGTCTTCTGTCCCGACAGCTTTTAAGTGGGTGAACCTGTTCACAAGAGGTACAATACCCGGGGACTTGTGCATTCCATGTTTACTTCTGTTTCTCACTGTCACCCACCTTCCCTCTTCTAGGACCTTCGGTGTACCAATCTTGCTGTAGGACTCATCGAGGAACGACTCAGTTTCTCCGACGAACCTGAGGTCATCCACTTGTTTCTCCAGTTCCCCAACACGGTCCTTCAGGAGCTGTACCTGGATGCACTTCTCACACTTGTAGCAGCCAGAGGCACCAGCAGTGTCCTTGACCTCCCACATACTGCAAACATCGCACTGAATCAGCTTGCCTGATATCTCCTTCTTTCGTCTCTCCCTCTCCAGCATTTTGCATAGTCTCCTCCCCTCAGCCTCCTCGGTGAAGACTCTCGAGCCAAAGACTCTCGAGCCAAAGTCACACTTTATTCACAAGGCACCTCCCTCACTGCTGCTCCCTAAGAGCCGTCTTACTTGTATTGACTGATAAATTGCCTATTTTACCAATTTACCAGCCAAATTCCTCAGTTTTAAACTGTTTTCCCCCTCTGACACTTCTAACTCTCCTCCCACTCGGGCTAAAGCCAATCAATGCTTTTTCCTGCTTGTCTTTGTTGCTGTTTCTTCAAAATCCACGGAGGCTCTGAGTTAAGTCCGTCTGTGTTTTGCCTCTCTTTTTTAAAGTGTTTTCCCCCTCTGACTCACTTCTAACTCTTCTCCCACTCGGACTAGACTCAATCAGTGCTTTTTCCTGCTTCTCTTTGCTGCGGTTTCTTCAAAATCCACGGAGGCTCTGAGTTAAGTCAGTCTGTGTTTTGCCTCTCTTTTTACACTAAACTGCAATGGTTTTGCTGCAGCAGAGTGATGGACGCTGGAGTCTCGGTGATATGGAGAATCTGAGGTCAGATCTTCAAAACTGTAGAAAATGACATTATTTGTTTGGGTGAGTCACTGAACGGCAGCATGTGAATACAAAATAGAAGAGATCCATGGGTTAATACCTGGTAGACTACAGGGTTAAGAATGCAAGGGTAGATAAATGAATCAGTGTCTTGCTTTTCCATGGCTTACCAATACATTGAATGTAATTTGTTAAAGTAATGTCACAGACGTTTACCTTGAAGATGTAGTCTGACTTGATTCCAATAGCGTTCACCAACGTTTAGACATTGATAAGCAGGAAGCGATCTCTAGTCACCAGAGTTCACATAAGAATGACAGGAGGAAGGTTGACTGATTACTTCTATGGGTCTATTCAAATCTTTCAGGAAGTTAATGGTTTATCTGTGACTAAACCCATGTCACAGAGAGAAAACAATTATATTTGTTGGAATGGCAGCAAGGATAAAAGATTATAATTAAATTGAGGGACTAAAATTTTTCTGTAGAAACAAGGAACTGCAGATACTGGTTTACAAAGAAGAGCACAAAGTGCAGGAGTAACTCACGGGTCAGGCAGCATCCCTGGAGAACATGGATAGGCGATGTTTCAAGTTGGGACCCTTCTTCGGACTTTTTCAAAATTTATTTCTGTTTTAGAAGATTAAGGGAAATATGTTGTGGTGTTCAAAACAATGTGAGGTTTTTATAACAATGTTGATGCATTTCCAGTGGTTGTGGGGCTTTCAACAAGAGATTGAATGTAGTTTGCAAGAGCACCAGAGGTGATGTAGGGAGGGTTAAAATAAATATGCATGGCCAGAAATTATTTGGTTCAGGGCTAAAGAAATAACCTCCCTCAGCACAGCTCATCCACACAGGTTCTTACCAGTTCTACGGGGTGGCAGGTTTAGACCACAATCCTCATGTGTGGCTGTGGGCCAATGATCCCAGATACAACAAGCAACATCGTTGGCAACTATCAAGCCATGAAGTTAGGCCAGTCACAGCTACCAAGCATCACTGACCCACAAAATGGATACACTCTGTAAAGGGCACACTCCATGTGTCATGTGAGAGAGAGAGAGAGAGAGAGAGAGAGAGAGAGAGAGAGAGAGAGAGAGAGAGAGAGAGAGAGAGAGAGAGAGAGAGAGAGAGAGAGAGAGAGAGAGAGAGGAGAGAGAGAGAGAGAGAGAGAGAGAGAGAGAGAGAGAGAGAGAGAGAGAGAGAGAGAGAGAGAGAGAGAGAGAGAGAGAGAGAGAGAGAGAGAGAGAGAGAGAGAGAGAGAGAGAGAGAGAGAGAGAGAGAGAGAGAGAGAGAGAGAGAGAGAGAGAGAGAGAGAGAGAGAGAGCCCTCAGAGAGAGAGAGAGAGAGAGAGAGAGAGAGAGAGAGAGAGAGAGGAGAGAGAGAGAGAGAGAGAGAGAGGAGGAGAAGAGGAGTGGGCCTTCCGTGTCACTGGTCACCGCGTGGGGTTGAGAGCACTGTAAATAATGAATGCACTGTTGTATTATAATGATACGATATAGTGTATTTTTTTTGTTTATGATTTGATGTGTTGTATTGTATGTTTGAGTCGAATAAAGTTTTTGAAAAGAAAAAAAAAAAGAAGTGGGAGAGAGAGTGGGAGAGAGAGAGAGAGGAATCCCCACCTGTGTGTTACTTTACACACGATGACCCTAATGTATTTTTGAAGACAGTGGAGAAGAGGAGACAAGTCCCTTGTGCTGAGGGCAGGAGATGAGCCAGGGTGGCAGTGAAGAGGCGGCGACAGACCTGGTGCATGTCAGTGATCTACCTCACATCATGGAGCAGCCCCAAGGAAAATAGCATGATTCACAAGACATGTCACAAGATCAAAGTTGTGATTCTTGCAAATGCAACGTGTGCTGTCTTAGGCTTCACAGCTCAGAGTATTCAGACAGAAATTCACACCCACACTTAGTAACAAGGCAGGCAGACACACCCAGGCACACCCACACACACACTGGGAGAGGCAGTGAAGCAAGCACCCTCCCTTAAAACAAAGCAGACTCCATCCTCACAAAGACAGGCAGGAACCACCAGTCCCACGGTCAGATACAGGCAGGCAGGCAGACATGCAGCACAGACAGACAGGCAGATACACACACCCAGCCACACACACACATTTGAGCATACACACACACCCACACCCACACACACACACACACACACACACACACACACACACACACACACACACACACACACACACACACACACACACACACACACACACACATCCACACAATAACTCACATTCACAGTAAAGTACACTCAAAGCACACACAACACACACACTGACACACACACACACTGACAGGACACCCACATCAGAAGGAGAATAGCCCACATTGAAAGAGTGACAATAAAATCCCCTCCCGCAAAACACACACACACATAGGCGCACACACACACGCATACACGCACACCACACACACACAACACAAATCTACATATACCTCATACCACACACACACAGACACAAACCTGCACGCACGCACACATACATCAGAAGAATAGCTCACATTGAAAGAGTGACAATAAAACGTCGCAAAACACACACACACGGCACACGCACACCACACACACACACACACACGCACACACACACACACACACACACACAGACACAAACATGCACACACACACACATACAACAGAAGAATAGCTCACATTGAAAGAGTGACAATAATGGACCCTGTCGCAAAACACACACACACGCACACGTATCGGCGTGCAAGGGGGGGGGAGGTGGTGAAGTCGGTGAGAGGGAGGTGAGCTGAAGAGACTGGATTTGAGATGTGCATTTCACATAAAGAGACACCTGACATTTGTAGGCGGCAGAGGCACAGATAATGCAGTGTGCTTTCCCCTGTGGTGGGGGAGGCGGAGGAGGGGGGGGGGGGGGGGGGGGGGGGGGGGTGGAGGGGGGAGGGGGAGGTCATATATTGGTACTTTCCCAGGGCATTCAGATGAAAACAGCAGTGTCATCATGCAGAGGCTGATGTGGATGCATAACAAAATGCCTGATGTGCAGTTTGGCCTCCCTTGCAAGAGATGGACAGGAGATTCCATGGACCCAGGAGCACCTCCTTTCCATACTATGGACCACACTCGCTCACCCATGTGCAAATTAGTATCAACGTTTCCATTTTAGCCCATCTGATAAAGTGTGTTTCTGCTTCCACGTAGCTACCAGAAGAAGCCATTCACAGCCCGTGGGTTCAATCAGAGGTTTGTTTACAGTCAACTGGGTGCAAACTCCTGTCTGTTGGCCAGAAATCGATGCGACTGACCGGAAGCAAATAATTCCTCTTCAGGAATAGAGAGCCTAGAACACGGGTTTCCCTCAAAGTGCTGATTTCTGTATAATAGGATTCAGTGGTCAATCTTAGCTCAGGCCCAAACGCTTTAGTGGCACTTTAGTTTAGTTTAGCTTATTTGGGTTTGATTTGGTTTGGTTTAGTCTAGTTTAGTTCAGTTTAGTTTGGAAATACAGTGTGGAAACAGGCCTTTCAGCCGACCGAGTCGACATCAACAAGTGATCATTCGTACACTAGTTCTATGTTATTCCAGTTTTGCAGCCTACACTACACACGAGGGGTAATTTACAGAAGCCAATTACAGAAGCGGTAGAGTTGCTGCATTACAGCTTCAGAGATCAGGGTTCGATCCTGACTACAGGTGCTTTCTTTTCGGAGTTTCTACGTTCTCCCTGTGACAGCGTGGGTTTTCTCCGGCTCATCCAGTTTCATCCCGCATTCCAAAGGTACACGTTTGTAGGTTAATTGGTTTGGTAAAAAACTGTAAATTATCAACAAGTGTGTGTCGGATAGTGCTAGTGTATGTGGTGATCGCTGACCATTGGTTGGGACGGACTCGGTGGGCCGAGGGACCTGTTTCCACGCTGTATCTCTAAAGTCTACACAACTTGTTGAGTGCTTCCAGCATTTTCAGTTGTTCTTTTAGCTATTAGGTCTCTGCTCCAATTATTATTCAATTATAATTCAACCCCCTGCTTGGTTTGTTGACAATGTATACACCATTGAGCTCAGCTTCACTCTGAGAGTATTTCTTCATCTGGAGATCCTGTATCATTTGCATAATCATTGAGACAGATGGTCGCCTTCCAGTAGCCTTGTCTATCACAATGTCAGTGCTACCTGTTGATATCCAAAAGATTTTAGATGGCACGTGGTGTCTTAGCTCAATATCCCATCAGATGCCTGCATTAATTGTACCTTCTCTAGATTTTTCTAAGGAGCTGAACAGTGTGACGAGAACTGTGTGCAATTTTAGCAAGCACGGAAAACAATGCTCATGAGAATCATAATTGCTAATTAGATTCATACTGTGGAACTTACAAGAGATGATACATCAGTCACTGCAGGTATCTGAAAAAATATTCCTCTCTTCATTGGATGTAGACAAAAGTGCTGGAGAAACTCAGCGGGTGAGGCAGCATCTATGGAGCGAAGGAATAGGTGACGTTTCGGGTCGAGGCCCTTCAGACTGATGTGGGGGTGGGGGGCACGGGAAGAAGAAAGGAAGAGGCGGAGACAGTGGGCTGTGGGAGAGCTGGGAAGGGGAGGGGAAAGAGGGAGAAAGCAAGGACTACCTGAAATTGGAGAAGTCAATGTTCATACCGCTGGGGTGTAAACTACCCAAGCGAAATATGAGTTGCTGCTCCTCCAATTTACGGTGGGACTCACTCTGGCCATGGAGGAGGCCCAGGACAGAAAGGTCGGATTCGGAATGGGAGGGGGGGTTGAAGTGCTGAGCCACCGGGAGATCGGGTTGGTTATTGCGAACTGAGCGGAGGTGTTGGGCGAAGCGATCGCCAAGCCTATGCTTGGTCTCACCGATGTAGAGCAGCTGACACGTAGAGCAGTGGATGCAATAGATGAGGTTGGAGGAGCTGCAGGTGAACCTCTGCTGCACCTGGAAAGACTGCTTGGGTCATTGGATGGAGTCGAGGGGTGAGGTAAAGCGACAAGTGTAGCATTTCCTTCGGTGGCAAGGGAAAGTGCCGGGGAGGGGGTGGTTTGGGTGGGAAGGGACGAATTGACCAGGGAGTTACGGAGGGAGCGGTCTCTTCCGTATTGGATGGTGAAGGAAGCAGCAGATTAAAAAGCTACTCTCTGTGGGGAGAACTCAAGGATGCCTCAAAATGGTGCATGTAGTTTGTAAAACCCAGTGGCACTCTCCCTGGTGCTCTTTTGGCTTTACTCCATGCAGCACAGAGACAGAAGAGAACACCCCTTATCCCCAAAATCCAACCCTCTGGGTGATGTAAAACTTGACATATAGAAAGAAATTGGCTTGCCTCAAAATAAAATGTTTGAGACACTTGCCATTGATCTCTGAATTCTCATAGTTGAGAAAATAATTGTTCTCTCATAATTGTTTTCTTGGAGTGGAATGCTAACCTTTGCAATTATTTTAGTTTAGTTTAATTTAGAGATACAGCGTGGAAACAGGCCTTTCGGCCCACCAAGTCTGCGCTGACCAGCGATCAACTCGTACAGCAGTTCTATCCTACACACTAGGGGTAATTTTACAGAACCCAATTAACCTACAAACCTGCACATATTTGGGATGCGGAAGGAAATCGAAACAGCTGGAGGAAAACCATGTGGCATCAGGGTGAATGTGCAAACTTAGTGCAGACTGCACCCGTAGTCAGGATCGAACCCAGGCCTCTGGCACTGTAAGGCAGCAACTCTGCCGCTGCACCACGGATCCGAATTCTGGATTTTAAAGGGGAAACAGATGTGTAATGTAGGTGCAACGTGTTGCCACCAGAACCCGCAGGAAGTCCACGTTGGATGCAAACGTGCTTCGCCATTCAGTCTCGACTGAAGGAAGAGCAAAGTCCCCATTCTTGGAATGGAGACTATCCAAGATCTTTCAAATCCTGTGGGAGACATGACTTAGATCAACTGCTGATAGACACAAAAAGCTGGAGTAACTCAGTGGGAGAGGCAGCATCTCTGGAGAGAAGAAATGGGTGACGTTTAGGGTAGAAAGTGCAAAATGAACTGAAAAATATATTATGCGGGAAGTATATCATGAGGTTAGACTGGGAGTAACCACTAGAATAAGCCTCAATATAGTTAAATATTTGACTTTTGACTGCGAATTGGAATATATTATTAAGGTTAAGGTTATATTTTGTCTTAGATTATGCTTATATGAGAAGACACCAAATCTACACTTTGTTGTTCATTATGGGATGTGTCTGTTGCTGTTTTGATTGGGAGCTTTGAAGATGAAAGAAACTGGATAAACACTTGGAAGTGGAAAGGTTAGGGAGAATGTGGAGGCTGGGGATCAATTGTACATCTTTTTCAAAGAGCTGGCAAAATGTTTTTGATTGATGGTGACAGATATTAACTTTGCATTAAACAAATTCAGAAATATTTTATCTTCCATTTTGTCCTGCAAGCTATACTAGCATAGAAATGGATTTACGATTAACTTTGCAAAATTAGTATGCATGAAAAAAACATTTCCTCAAAAAATGTAAATGGAGAATAATAAGATAATTAACTGATGGACTGTGTTTTAATTAATAACTACTTGGTCATGGAACAACATGACTCACCCTATTTTCACATTTAATCGTGAAGAGAAAGATGATCAAGAAAGAAGATAAGCCCTTTAAATATAAAGTGGGTCATATGGCAAACAAAAATAGGAAAAATGACAAACATTGAGTAATTACTTTGTGGCAGTATTCTCTACAGAACAAGAGGCTAATATGCCTGAAAATTAGTGAACATGCAGAATGGTATAAATTGAAGAACAAATACAGCTAATGGAATGGAAAGGGAATTATTGGACTAATTAGGGAGTTTGGTGATAGAAGACAAAGGAGGAAAAAACGACGAATGGAAGGAAGTAACTAATGACATCCCATATGGATCGCCACTGAGGACTTAGCTATTCATTATATTTATTAATAACTTAGGTGGCACAACAGAGAGCTACATATTCAAATTTACCAATCGTCCAAAGGTTGGCGGCATGGTTATTACTAAAGCTGAAAGCATAACATTTCAATAAGACACTGATAGATTTGAGCATCTCAACTAAACTGCTGGGAATTAATTTTAACTGAAAGTGGACCCAAGATAAAATGGCAGCATTGGGAACTCAGGTACAGGTGGTAGAAAAATGGGAACTAAATCGAGTGAATGGCTAGGATAGGACAAAATAAAAATATGTATTGCTCTTTGAAGAAGTATCATGTGTTGTGGAAACAGAATATACTGTATTACGATTTCTACAAGGCATTTAATAAGGGTCATAATAATGTTTATTGCAAAAATATAAATGATCATAGTGAAGGACAATATATCAGTGTGGCCAGCGTTCTCCTGTAAAGGACATAGTGCAGAGAGTCTGAATATTTTTGGAAATGGCAGACAGGAAGTGAAAGTTTGCAGATGGAAAAACAGAGTTGGGTTTACAATCAAACCTGCTGAGATCTAGTTAATTGATGGAACAGGCTTACCAAGGCTGATTAGATTGTTCTTGCTCCTTCTTCATATGTTCATATGCAAAGCAGAAACTGAAACATTGTCATCAGACGGATAACATTGAAAAAGTTGCAGTTCGACCAGAACAGGCAGCGAAACTAACTAATCTGAAAAAGTGATTATATGGTGAACATGGACCAAGAGATTAAAACCTAATTTTGATTTAGACAATCAATTAACCAGTAAATTAAAAAAAATCTAAGAAATGACAGGGCAGGTTACAGTATGTGTTAAAGTTTGTTTTGATGTGTGTGGATGGCAAGATTGATCAGTTTCATAAAGTGCATGAGATTTGTCCAACTTAAGCCAATCAATATACAGTAGTTCAGAGCACTTGGTCTTCATTGGGAATTCAATATGCCCTCAATGATGATGAGCATAGGGGAAGAATTTCTGTACAGGCACACCCTACAGAGCCAGATAAAGAAAGATGTGGCAGTCACATTTAGTTTAGTTGAAAGATACAGTATGGAAACAGGCTTTTGGCCCACTGAGTCCACACCGGCACATTAACACTATCCTACACACACTAAGAACAACTTGCACTTGTACCAAACCAATTAACCAACAAACCTGTATGTCTTTGGAGTGTGGGAGGAAACCGAAGGTCTCGGTGATAACTCACGCAGGTCACTGGGAGAACGTACCAAACTCCGTACAGACAGCACCCATAGTCAGGATCGAACCCGGGTCTCTGGCGCTGCTAGCACTGTAAGGCAGCAACACTACCGCTGTGCCATCATGCCGCCCTGTTGCACAAGAGACATATAAGAGATTGTGAAGGAAGTCTAACAGATACGAGTCCAATGCAGCAGGCATGGTGCATTTATTCTTGGTGAAGGCAAGGAGAACAACAATTAGAGGCACAGTGGCAGAGCTGGGAGAGCCGCAGGCTCACAGCACCAGACACCCAAATTTGAGCCCGACTTCAGGTGCTGTCTGTGTGGAGTTTGCACGTTCTCCCTGTGATCACGTGGGTTTCCTCCGGGTGCTCCAGTTTTGTCTCCCATCTCAAAGACACGTGGGTTTGTAGGTTAAGTGGCCATTGTCAATTACCCCTCGCGTGTAGGAGGTGGATACAAAAAGTGGGATAACACAGAACCGGTGTGAACAAGTGATCGATGGTCAGTGAGGACTCAGTGGGCCGAAGAGCCGGTTTCCATGTTGTATTTCTAAACTAAACTGTGGGAAGGAATGTTGTTATGCACCATGTATCAAATTCTGTCACTGCGTGGGCTGGAGACAAAAGGAATCAAAGGGAAAGATAAACTATCTTCATTCAAGATCAGAACCAAAAGGAGGCACGAAAATGTAATGTTTAATGTAAATGGCAGGTTAAATTATATCTCAAGGCCGCCAGATAGAAATCTATAAAAGTAGGGTATAAATCAATGTATAAAATTGGATTAGGTTATCCTTTATTGGACAGTGGGACAAACGCCCTGTGGTGCTCAATGATCTCCCCCTGTAGATTCCTTTTCACCATGTACTGCCACTTTGGTTTGGCCCACGGTCTCATTACCCTCGTCCAAATCTACTCGCCGTTCCACTTGTCCTTCTGTAGATTTGTAGAAGCCAGTCACGGTTCACCCTGTGTTTGAGGTTATGCTAGGTTACAGTTAGGGTTAGTTATAATATGCTACAGATGCTGGAAATCTGAATTAAAACATTTGAAATGCTCAAGGTGTCAACCAGCATCTGTGGAGAAGGATTGAGAATGATCATTTCAGGTTGATGACCTTTCCGTGTTGTGCTTATGTTGGCTCCAGGGTCTGAAACAGAGACTGGAGTTTAAAACAAGATGGAAAAGCAGGATTTCAAGGGTACTAATCACAGCGTTACTTGCCAACTGCATTCAGGATGGCAGGTACACAACTGTGTGGCTAAAATCCAACAGTGGTAGGGAGAGGGTTCCTTTTCATGGGACATTGGAACAGCACTGGGGCAGGTAGAAGCTGCACCAAAGAGATATATTACAAATTCCATCTGAACCAGCAATAGACTACAAGCATATGATGAAAAAGAAAACGGGTAAAAGCCTTACAGTAAGAACAGGAGGAGTCATCAACAAAACATTAAACAAGATTAAATAAAAAAAATATTTTTGAGATAATGAGAATGATAAACAAACTAAGCTCAAGATTCAAGATTCAAGATTCAAGATAGATTTAATTGTCACATGTGCCAGATGGCACAGTGAAATGAATTCCCATACAGCCATACAATAAAAATAAACAGGACTCAACACACTATAGAATTTAACACAAAACATCCCCACACAGCAGAATCAAAGTTTCCCACTGTGTGGGAAGGCACCAAAGTCAGGACCTAAAGGAGGACATAAATAATGAAGGGCGTCAGAAGGAACTGCAGATGTTGGTTTACACCGAAGATAGACACAAAATGCTGGAGTAACTCAGCGGGGAAGGCAGTATCTCTGGAGAGAAGGAATGGGTGCCGTTTCGGGTCCAGACCCTTCTTCAGACATTGTACATAGATTGCTGAGAGATCACAGTCAGAGAATTGAATTGAATAACCTTTAATAATCCTTTACAGGAAATTACAATGCCACAACAGCTTCAAGACAGACATAACACCACACATTTCCACAGATAGCTTCAATACTTAATAAGTTAAAATACAATGAATGAATACTAAAAAAATCCAAAATTATTTTTGTGCATTATAAAACCTTATAGCCACCTGCCCTTTTCCTGTGCCTATTATGGCGCTATGCTTAGTTTAGTTTAGTTTAGTTTAGTTTAGTTTAGTTTAGTTTAGTTTAGTTTAGTTTAGTTTAGTTTAGTGATACAGCATGGAAACAGGCCCTTCGGCCCACCGGGTCCACGCTGACCAGCGAATGACCCCCGCACATTAACACTATCCTACACACTCTAGGGACAATTTTTACAATTACCAAGCCAAGTTACCTACAAATCTGTATGTCTTTGGAGTGTGGGAGGAAACCGAAGATCTCGGAGAAAACCAATGCAGGTCATGGGAGAACGTGCAAACAGACAGCACCCCGGTCTCCGGCGCTGCAAGCACTGTAAGGCAGCAACTCTACCGTTGCGCCACCGTGCTGCCTATGGAAGCAAGCTATGGAATCAATGGAACTGATATACCTGAAAGTAGTGGGGTGAAAACAAATCAACTAGCCTGATTATATTATGCAACAGTTTAATTAAACTTACAGGGATACAATTAAGAACATTGAACCGTACATCACACGGACAAGCTCTTTGTTCCACAGTGTCCGAGCTGAACACGATGCAAAGTTAAACTAATCTCCACTGCCTTTACTTGATCCATATCCCTCAACTTCCAGCAGATCCATGTCCCCATCTAAACACCTTTTAAATGCCACTGTTATACCTGCCTCCAACACCAGTCATTGTAGCACACTCCATGCACCCACCATCCTCTGAGTAAAGAAATGTGGACACACATCTCCTTTAAACTTTCCCCATCTGTCCTTAAAGCTATGCACTCCCTCTTGCATCTGACATTACCAGAACCCCTGGGAAAACAAAGTTCTGATGACTGCCATAATTGTATATACTTCCCCAGATCTCCCTTCAACTTCCAACAATCCATGTTTGTCCAACCTCTCCTTTTAGCTAATAGCTGTATTATAATACAGGAGGCATTCTGGTAAACCTCTCTCTGCCTCTGGTAAACCTCTGTTGACTCCACATATTTTCTGTAAAGGGGAAAACCAGAACTGCACAGAATACCCCAAATGGTTTAACCAAAGTTTTACATAACCTGCCCCTTCTACTCAATACCCCATCTAATGAAGGCAAGCATATCAAATGCCTTCTTTACCACTCTATCTACTTGAGTGCCACTTTCAGGGATCTATAGACTTGAACCACAAGATGCCTCTGTACATCAATGCTGTTAAGGGTCTTACAGCGGGGTCATCACTGTGCAGAAACCCCACTTGCCATCCAGATTCATACGCTTTTAGATTTTTAGATTTTTAGACTTTTAGATTTTTGTAATACTATTTTATAAATTGCTTCTGATAATGAAAATGGAAGAAGATGGCACCATTATTCAAGTTTGGACAGATCTTTAAATCAAAACTCTCTCCGTTAATAACAGATCTACTTGCCTGCTCCTACACGGTAATGATCTTTGGGAAATAAACATGCAAACGTGAAAATATCAAACAATTTTCTTCAGTTTTCTTTATTAAAATCTATCAACCAAAGCGCCGTTCTTCGTATTACTGGCAGAATGCGTCTTCAGTAGCTGAATTATATCTGCATTTACCTACATGCAGAGAGCAAGGTGGTACTCTTTTCACATAAAAAAAGATGCAATTATTTTTCCCTGCAGAATCTCTCACTAACATATATCAAAAATATTTCATGAGTGATGAGCTACCTTACACCTTTATATCATGAAATGCTGGAGTAACTCAATGGTTCAGACAACTTCTCTGGAGAACAGGGATATATGACCCATGGGTCTTCAGACTGAGTGTAGTGGGGTGGGGTGCGGGATAGAAAGCTGGAAGAGAGGAAAGAAAGAACAAAGTACTGTCGGCAATAAGTGAATACACGAGAGGGTTTACTTTTGATCTGTCATGTTTGATCTGACAAAGGCTAGAGATGAAAAAACAGGTGCGAGCCATAAGGATAAAGAGTTGCAAATTGTGAAGTTCGAGGGGAGAAAAGTAGCAAATTGTGAAGTTGGAGGAGGGAATGTAGGTGGAGGGGGAGGGGAGAAACCAGTGTAAGGTCAGCTAGGGTTCAGAGGATGGGATTGAGGGGTGAGGGGGGTTGGGGGGTGGGGGGGGGGGGGGAGAAGGGTTAAAGAAAGGTAGGGGGGAGTTGGGGGAGGGGGAAATAAGGGGTTTGTAGAAGCTCCTTCAGAATGGAGAATTAAATGTTCATGCCGTCGGGGTGCAAGTTACCTAAGTTGAATATAAAGTCCTGTTCTTCCAGTTTGCATGTGATCTCACTCTGGCAATGGAGGAGGCCCAGGTCAGAAAGGTCAGTGTGGAAGTTAGAAGAGATGCTAAAATGTGTTTGATGAGTAGTTGAACCAAAGCCATTGAGAGAAACCAAAACATCATTTTTGAATTGGTCTAGTAATGTGACGGAACAATGGCCGACGTGTCTTTTTGCGTTAAACATCTACGGCTTTGTGTCCACTGCGCATCAAATGTCAAAGTGTCGAAAGCAGGCACAGAACTCGCTATCAAAATATGGAGGGGACCGGGGGACAGGGGGGGACACTATTTTTTGGCGGCTGCGCGAACATGTGCGAGGCTTCAGAGGCTCAATCCAGCGCTAAATGCAGCTCAACTCTGCCTGTCTCGCCGGGTTAACTACAGTCCTGACTGGACTGACGGGACACTAGTGCTGCATCTCTGCGCTGGATGTTGGCCTGGGGGTACAGCTCCCACCTGACTCCCGACCTCTCTGGCCACCCGTGGGGAGGGGGCAGCGCCGGAGACCCGGCCAGGATCGATCATGGCTGCGGATGGGGCGCAGGTCTGTGCCACGTCTCCCTCCTCCAATCACCGCGCTCTATCCTCAGTCCCACCCCCATTGCCTGCTGACTGATGTCTCTCTTGTCCAATCGGCGCCCTCGATCAACAGTCCCACCTCCACTGTCTCACGGAAAGCGGAGATTTTAAAATACGGATGACAAAAACTTGGGGGGGATGTCCCCCACCTCTCAAAACATGGGGGGGGGGGGGGGACGTGTCCCCTCTGGTCCCCCCGGGTTTTCCGCCCCGAGTCATTAAAGATTAAAGATGGGATAGCAGCACATTTGGAAAGTGGTGAAATCATTGGACAAAGTCAGCATGGATTTACGAAAGGTAAATCATGTCTGACGAATCTTATAGAATTTTTCGAGGATGTAACTAGTAGAGTGGATAAGGGAGAACCAGTGGATGTGTTATATCTGGACTTTCAGAAGGCTTTCGACAAGGTTCCACATAAGGGATTATTATACAAACTTAAAGCACACGGTATTGGGGGATCAGCATTGATGTGGTTAGAGAATTGGCTGGCAAACAGGAAGCAAAGAGTAGGAGTAAACGGATCCTTGTCAGATTGGCAGGCAGTGACTAGTGGGAGTTCTGAACGAGTTCTACGCACGGTTTGAGGTTAAAAACAGCACCCAGACACGTGCACTACTGCCATCTCCCAGTGACCAGTCGCTCAGGCTGTCCGCAGCCAGAGTTAAAAAGGCCTTTGCCAGCGTCAATCCAGCGTCAGCGTCAATCCACGCAAAGCTGCAGGGCCGGACAACATTCCTGGATGCGTTCTAAGAGACTGTGCCGAGCAACTGAAAGATGTCTTCACAGACATTTTTAACATCTCACTCAGCCAGGCAGTAGTGCCCAACTGTCTTAAGAGTGCCACCATCGTCCCTGTCCCGAAGAAACCAAACCCAGCCTGCCATAATGACTTTCGACCAGTGGCCCTAACACCCATTGTAATTAAGTGTTTTGAGCGACTAGTTATGCAGCACATCAAAATAGTCTACCTGCCGACCTAGACCCACTGCAGTTCGCCTACAGAGCCAACCGATCCACAGAGGACGCAGTCTCAACAACACTGAACCTCGTATTGTCACATCTCGATCGGAAAAATACCTATGCCAGGATCCTCTTCATAGACTTCAGCTCTGCTTTCAATACAATCATTCCGCAGCAGCTGGTGGAGAAGTTGGAGTTGTTGGGGGTTGATGCTGGCACATGTAGCTGGGTCCTGAACTTTCTGTCGCAACGGCAGCAGACAGTCAGGGTGGGCAGTAGGACATCAAAAACCATAGCCGTGAGCACTGGCTCACCCCAAGGCTGTGTCCTAAGCCCCCTTCTGTTTAGTCTGCTGACACACGACTGTACTGCCAGACTCAATAACAACTTCATCAACAAGTTCGCTGATGACACAACAGTGGTGGGTCTCATCAGTGACAATGATGAATCGGCGTACAGGATGGAGGTGGAGCTACTCACAGGTTGGTGCAAATCCCACAACCTCATTCTTAACGTGGGAAAAACTAAGGAGATGGTGGTTGACTTCAGGAGGGCGGGGAAACAACACCATACACCTCTGCACATCGACGGAGCTGATGTGGAAAGGGTCAGCAGCATGAAGTTCTTAGGACTACATCTGTCTGATGACCTGACGTCCACGGCCAACACCACAGCTCTGGTCAAAAGAGCCCAGCAGCGACTTCACCCTCTCCGAAGACTATGTAAAGCAGGCCTCCCCACCACACACCTACGGACTTTTTATAGGGGGACTGTCGAGAGCACACTGACATACGGCATCACTTCCTGGTTCGGGAGCTGCAAGGCGTACGAACGGCACCAACTGGACAGGATAGTGAAGACCGCAAGCAGGATTATTGGTGCTCCACTCCCCTTCCTGCTGGACATATACAGGAAGAGATGTATCAACAGAGCCATCTCCATCATCAAAGACCCTTACCACCCATCGCATGACATTTTCTCCATCCTCCCATCTGGGAAGAGGTACAGGAGCATTAGCTGCAAAACCAGCAGGATGCTCCTCAGCTTCTTCCCACAGGCTATAAGACTGTTAAATGAACTTTGCCCCCTGCCAAGTATCGCGCACAAACCCCCACACTGCAGCAGAGCCACTGTTGTGCCGCTGCCGGTCGGAACGGCTGTTGAATGTTTAGTAGAGTGTTAAATTTGTTCATGACATGTATTTTTTAATTTTAATTCCTATTTATTTTTTAATGCAAACTGAATGGACACTGGTTGAGCAACGTTTTTTTGTTTCCTCTGGGTATGCGAATACTCAGGAAATGACAATAAAGATTTACAATTACAATTACAATTACAATTACGATACCACAAGGCTCAGTGCTGGGACCCCAACTATTTACAATATATATTAATGATTTGGACGAGGGAATTGAATGCAACATCTCCAAGTTTGCGGATGACACGAAGCTGGGGTGCAGTGTTAGCTGTGAGGAGGATGCTAGGAGGCTGCAAGGTGACTTGGATAGGCTGGGTGAGTGGGCAAATGCATGGCAGATGCAGTATAATGTGGATAAATGTGAGGTTATCCACTTTGGTGGCAAAAACAGGAAAGTAGACTATTATCTAAATGGTGGCCGATTAGGAAAAGGGGAGATGCAACGAGACCTGGGTGTCATGGTACACCAGTCATTGAAAGTAGGCATGCAGGTGCAGCAGGCAGTGAAGAAAGCGAATGGTATGTTGGCATTTATAGCAAAAGGATTTGAGTATAGGAGCAGGGAGATTCTACTGCAGTTGTACAGGGTCTTGGTGAGACCACACCTGGAGTATTGCGTACAGTTTTCGTCTCCAAATCTGAGGAAAGACATTCTTGCCACAGAGGGAGTACAGGGAAGGTTCACCAGACTGATTCCTGGGATGTTAGGACTTTCATATGAAGAAAGAATGGATAGACTCGGCTTGTACTCGCTAGAATTTAGAAGATTGAGGGGGGATCTTGTAGAAACTTACAAAATTCTTAAGGGGTTGGACAGGCTAGATGCAGGAAGATTGTTCCTGATGTTGGGGAAGTCCAGGACAAGGGGTCACAGTTTAAGGATAAAGGGGAAATCCTTTAGGACCGAGATGATAAAAACATTTTTCACACAGAGCGTGGTGAATCTCTGGAACTCCCTGCCACAGAAGGTAGTTGAGGCCAGTTCATTGGCTATGTTTAAGAGGGAGTTAGATGTGGCCCTTGTGGCTAAAGGGATCAGGGGGTATGGAGAGAAGGCAGGTACAGGATACTGAGTTGGATGATCAGCCATGATCATATTGAATGGCGGTGCAGGCTCGAAGGGCCGAATGGCCTACTCCTGCACCTATTTTCTATGTTTCTATGTTTCTATGTTTCTATGTCCATGAATCGCAGACTTCAAGCAGTCATTGTAAGCAAAGGATATGCAACAAAATACTAAACATGACTACTTTCATTTACATGACATTGCTATATCCCCAACAATATGGTGCCCTGAAATGGGGGGGATTATGTATAAACACTGCTGAAATTTC
The DNA here is from genome assembly GCF_028641065.1 of Leucoraja erinaceus. NCBI lineage: Eukaryota > Metazoa > Chordata > Chondrichthyes > Rajiformes > Rajidae > Leucoraja > Leucoraja erinaceus. The sequence continues at coordinate 10,272,042 of NC_073383.1, read as the reverse complement.
TACATGGTGAACCCAAAATGTATAAAAATGGCCTTTATTAAAATTTGCACTTGAACCACATGTGATTATTTCTATTACAAATCTCAAATTGTGGAGTACAGAGGCAAATAAATAAATGATGAGTCTTTGCCCCAAACATTATGGAGGGCACTGTAAATGTTGAATACACTCTTAAACAATTACAGTGTATCATCATCCTTATTAAGGATGCATTAAACCCCCTGCGGTGCCCAGCGGTCCCGGAAATCCCCCAGGGCGCCCATGGACGTCAATATCGAGTTCCACCCAGGTGCAGACATAACCCCGGAAAAGAGGCAGGCAGCTGGCATGGCCAGAGCTCTCTCAGCCTGGTGCCGTGGCTCACGGATGGCCAGCTTGGCTAGGCCCAGGAGCAACCCAACCAGGACATCTTCGGCCTTACCATCTCCCCTATGCATAGGGTGTCCAAAGATGATGATAGTGGATGAGAAGTGCAGCCAGAATGCAAGGAACAGCCTCTTTAGGTATTGGAACAGGGGCTGCAACCTCACACACTCCATGTAGATGTGGAACATAGACTCTTCCAACCAGCAAAAGTGACAAGCGGCTGGCCAGTCTGAACTGGGATAGGAACAGGTTATATGGGACTCCTCGGTGCAGTATCATCCATCCCAGGTCTCCCACTGGGGGCCACTCTGCAACTGGCCTTGAGGAAGCGGAAGGTAAGACCCTGGTTCATTCTCTTACTGGCCCTTGCTTTTGCATCGATGCATTGGTGCTGGTTTCCTCCGTCCTCCTCACCGGTTCCCCGGTCCATGGCGGGGCATGCAGCGCTGCAGCTTTCCTCAGCAGGTTGCGGCTCGCCAACCTACCTTTCTGGCCATGCGGCCCACCAGAAACATAGCAGAAATAGTCAGAATCACGTATTGCACAGAAACCAATCATTCACCTTAAGTGCTCCATGCCACTACCCACACTCTATATTTTCATGTGTGTTCATTTTAAATAAAACATTAAGCTCCAAAATGCAATTGGTTTCTAATCCTCATAATACAAAAATGAGGGCGAAATACTGGAGGAAGCTTGGAAAAAATGTACACAGGTATTATTATTAGTGATGAAAAGATATTTGTAGTTTTAGTGATGCAGCACGGAATCAGGCCCTTCGCCTCACCGGGTCCGCGCCGACCAATGGTCCTTCTACACTGGCGCTTTCATACACACTCGTGACAATTTACCATCTTTCACCGAAGCCAATTAACCTACATAGCTGTAACGTCATTGGAGTGCGGGAGGAAGCCAGAGTACCCGAGGAAACCCCACGCGGTCATGCGGAGAAAACACAAAGTCAATGCGGACAGTGCCCGTAGTCAAGATTGAACCCGGGTCTGGGGCGCTGTAAGCCAGCGACTCTACCGCTGCGCCCACTGTTGTGAAGAACCAAACAATGTTGAAAGCTTTCCTTTTTACAATAGAAGTGCAGACCTAAAGTGGTAAGATAGTTACAGAGAAGCTATTTTCACTTGATTGGGCTGGCACAATGGATGAGTAGGAGGACACATAATGAAAAGATAGCCATCAACTGATTGATAGAATCACTTTGACCAGAGAAGAGCGAGCCTATGGAGCTCACCTCTACTGGTGATGGCTGAAATGGAGACTAATGGCGCAATAAAGGGGAAGCTTAAGGCATGGATGAGAGAAAGAGAAGTGGAAGAAATACCAAGATAGTGCAGGAAGAGATAATTGGAGCAGAGGAAATGTGTCAGGATGAACTGCTAGATGCTGGTTTAAACCAAAGACAGACACAAAATGCCTGAGTAATTCAGCGGGTCTGGCAGTATCCCTGACCCGCTACGTTACTCCAGCTATTTCTGTCTGTCTTTTGAGTAGAGGAGGCACGCAAAGACTATGGGAAAAGCCCAGGGTAACTGGGCCAACTGACTGATTTTGTGCTGCAGATTTTATGCAATGGCACAGAAATTTGTGACAATTTTCAATCTTAAAAACCTTCACATCAACAGTTTTTGATAGTTAATAGTTGATATTTTTCAGATTTACAACTCTTATACATTGAGGCATTAAATGGAACTTTTAAAAGCCATTTAAAAAGACAACAAACAATATGCTAGGAATAATCTCAAAATCTCCAGCAGCCCATAAAAGAAATAGATGTAAAACAGCTCATTGCATTTTCAGTCCGTTTCCATTGCCATTGCAGTTTCAAACACATGGGCAGGCCAAGCCAAACAGCTCATTTCATTTTCATTTCATTTCCATTGTCATTGCAGTTTCAAGCACAGGGCAGGCCAAAAACTCATTTCATTTTCATTAAAGGCTAATAAATCATTTATTGCAAGTACATTGTAGACTCACAGTTCAGTTGATTCACAGCTTAGAATGAGAATCGTGGCATCTCCCTCACGATCTTGCAGTGACTGAGTCATGTCCAGGCATCCAGGGTTTTATAGTCCTGTCTCGCCCTGCCCCCCCCTGCCCTGCCCTATATAGCCAATTTATATATTACTAAAAAGTCTGATCTTGACCACTTCCTGTTGTTCTCTATATTGATTTTAGAACAGATGGCTGTGATTTTTGGCCATCTTACTCAGAGTCCCCCTCCGCTGCACAGGCCAAGAGGATTTTTCCCATCAATGAAAAAATAGAAGAGTTATTAGTGTTTAAAAAATGATGAGATTCTCTCTCCTGAAGGCCACGCCCCTTCCAGAGGGACTATAAAACCTGGAAGTGTTGAGTGCCTCAGTCAGTCTCTGCAAGATGGGGGGAGCGAGATGGTCATGTCTCTCAGTCTGAGCTGTGAATAACACTGAACAAATGTTTACTAAATGCTACCACGCACAGCTGTGATTTTTGGTCATCTTACTCAGAGTTCCCCTCAGCTCATCAGGTGCTGAGGATTTTCCCCATGAAAAATAAAAGAGTTATTCGTGTTTTAAAAATGTTGAGATTCTCTCTCCTGTCAATCACGCCATGAAGGCAACGCCCTTTCTGGTGGGAGGGAGGGGGGAGGGACTATAAAACCCAGAAGTGTGGGCATGGCTCAATCTCTGAAAGATGGAGGAGGGAGAGGTCACGACTCGCTGTCTTTAGTGGCCTTGCACCCTGCTAGAAATAGTATGAAACTGCACTTGGATTTGGTGGTCTTGCGCTCTGCTTTAAATGGAATGTCAAGGAATAGCTGTGAGTCAACTGCCAGCCCACCAGCCGTGAGTGAGCTGCCAGCGCAACAGGCCTGAGTGACTGAGCCGCCAGCGCAAGAATCCATTCAGCCCACAATAATCATAATAGCCCGCTAGAAACCAGTCTATTCAGCTCACAACACCCATACTAGTGCTCCAGAAATTGCAGACGTTGGACTTTGTCTCAGCAGCTATTGCACTACAATGCTGAGAACTATATTCTGCACTCTGTATCTTTCCATTCACTCTACCTGTTGTACACAAGTTTGGTTTGAATGTATGTGTCTTATGATAAGCTTTGATTGAATAGCATGCAAAGCTTTGCACTGTACCTCGGTACATGTGACAATATGTACATGTTTAGGTTAACTAAACCTAAATCTAAACGGGTCACTTAAAGCTAATTGAGGAGGTGTGCCTTGTGCTCTTAAGGCTTTGCGAACATTCCCCATAGCCATCAGAAAGATTTCCAAAGATATCCTGTCCAATATTAATCCCACAGCCATAATCGTAAAAAAAAGAGTGGTAACTATGTGTAGGAACTTATTGCGTGCAAACGAGCTGCAACCTTCCCAATTGTGAGTTTTCTTCAAAAGATCTTAATTTGCTCTAAAGCACGATTACATCGTGGCTGAGGCTATATAAATGAAGGTCTTTTATTTTTCTTTCAGACAAATGGTTTCTCTGCATCGTGTCTACACTGGGTACTTGGCAAGTTGCCTGAGCAGTATAGAGAGCCGGTAGTACGTTTACGAGGCACCACGTGTTAATGTTTATTACAGCAATGTCCGCAGCAATGTCCCTTTTAACCAACACATTTACTAAATGCCCAATGCAGGATCCGCTCATTTGCACAACCAAGTTTTCCACCTATAAACAAGATATAATTACATTACTAAGAGAGAGAGAGAATGCTGGAGTCATGCGCCATCTCTGGGGAAATTCTTCAGAAGGGTTGCGACCCGAAACGTTGTCTATCCACGATCTCCGGCATTTTGTGTCCAGCTTTGGTACAAAACAGCTTCTGCAGTTCCTTGTTATGACATAATTATATCCCTGTTGTTTAGAATCAACTCACGTCAAGAAGAATATACAAAATTGAAACCAAACAAATCCATTACTCAAATATCTAAACAGCTTTTGGAAATAAGTAAGGAGAATTAAAGACGAAAAGTAATCTTCACTTGCACTTGAAAAGGAAATTGTATTTTAGATGATGTGATACATATCTGAAATCTACAAACTTAATTATTATGTTAGTGCTGTGTAAACAAACTGTGTTCCCTCCTCCATGCAGTGTATCAGAATCTCCTAAGGTTCTGTTAGAGTTTAGTTAGTCATAGATATTGCTGTCTTTACAAGTGATATTTCTTGAACTGGGCTATCTTGTCAAACTGGGGTATCGGGGCGGACGCACACCCTGTGCATACTTCCAGGACGTATATCCCCTCTCACAGTGAATGCCGCTGAACACATGTGAGGCAACGTTGCCTTAGGCAGGTGCCGGAAGCAGCGGGGGCGGGAGCGTGTAGAGGGAGGCCGCTGAGCCGCCGAGCAATTTTCTCGGGTGTGTTAGATGAGTAAGGAGGCGGGCCACCTCCACAATGTAAGTTTCACAACCCCGCACCCTGGTATCAAGGTTACAGGTGTCCTCACACAATCGCGTTCTACTGCAAGGGGACCCAGTTGGAAAGAAAGAACGCCTTCCTTGCTGGGAGAACTGCAGATCGATGAACATTTTTTTTTTTGGTTGGATCCCTCGTGCTAATTTGTTTAGAATAAGTGATTAATTTGCCGACGAATGTACACACATGGAGAAAATTACAGAAGATAGACACACAAAAAAACTGGAGTAACTTAGCGGGCCAGGCAGCATCTCTGGAGAGAAGGAATAGGTTGCGTTTTGGGTTGTGACCCATCTTCAGACTGAGAGTCAGGGGAAATTATGCTTGGTTTGAAGGAGGACATCATTTACAAAATGAAATCCCATTGTCTCGGATTGACATGTTGGAATTGGATCAAACCGAAGGACGTGACGTGGCAAAATAAAGCACCACTGCCGAGATAATGAGTTCAGATGAAACCAACTTGGTGGTTACTGTAGCAAAACACAATATGCTGGAGTAACTGAACGGATCAGGCACCAGTAACTGAATGGATGGGCCACGTTTGGGGTCCGGTCTCTTCTGCAGACTGAGAAGGGTCCCGGCCAGAAAGGTCGCCTATCGATTCCCTCCACCGATGCTGCCTGGCCCGCTGAATTCATCCAGCACATCGTGCTTTGCTCACGATTCTAGCATCTGCAGTTCCTGGTTTCTCAGTGGTTACTTGACTGAACTGTCTTGAATGTAACGAACCGAGAACAGTTTCAAGTCCCATCAGATTTTGTTTTTTTCATTAGCCAAAGACCAATCTATCATTATTGATGTCTTGCTAATGTAATATTGATGTTTTGTGAGTATTAACTTTCAATGAGGCCGGATTGAATAAAGACAATTAAGTTTCAATACGCGTTGTAGCCACGAATCGAATGCGAACTATTCACGCTTCCATCCCCAGTCTAACCTTCATTCCATAGGTGAGATCATGGATATATGATTTAAAGTAATAGAGTGATACAGTGTGGAAACAGGCCCCTTGGCCCAACTTGCCCACACCCGCGAACAATGTCCCAGCTACACTAGTCCCACTTGCCTGCGCTTGGTCAATATCTCTCCAAACCTGTCCTATCTATGAACCTGTCTAACTGTCTCTTAAATGATGGGATAGTCCCAGCCTCAACTACCTCCTGGCAGGTTTTTCCATACACCCACCACCCTTTGTGTGGAAAAGTTACCCTCTGGTCCTTGATTCGCCGATTCTTTAATTGTAATTATATCACAATCCTGTCCAAGTTTCATTTTATTGTGGTGATTATCGTGAACAGGCAGTAAGACGGCTTCCTACTAAAGACAGGACGGAACATTTAATAATAATGTTCAGTGTTCTATACTGTGTTAGTTTGTGTAAGCACTTCATACATATGTTATTATAAAATGATAATATGTGCAGTCGTTAACCATTAAAACAGTAAAACAAGAAAGGGCCACGTTATTTGTTCTAGAATACGGTGCTTTCATAATGTCGTTTTAGTTTGACCAAGCTTATTTTATGCAAAATTGCGTGGGATTTATTCTTTCCAAGGCATATTCAAGCTATTTCATTTTGAACTTGCTTGCCTACTGAAGCGAAGAGAAAACCAGTCAGTGGGCGCTTCCATCCAACGTACCGCCCACCAAATCTCAAAGGACTGTTTCTTTCTCGGCTCGGTCAGGACATCATTATGTTGAGAGTTCTGTTCGTGTCATGAAAGTCCCGACACATTCGGATAGTTGATTAAAAATGCACGACTGGATCGCTTGAAATGCAAATATGCGATCATAGATAAATTTATTGCGATGGCTCAGTGGTACATTTCCAATGAGTTTGTGTGTGATAGGTTTGAAAGGAGGTGATGAGGAATTTCTTCAGTGTGTGTGGTGAATCTGTGGAATCCATTGCTACAGGCGGCCAAATCAGTTGATATTTTAAAGTCAGAACTAGAGAGATTCTTGATTTGTACGGGTGCCAGGGGTTATGGAGAGAAGGCAGGAGAATGGGGTTGAGAGGGAAGGATAGATCAGCCATGATTGAATGGCAGAGTAGACTTGATGGACAGAATGGCCTAATTCTGCTCCCAGAACGTATAAACAAACAAGTCCCCCCGCCACAACTCATAATATGAAGGGACTGTACTTCAATTCTGGGCTGCACATTCAGTGCTCAACTTGGCCACGTCACAGTACTGGTAAAAGAACCGTGATATCAAATCTCAGATGTTTCCATTCCATTTGTTATTGCCTTTAATGTGCGTTCATAGAGAGATCACTTTGAATAAATGGAGCATTGCACAATCATTCAAATGGATCTTTACCACATCCTTCATTTCATGGGATCAATAAAGATCAGATTGTCTTTTGAAAGCTACTGAAGACCTCAACTACTTCCAAAGAGGTCCCTCCTAGTGACTTTTATTTTCCAATGGTTTACCTTTTAGGTCCTGTTCGAAATGTTAAGTATTAAAAAGCTTTCAGAGGAAAATAAAATCTCTTAACTGCTCTGACCCAACCCTCTCCTTTGGTACGTTTTGCACCTGCCCACAAATACCACAGAATCCAACGCCAACGTTTCTCTGAGTAAGCTGTGTGGTACACGAGCGGCAGATAGAGCGGGAGATAACAAGCCTTCAGCTTTTTTTTTCTTTGCACCCAGCTTCGACAACCCTTCGACCTGTGAATTCATGGAATCCGCATCGTGTTCCGGCTAACAAAAACACTGACTTCTTCCAGCTGGTTCCCCCTCCCGCTTTGTATAAGTTAGCAGCAACTCAAAAGGGACTGGGATCTCAATCATGAATGTTATGTGGGGGAGGGCGTTTATCATGGGACTCTTTCCCATACACACACCTACGCTGCCGCCCACGTTGGAAACAAGTTATTTGTTTTTAACAAATGTTTTTAAATGATCGCTTAATGAACGCAACGGTCGTTTAATAGTATTCCCTGACTTGTGCAAGGAGTTGCAAATGATTTTTTAATGCCTGGCGGTGCAGAAGTTAAAATGTAAAGCAATATTTTTGTGTATGTGGTATCATTTTGCAAATGTTGTGAATTTCAGTTTTAATGATCGACAGCTATTTAACGTTGTAGCTAGCCGGGGACACACTGCATCACAGGGGGACATATACATCCTCTGGATGCGTCGGTGTTCCAGTTCCAAATCTGTGGGGCTCCTGAAGAAAGTAGGAGGTTTGCATGTATGGATTTGTAAGCACTTGGCAGGGATGGCAGAATACGGAAAGAAGGTCAATGCGCATTTGTTTAAAGCACAGCCTGAGGAAATGATTCGGATTCAGATTCAACTTTAATTGTCATTGTCGGTGTACAGTACCGAGACAATGAAATGCAGTTAGCATCTCCCTGGAAGAGCGACATAGAATATGATTTCAATAAATAAATCTATTTACATGTATACAGACATAGTGTTTTTTCCTGTGGGAGGAGTGTGGGGGTGGGGGGGGGGGGGGGGGGGGGATTGGGGGGGGGGGGGGGGGTGGGGGTGATTGGCAGTCACCGAGGTACATTGTTGAGTAGAGTGACAGCCGCAGGGAAGAAGCTGTTCCTCGACCTGCTGGTCCGGCAACGGAGAGACCTGTAGCGCCTCCCGGATGGTAGGAGGGTAAACAGTCCATGGTTGGGGTGAGAGCAGTCCTTGGCGATGCTGAGCGCCCTCCGCAGACAACGCTTGCTTTGGACAGACTCAATGGAGGGGAGCGAGGAACCGGTGATGCGTTGGGCAATTTTCACCATCCTCTGCAGTGCTTTCCGGTCAGAGACAGAGCAGTTGCCATACCATACTGTGATGCAGTTGGTAAGGATGCTCTCGATGGTGCAGCGGTAGAAGTTCACCAGGATCTGAGGAGACAGATGGACCTTCTTCAGTCTTCTCAGGAAGAAGAGACGCTGGTGAGCCTTCTTGACCAGAATGGAATCTGCAGTATTCATAACCAAAATGTTCCAGTTGCACATCACCAAAAGAGTGTGGTTGTTGTCTATACTCAATATGACACGGGTTTACATATGTATGTATAAGTAAATGTACATATAAGATGTGTGTATATATATATATATATATATATAACCTTGTCAGATTGACCGTGTCATATATATATATATTACATAGAAGTATAGATATATATACATGCTTTCTCAAAAATTGCTGGATCAGCAAACCGTAGATTGGATTGCTAATTGCTGGGAATCCAAATGATAAGGTTAGGTACTGGCTTATTTTCTTAACAAACTACATTCAAAGTAGGGAATAGATGCAGGAGAAGGCTGTGTAGATTTCTGAGCCTGCTCTGTTAATCTATACGGTCACACCTGAATCTATGCCCCACATTAATATTCCCATCAAATCACCACATCCCTTGACGCACCAGTGTCCCAAATTCCATGGGCCTACCCCTTGAATATACTCAGCAACTGGGTCTCTGCTATCTCTGCAAAAAGCAGGGAGTACAGAAAATAGAAAATGATGGGCTTTGCATGTGTCTTGTGCAGATGCTGAAAGCCATTGTTAAGGAATTAGTTGCAGGACATATCAAAAATCATCATATAATCAAGCAGTGTCATCATTGCTTCATGAAAGGGAAATTGTATTTGGCAGAGTGTTTTTACAACTTGGAGTGAGTAGAGTGGGTAAAATGGCACCACAGATGTTGTGCTTTGATTTTCCAGAAGACACTCAAAAAGGATCCCATATCAAAGATTCAGCAGGTCAGGCAGCATCTCTAGAGAACATGGATAGGTGACATTTCAGGTTGGGACCCTTCTTCAGACTGATGGAGAATCTGAAGAAGGGTCCCGACCCGGCACATCATCAATCTGAAGTAGGGTGCCAACCCAAAACATCACTTATCATTCCTTCTCTCCAGAGATGCTGCCTGTCCTGCTGAGTTACTCCAGTATTTTGTGCCTATCACTCATCATCAGTTTGAGGATGGGTCGCGACCTAAAATGTCACCTATCAATCAGTCCAGAGAAAGGTCCTGACAGAAATGCCATCTAACAATCAGTCTGAATAAGGGCCCCGGCATGAAACGTCACCTATCCATCTTCTACAGAGATGCTGCCTGAAATGATGAGTTACTCCAGCACTTTGTCTTGTCTTTTGTAAACTAGCGTCTGCAGTTTCTTATTTCTCCATATACAAAGGTTTATACCCAAGATAATATATTAGTAGGGATAGATAACTGGCTGATTAATAAATCCAAACCAGGTAGTTAAAATAAATGGATCAATTTCACATTGGCAAGCTGTCACTTTCCGAATGCAAAAGGGATCAGTGCTGGACTCTCTAACATTTACAATCTATATTTGTGACTTGCATGAAGAGACCAGCAGGTTTGCTGATGATACAAATAGTCATGAAAACAAATGGTGGAAAGTGCAAAGAATCTGCAAAGGGAAATGGATAGTTGAAGTGAATGAAGAGAAAATGTGCAGATGGTGAATAAAATGGGGAAACAAGAGATCCTCCTTTTTCAGTTGGATGAACAGAAAAGCAGATTTCTGTTTAAATGGAGCAAGTTTGCAGAATGCAGCAGTGGCATCTGGGCATCTCACTCGTGAAATAGCATTTAAATATGCCAAGGCACTAAAAAGGCAAATAAAATGTTGGCCATTAGGGGGAATAGAAAGGAGAACTGATGTATGTAAGTCTTGCTCCCACTGTCCAGGGTGTTGCTGAGACCACACTTAGAGCAGTGCACAGTTTTGGGACCCTTATTCATGGATTAAGATGAATTAATTTGAAGACAAAAGAGTTGACGTATGAAGAAAGATTGAGCTGCTAGCTTCACTGAAGTTGTCAAGTTAGAAGCTGCATGGTTATTTCACACCGTGGGGAAATCCAGAACTAAGTGGCAGAGTTTCTGAATAGAGGCAGAGATAAAGAGGAATTTCCTCTCAATGAGATCCCTCCTGCTCTTTTAAAATGGAGTTTAGGCCAAACTTCCTTCAGTGCTCTTCACAGGACAGTTCTCTGATCCAAAGAATCAAAATGTAAAAAAAATGAGTAAGAGAAATACCTTTCAACTAAAGATAAACACAAAAAGCTGGAGACGGGCTGCATCTGTGGAGAGAAGGAATGGGTGACATTTTGTGTCGAGACCCTTCTTCATACATTTTCTCCAGAGATGCAGCCTGTCCTAGGTACACAAAATTGCTGGAGAAACTCAGCGGGTGCAGCAGCATCTATGGAGCGAAGAAAATAGGCGACGTTTCGGGCCGAAACCCTTCTTCAGACTGATGGGGGGTGGGAGGGGAGAAGGAAGTAAAAAGGGGAGGAGGAGGAGCCCGAGGGCGGGGGGGATGGGAGGAGACAGCTCGAGGGTTAAGGAAGGGGAGGAGACAGCAAGGGCTAGCAAAATTGGGAGAATTCAACATTCATGCCATCAGGATGCAAGCTGCCCAGGCAGAATATGAGGTGCTGTTCCTCCAATTTCCGGTGTTGCTCACTCTGGCAATGGAGGAGACCCAGGACAGAGAGGTCGGATTGGGAATGGGAGGGGGAGTTGAAGTGCGGAGCCACCGGGAGTTCAGGTAGGTTATTGCGGACTGAGCGGAGGTGTTCGGCGAAACGATCGCCCAACCGCCGCTTAGTCTCCCCGATGAAATCAGCTGACATCTAGAGCAGCGGATGCAGTAGATGAGGTTGGAGGAGATACAGGTGAACCTTTGTCGCACCTGGAACGACTGCTTGGGACCTTGAATGGAGTCGAGGGGGGAGGTGAAGGGACAGGTGTTGCATTTCTTGGGGTTGCAACGGAAAATGCAGCCTGTCCTGCTGAGTTACTCCAGTTTTTTTGTGTCTATCTTCGGTTTAAACCAGCATCTACAGTTCCTTCCTAAAATTTTCAACTATACCTTTTCCAGTGGTTCACATTGTGTTCATGCTCCCCTGATTAACAGAGTGTTTACCACATGAAAAAAAAAAACAGCCTTCAACTCAGTGGAGATGTGTTTGTATTTAAATGCCCCTGTCCCACTTAGGAAATCTGAACGGAAACCTCTGGAGACTTTGCGCCCCACCCAAGGTTTCCGTGCGGTTCCCGGAGGTTGCAGGTGGTTGCCTGAGGTTGCAGGTAGTGGTAGCAGGTAGGGAGACTGACAAAAACCTCCGGGAACCGCACGGAAACCTTGTGTGGGGCGCAAAGTCTCCAGAGGTTTCCGTTCAGGTTTCCTAAGTTGGACAGGGGCATTAGTGTGCAGATCCAGCAACTTATTAATATTATTGAGAGGCTGTTGCCAAGCTCTCAGTTTTCATGAGACTCATGGTGGAATGCAGATCATCAAGTCGTCTTTGCTGATGTACAAATTGTAAAGTATCTGCTTTCCCATGACAAATTGCTACAAGACATTAATGCATTAATAAATATCACAGAGAGACAGCACAGAAATAACCTCTTCAGTCCACTGAGTCAGTGTGGACCATCAAACATCCATTTTTACACGAACCCATCTTTAACACATCTTTTTGTCGATGTTGACCAACAAGCACCGATCTATATTAATCCCATTTACCATATCTCGATCTGTAGCCTACTATGCCTTGGTGATTCAAATGCTTTTTCTAAATGTCGGGAGAATGCTGGCCTCCACTACTTTCTCATGCAATTCTCTTCAGATTGTAATAACTCCGAGGGCGACAATATTGTTTCTCAGATTCTCTCTGAACTTCTTACTCATCACCTTAAATAAATGCCTTCTGTCATGGGAAAAGTTTCCCTTTTCTCTCTTCTACCTTCTGAGAGATGATACAGGAGTTTGAAACTTCAGACATCCAAAGTTAAGAACAGCTTCTTCCCCTCCACTACCAGGCTCCAGAACCAATCACCTCTGTCAAACCCCCTAACCTCATTTAATTAACCTATTATTGTACATTCATATTTTTTGCACTACTTCAGACTGCACTACAATCTTGTACCATTTGACTGTGTTGTACTAGTTATTGTACTTATCATTACTGTATATATTCTCTTTATTCCGTGAGCTTCATATGAACAAGGAATTACATTGCAACCTATTGTATATGACAATAAACTAATCAGATCTGATCTGACCTTCAGGGATCTATACATTTGTACTCTAATGTCCCTTGGGCCTCAATGTACCCTTGGGCCCTACCATTTATGAGATGTCCTACCTTTATTTGACCTCCTCCTCCGCCCCCTCCAAAACGCATCACTTCACATGAGAGAGTAAAATTCCAAATGCCACTGCCCTGCCCAATTTACCAGCTTATCAATATCACTCTGTGGTGATATTCAGCTTAAAAGCTTTTTGTGTCTTTTTCTTCAGAAATGCTGTCTGACTGAGTTACTCCAGCTTTTTGTATCCCTTTTCTGCAAAGATACTGTCTGACCCGCTGAGTTACTCCAGCTTTTTGTGTCGAGTTTCTGAAGATACTGACCCGCTGAGTTACTCGGCCCACAACCTAGCTCCCTAAATTCACGTTGCAGGACCTCATCCCTGGAGACGGCATAACAGTTGTGTTACAGAGCGAACTGTGATGCAGCAAACCTGGCTGTTGCATCTTTCACCCCCAACTCATTCCCACCCCCTAATGGTATCCAACCCAATATTATCTCTTTCAGGGCTGGATGGCCAGGTTTCCTGCATCATCTGTCAACACGTACTACTCCTCCTGGTGGTCACCCATTGCTTTTCCACCTCTGCCACCAGCTCTTGCGATGTGACCACTTTGCTAAACATACTGTTCAGCGAGTCCTCAGCATCCCAGATGCTCCATGGCCATTCCAACCTGGGCTCAGTTGTACAATGTATTCAATCAGCTGGATGCACCTCCTGCACATCTACTCCCAGGGACAGTAGGGTCCTGACCCAAAACGTCACCTATCTATGTTCTACAGAGATGCTGCATGACTCACTGAGTTACTCCAGCACTTTGTGTTTTACTTATTCCAGCACCTGCAGTTCTTTGTGTCCTCAATTGCCACAGATTGCAGGAGGAGTATTCCACAGGTCTGAGTTCTCTTGGGCAGCTTACAACCCAATGATATGAATATTGATTTCTCCAACTTCAAGTAACCCTTGCATCACCTCTCTCTCCGTCCGTCCCTCCCCCACCCAAGTCATTGCACTAGTTTCAAAGTCGTCTTGTTGAGTCTCATTGTCTGTAACTCGTTTTCACCGAGCCCACAACTAGCAATGGCCTGTTTCCTTTATCATCAATACTTTTTTGCATATCTTTCATTCATTTGTTCTATAGCTCTCTATATCACCGTCTATATCTTTCATTTCCATTTCCCCTGACTCTCAGTCTGAAGGAGGGTCTTGACTTGAAACATAGAAACATAGAAAATAGGTGCAGGAGGAGGCCAATCGGCCCTTCGAGCCAGCACCGCCATTCATTGTGATCATGGCTGATTGTCCCCTATCAATAACCCGTGCCTGCCTTCTCCCCATATACCTTGACTCCACTAGCCCCTAGAGCTCTATCTAACTCCCTCTTAAATCCATTAAATCCAGTGATTTGGCCTCCACTGCCCTCTGTGGCAGGGAATTCCATAAATTCACAGCTCTCTGGGTGAAAACGTTTTTTTCTCACCTCAGTCTTAAATGACTTCCCCTTTAGTCTAAGACTGAAATGTCACCTATTCCTTTTCTCCAGATATGCTGTCTGACCCGCTGAGTTACTCCAACATTTTGTGTCTTTTTGTTTTAAACCAGCATCTGCAGTTCCTTCCTGCACATCTCTTGCCATAGTTGGATTCAGAACCTACTTACCCTCACCCCACCCCACACTATTTTACATGAATAGTTCCACTCCTCCTGCTCCTACAATCTGACTCCCTGAACTAATTAAAGTAAAAAAAATTGCCATCTGATTAACAGTAACTAGTTGCTACCTTCGCTGCTGCACATACATTTACTGCAGTAAATTAAACTAGTGATAAAATGTGGAAGTACTGACCTGGTGCTACTCACAATCTCTTGCCCAGAGTAGGGCAATCGAGAACCAGAGGTCAAAGTTTTAAGGTGAGCGGGGAAAGATTTCATAGGAACCTGAGGGGTAACATTTTCACGCAAAGGGTGGTATGGAACAAGCTGCCGGAGGAGGCAGTTGAGGCAGGTACTATCGCAACTTCAAAGAAACAATTGGACAGGTACACGGACAGGCCAAGTTTAGAGGGATATAGGCCAAACGCAAGCAAGTTGGGCCCATGGGCCTATTTCCACATTGTAGGACTCTGTGACTCTTATCACCTTCCTTCCTAAAGTCTGAACTCTGAGACTGCTGCCCTCTAGGATCTGTTGTTGAGAACCACACTTTTTTTTAAGCATATGTTTTTGTACAATACATATTATATATATATTTTAAATATTATATCTATTACATAATACATAATATAATAATACTATAATATATTAATATATTTCAATGATGTGATATGTAATACAAATACATATGTTATTGTGCCATATTTGGATTCAACTGGTTACCATTAAGTCATAATCCCAAAATAACATATCATAACTGAAGAATTGAAAGCAAAATGTAACCACCAGTGATAATCTAATAAGCATGATTGTTTGGCATACAGAAACAAATACCAGGGGAATTAACTATATCCATGGGGTGGCATGAAAAGCTGAATTAAAAGGATGGATTTTGAGATTTTTTTTGAGTGAGTTTTAGGATGAGAATTCTAAAGGACAGGATGTGATTATCATGAACAAGATAAATGATCAAGTGAGGTTTGAAAGGGTGGTCAGGTTGGAGTTTTAAGGTTGGGGCTAAATAATGATTTGATGGAGTTTTCAAAGTGTTGGGGGAAATGAGTCCATGGATATATCAATAGATAAAGAAATGGTGGATAGATATTCCACCAGCATAAAAGATCGAAGAATTTGAATCACAAATTACATGCAATGCAAATTATGCTGTCTGTTTTTGGTTGAAAAATACTGTGCTGGAATCTGCTATTACTCTCTAACTCAGCATTGATCCGAGACTGAACTAACATGTATGGTGGCAAGGAGCAGGTAATTTGGTTTGATTGGGTTTTGATTTGGTGTGGACTTTTGTTTATTTGTAGATACAATTATGGTTTTGAAGATTAAATTGTTGAAGCAGTATATAGCAAATCATAACAATGACCAAAAATGAGTTGATAAAGAGGATGTCACATCAATCCAATTGACTTATTTTCTTATCAGGTGATATTGTGACTCAATCGAGGTAATGTAATGACTTTAGCGAGGTTGGATTTCAGTCAGCACCTTAATCCAGTTCCCTTGGCAAAGCTGATCATCAAAATAAACACAGTGAGAATTAGTGGGGAAGTTTCACATGGATTCATAGCTGTTTGAACAAAACAGCCAGAAATAGTGGTAGAGGAATTGCCATTAGGCTAAGACATTGTTATCGCAGGGATATTATTATTATTTAGTTTATAATAAATAATAATAATAATAAATAAATTACAGCATAATGGTTAATTTGCAGATGATATGGAACTAATTAAGATAGTAGATTTCGAACACAACAAGGTTGAAGAGGATTAAAAATATACACTGAAATCAGACAGGTAAAATGTAATGTAGAGAAAGGCAAAGTGCTTCGTAGAATAGGGGAAAAAATCCAGAGAAAGTATTGCATTGGCGAAAAAGATATATGTATGAAAAGTTAAATACTATAGATCCCAAATAATAATCAATCAATGCTTAATTGTAGCTGCCGTAACAGTGAGGATAGCAAATCTGTTTTTCTCCTCTCCTATATATGCATCTATATTGGGACAACATAATGGGGCTAATCATGTTGACTGGATTCAGATTGTCACTAAAAATACTTTGTATTGTTCTACTCAATATGGAATAGGAATTACAGCTGGTGAAAGTGATTGAGGAGTACAGGGATTGGATCATGACAGTAATTATGTAAGGTGAGCTAACCCTCATTCTTGGCTAATTTTAGGCTTCTACAGGGACCAAGTAATGTTAATTACAATATTATCTCAGAGCAGTGGACCCAGAGACCTGCATGCTTGGAGCTGGTAAAAACGAACTAACCTGACTTAATATTAACTCACCTATGTTCACAGGAAGGTAGTTGCGGGTATCGATAATTAAAATCTCCTGCTCCTTGTTTTTGGTAGGTAGTGGGAGGTGTAAAAAAGGAAAAGAACGGTGTTGATGAGATAGGAGACGCAAGAGACTGCAGATGCTGAAATCGAGCAAAAAAAAAACCCAAAACAGGCTGCTGGAGAAGTTCAGCGGATCCTTCTGTACAAAGAAATGGACAGACCGTGTTTCAGATCAGGACAACGTGTGCAGGCCAAGAGACGTTGGAATATCCTTTCAGTTTTTTTTCTCCATCCTGATGATTCTATTTATCTCCTTTGCTGCAATCAGCATTGTAATTACCCTCTGTCCCAATCCATCCAATTGCCTTCACAAGCATAATTGGTAGCCTTTACTATGCAGCATCTCCTACTCATCCCACCCCCTCACAGCTTCCATCCCAACCAAATCCAAAGGTCCCAAGCTGCAGCCTCATGTTTTATGTTTTCCCAACAGGTGACCAGTTGGTCAATCCAGTTCTGGCTGCCGGACAAAGAAACTGAAGAATAAATATCATTCATGTGTTGGTGTCAGAAAGCCACATCCAAGTATTTTCCATGCCCCCACTCTGTCCCTTAATGGGGAACATTAATTTCAATAAGAGAATGGTACAAATCTTTAGAACAGCCTTCCTAGGTACTAGATCAAAACCGATTGCTCCATCCAAAATGCAAAATAGATTTCTTACAAGTAAGAAAGAAGTCTGAAGAAAGGTCACGACACAAAACATCATCTATTCCTTTTCTCCAGAAATGCGCTAATCCGCTGCGTTACTCCAGTTTTTTGTGTTTATCTTTGGTTTCAACCAACATCTGCAGTTCCTTCCTACACAAGAAATGATTGTGGCCATCACATTCTACAAGGCTAAATCAAACCATCACATTCTACAAGGCTAAATCAAGTGGCAGCTCAAGCGACAAGCGAGGCTTCACTTCTGGATGAGCTCAACACTGACCGGCAGCTACTACAAACCCACTGACTCCCATGGCTATCTGGACTACACTTGTTCCCACCCTGCTTCCTGTAAAGACTCTATTGCCTACTCCCAATTCCTCCATCTATGCCGCACATGCCCCAGGATGTTCCAAACCAGGGCATCGGAGATGTCCTCATTCTTTAGGGAATGGGGGTTCCCCTCTTCGATATATCCCATAGCTCCACTCTCACTCCCCTATTCATAGCAAAGACCTTGTCCTCACCCCTTGTCCTCACCTTCCACCCAACCAGCCGTCACATTCAGCAGATAATGCTCCGAAATTTTTGCCACCTCCAACGGGTCCCACCACTGGCCACATCTTCCCATCTCCTCCCTTTTCAGCGTTTTATGCTTCCTCCATAACTCCCTGGTCAATTCGTCCATTCCCACCCAAACCACCCCCACCCCTGGTACTTTCCCTTGAAACCACAGGAAATGCTACACTTGTCACTTACCTCCCCCCTCGACTCCATCCAAGGACCCAAGCAGCCTTTCCATTTGAGGCAGAGATTCACCTGCACCTCCTCCAACCTCATCTATTGCATCTTCTGTCCCAGGTGTCAACTGCTCTACATCGGTGATAACGCTGGGATAGTATGAACATTGACTTCTCCAATTTCAAGTAGTCCTTGCATTCTCCCTCCTTCCCCCCCTTCTCAGCTCTCCCACAGCCCACTGTCTCCGCCTCTTCCTTTCTTTTTCCCGCCCCTCCCCCCCGCACATCAGTCTGAAGAAGGGTCTCGACCCGAAATGTCGCCTATTCCTTTGCTCCATAGATGCTGCCTCACCCGCTGAGTTTCTCCAGCATTTTTGTTTACCTTCGATTTTTCCAGCATCTGCAGTTCTTTCTTAAACATCAATACTTTCTACACTCGCTTCAAAAAAATAAAACACTGATCTGCATTCTCGAGGCCCCATAGCCCTCAATGGCATAGTACTCTCAGTCACTGAGACAGATGTTAGAAGATCCTTCTTAAGGAAGAACCCTTGGATGATTTTCTTGACCATGTTGACTATAAGTGTGAGGTTATGCATTTTGGTGGCAAAAACAGGAAAGCAGACTATTATCTAAATGGTGGCCGACTAGGAAAAGGGGAGATGCAGCAAGACCTGGGTGTCATGGTACACCAGTCATTGAAAGTAGGCATGCAGGTGCAGCAGGCAGTGAAGAAAGCGAATGGTATGTTAGCTTTCATAGCAAAATGATTTGAGTATAGGAGCAGGGAGGTTCTATTGCAGTTGTACAGGGTCTTGGTGAGACCACACCTGGAGTATTGCGTACAGTTTTGATCTCCAAATCTGAGGAAGGACATTCTTGCCATAGAGGGAGTGCAGAGAAGGTTCACCAGACTGATTCCTGGGATGTCAGGACTGTCTTATGGAGAAAGACTGGATAGACTTGGTTTATACTCTCTAGAATTTAGGAGACTGAGAGGGGATCTTATAGAAACTTACAAAATTCTTAAGGGGTTGGACAGGCTAGATGCAGGAAGATTGCTCCCGATGTTGGGGAAGTCCAGGACAAGGGGTCACAGCTTAAGGATAAGGGGGAAATCCTTTAAAACCGAGATGAGAAGAATTTTTTTCACACAGAGAGTGGTGAATCTCTGGAACTCTCTGCCACAGAGGGTAGTCGAGGCCAGTTCATTGGCTATATTTAAGAGGGAGTTAGATGTGGCCCTTGTGGCTAAGGGGATCAGAGGGTATGGAGAGAAGGCAGGTGCGGGATACTGAGTTGGATGATCAGCCGTGATCATATTGAATGGCGGTGCAGGCTCGAAGGGCCGAATGGCCTACTCCTGCACCTAATTTCTATGTTCCTATGTTTCTATGTTCCTAAAAATTGTGCGGACCAACTGGTTTGAGTATTTAAGGACATTTTCAACCTCTCATTACTAAGGTATGAAGTTCCTACCTGCTTTAAAAGGGCATCATTATTACCAGTGTCCAAGAAGAGTAAGGAGACATGCCTCAATAACTACCTATTGACTGCAGAACTGGAGGCATGACATTTGGTAAGTAGCATGCTTGTGAGAAGAGAAGCCTTTGACTTTCGGGCAATAGTTCTCCATTCCAGCACTGGGGCTCCTGTTCCCTTAGAACTGACTGATAGTGCCTCTATAAAGGATCAACAACTACACATGCCTGCCAGAATGGTAAAGCGAGTCTTATATTCCTTAATATTGTGGCAACAGATTAAATGAACAAGCAAAAACATGGTTGAATAGTCTGGGTTTGCAGCCAGCAAAAAAGCTGACTTGTTTAAAGGTCAAATCAGCTTGAGAGGTTTATCTTGAGCAGACGTATGTTCAGTAAAAAAGTACACCCACTGGATTTGCTTTTCCCTTTAAGTTATGAACACCCACATTGCCTCCACAAAATGTCACTAATGAGGACACATGATTTTATATATCAGATCAGTGGCTGAGTCATGATTGAGTTAAACTCTACCAATCTTAATATCAGATATAAGTGCACTTCTTCCACCTATTACGTAGGGATGCACAGAAATATGGTAATAGTTTGGAAATGTTAAGTGGAAATAAAGGATTGTTCATGACCTTTCTGAGTGGCCCAAAGGCTTAAGACTGAATAGTTACACGTTATTTTGTAGTGGTAGAGCAGGGAAACAGGCCCTTCAGCCCAACCGGTTCATGCCAAACAAGATGCCCCACCTAAACTAGTCCCATTTGCCTGCATCTAGTTCATATCCCTATAAACCTTTCCTATCCATGTGCCTGTCCAAATATCTTTGAAATATTGTTGCTGCCTCAACTACTTCATCTGGCAGCTCATTCCATGTATCTAACATCCTCTGTGTGAAATAGTTGTCCCTCACGTTCTTATTAAACCTTTCCCATCTCACGTTAAACCTACACTCTCTAGCTCTTTATTCTCCTACCGTGGGTAAAAGATTCTGTGCATTCATCCTTTCTATTCTCCTCGTGATTTTATACACCTCTATGAGATTGTTCATCTGCCTCCACTGTTCCAAAGGAGTAACTTCCTAGCCTGCCCAAACTCTCTCTAAACCTCAGGGTGAACAAAACTGAACACAATATTCCCGGTATGGCCTCACCAACATCATGTAATAATAATTTTACAACTTCCATACGCAATTCCTTCACTGATGAAGGCCAGCGTGCCAGCTACTGTCTTCATCATCTTATGCACCTACAGTGCCAACTCTCAGGGAACTATGTACTTGAAAATCACTCAATCAAATTTGTGAGACACAATCTCCCACGCACAAAACCATGCTGACCTTCACTAATCAACCTTTACCTTTTCAAATGCATGCGTATCTTATTTCAGAATCCTCTCCAGTAACTTTCCTACCACTGATCCATAATTCCCAAGTTTTTCCTTGTACAATCAAGGCACATTAGCCATGCTCCAGTCTTCAGGCATCTCAGCTCCGTCTAATTGATGGTAGACAAAAGTGCTGGAGAAACTCAGCGGGTGCGGCAGCATCAATGGAGTGAAGGAAATAGGCAACGTTTCGGGCCGAAACCCTTCTTCAGACTGATGGAGGGTTGAGAGGTGGGGGGGGGGAGAAGAATGGAAAAAGGAGGAGGAGGAGCCCGAGGGCTGAGGGAGAGCTAGGAAGGGGAGTTTCACCAGCACTTTTGGCTACCTTCAATTTTCCAGCATCTGCAGTTCCTTATTAAATATCAATCAATCAACCTTTATTGTCATCTTGCAAGCAACAGTTGTACAGTGCAAAATGAAAAGACATTTCCCAGTGAATAGCAGAGCATCGCACATGAAATTTAAAACACTTCACACATAATAACACTAAAAAACAATCCAGTCCCTGATGGAACAGTATAAATATTTAAAGGCAGGTAAAAAAAAAACACAATGTTAAAATACAATAAACCAATCATAAAAAATGTCCGGGGCTGCTGATTTGAGTGGCCAGTGCCAGTATTAAAGTGTCCGTGCCAGCCGCAGAGTCAAGTCAAGTGACTGTGGGTGCAGAGTGACTGTTTAGCAGCCTCACAGCCTGTGGTAGGAAGCTGTTTAGCAGCCTCGTAGTCCGGGCTTTAATGCTTCGATATCTCTTGCCTGATGGCAGGAGATCCAGGTGTGTGTGGAGGGGGTGCAGTTTGTCCTTGGCAATTCTCTGTGCTTTCTTCAGACAGCGGCTCTGGAACAGTTCTTGTACCGAGGGTAGGGAGACGCCAATGATCCTCTCTGCTCCCCTCACTACCCTCTGCAGAGCCTTCCTGTCCGAGCAGTTGCAGGTGCAGTACCACGTATTTATGCAGTATTTATGCAAATACTCTGTCTAATTGATGTTTCATATATCTTATCCAGGGCATCTACAATTTCATCTCTAGCTTTCCATATAGTTTGGATATACCTGACTAGGTATGGGAGATCTATCTACCTGCATACAATTTTGGATATCCAGCATCTTCTCGACTGTAATATGGACTGGCCTCAAGACATTGCCATTACCATTCCCAAGTTCCCGGTTGTATGTCTGGGGGATTTATTTGTTTAACTTTGGCATTTTATGTTTATTTGTAGTTAATTTGTTTCAATTGAAGAGACACGAATGGGGATATTTTTAAAGTTGGCATTTTCCCATTTGAAAAGCACTTCTATTGCGAATATGTAATTCAATTGAAACTGCCTTTCATGTGTAATGCCATTGTGATGAAATAAAACTGAAAATTGTGATTTTATAAAGATGAGAATTAAATTAAACAGCCGAAACAGAGGCCCAGCAGGAAAGGAGGAAAGAAATGGAATCCTGTTACCACAGGCTGGGGGAAGGGGTAGGAATGTAGAGGGTAAGGAATTTGGAAATTAGCATTAGGTCAAAGGTGATGCTTACAGTGTTTTATCATAGGGGTAATAGATCTTGGCTATGATGGTACTGTAGTCTGATGTTTGACCTGACCACACATAAGCATGGGGACCACTGAGACAAAGACTGATGAGGACAGTCACCAGACATCGTGCTGAGACACCCAGACCCTGAGACAAGTGTGAGTAATGTGCATCACAGTTTGTACACGGAAAGGGTGAGAAACAGGGGGTTTTGAAATGCTAGCTTATATAGTCAAAGGTAGACAAAAATACTGGAGAAACTCAGTGGGTGAGGCAGCATCTATGGAGCAAAGGAAATAGGCGATGTTTTGGGTCGAGACCCTTCTTCAGACTGATGTGAGGGTGGGGGAGGGCGGGAAGAAGAAAGGAAGAGGCGGAGACAGTGGGCTGAGGGAGAGCTGGGAAGGGGAGGAGAAAGTAGGGACTATCTGAAATTGGAGGTCAATGTTCATACCGCTGGGGTGCAAACTACCCAAGCGAAATATGAGGTGCTGCTCCTCCAATTTACGGTGGGCCTCACTCTGGCCATGGAGGAGGCCCAGGACAGAAAGGTCGGATTCAAAATGGGAGGGGGAGTTGAAGTGCTGAGCCACCGGGTGATCAGGTTGGTTATTGCGAACCGAGCGGAGGTGTTGGGCGAAGCGATCGCCAAGCCTACTCTTGGCCTCACCGATGTAGAGCAGCTGACACCTAGAGCAGCGGATGCAATAGATGAGGTTGGAGGAGGTGCAGGTGAACCTGGAAAGACTGCTTGGGTCCTGGAATGGAGTCAAGGGGGGAGGTAAAGCGACATGTGTAACATTTCCTGCGGTGCCAGGAGAAGGGGTGGTTTGGGTGGGAAGGGACAAATTGACCAGGGAGTTACGGAGGGAGCGGTCTCTGCGGAAAGCAGACGGGGTGGAGATGGGAAGATGTGGCCAGTGGTGGGATCCCGTTGGAGGTGGTGAAAATGTTGGAGGATTATTTATTGCATGTGACTGCTGGTAGGGTGGAAGGTGAGGACAAGGGGAACTCTGCCCTTGTTACGAGTGGGAGGATGGGGAGTGAGAGCAGTTACAGGGTATAGAAGAGACCCTGGTGAGAAGCCACATCTATAGTAGAAGAGGGGAACCCCCTTTCCCTGAAGAATGAGGACATCT
The DNA here is from genome assembly GCF_028641065.1 of Leucoraja erinaceus. Taxonomy (NCBI): domain Eukaryota; kingdom Metazoa; phylum Chordata; class Chondrichthyes; order Rajiformes; family Rajidae; genus Leucoraja; species Leucoraja erinaceus. The sequence goes on along the minus strand of NC_073383.1, from coordinate 10,248,173 downwards.
CCAATTTCCTGGTCCGGAACACCTCATCCTGGGTGCAGATGCGGCGTAGACTGAGGAATTGGGAGTAGGGGATGGAGTAATTACAGGAAGCAGGGTGGGAAGAAGTGTAGTCCGGATAGCCATGGGAGTCAGATGCTGCCTCACCCGCTGAGTTTCTCCAGTATTTTTGTCTACCTTTGATTTTCCAGCATATGCAGTTGTTCTTAAACAGCTTATATATCACTGTAGTATCACTGTAAATACAATTCACCACATTGATCATTAGCGATTTATCAAATCTCAAGTCAGGATTTCTCACCACCTGCAGAGATTCAATTTTCACTGCTTTGCAAGTGTAGGGAGACAGAGGAAGACATCTGTCCTGTTGTCCTCTCTCCAGCAATACCTCCTTTGATTTCCTAAGTGACTGAAGATCCGGCTAGATCAGTCCTCAAAACACATAGAAACATAGAAACATAGAAATTAGGTGCAGGAGTAGGCCATTCGGCCCTTCGAGCCTGCACCGCCATTCAATATGATCATGGCTGATCATCCAACTCAGTATCCCGTACCTGCCTTCTCTCCATACCCCCTGATCCCCTTAGCCACAAGGGCCACATCTAACTCCCGCTTAAATATAGCCAATGAACTGGCCTCAACTACCCTCTGTGGCAGAGAGTTCCAGAGATTCACCACTCTCTGTGTGAAAAAAGTTATTCTCATCTCGGTTTTAAAGGATTTCCCCCTTATCCTTAAGCTGTGACCCATTGTCCTGGACTTCCCTAACATCGGGAACAATCTTCCTGCATCGAGCCTGTCCAACCCCTTAAGAATTTTGTAAGTTTCTATAAGATCCCCTCTCAATCTCCTAAATTCTAGAGAGTATAAACCAAGTCTATCCAGTCTTTCTTCATAAGACAGTCCTGACATCCCAGGAATCAGTCTGGTGAACCGTCTCTGCACTCCCTCTATGGCAATAATGTCCTTCCTCAGATTTGGAGACCAAAACTGTACGCAATAGTCCAGGTGTGGTCTCACCAAGACCCTGTACAACTGCAGTAGAACCTCCCTGCTCCTATACTCGAATCCTTTTACAATGAAAGCTAACATACCATTCGCTTACTTTACTGCCTGCTGCACCTGCATGCCTACCTTCAATGACTGGTGTACCATGACACCCAGGTCTCGCTGCATCTCCCCCTTTCCCAATCGGCCACCATTTAGATAATAGTCTGCTTTCCCGTTTTTGCCACCAAAATGGATAACCTCACATTTATCCACATTATACAGCATCTGCCAAACATTTGCCCACTCACCCAGCCTATCCAAGTCACCTTGCAGTCCCCTAGCATCCTCCTCACAGCTAACACAGCCCCCCCCAGCTTAGTGTCATCCGCAAACTTGGAGATATTGCCTTCAATTCCCTCATCCAGATCATTAATATATATTGTAAATAGCTGGGGTCCCAGCACTGAGCCTTGCGGTACCCCACTAGTCACTGCCTGCCATTGTGAAAAGGACCCGTTTACTCCTACTCGTTGCTTCCTGTTTGCCAGCCAGTTCTCTATCCACATCAATACTGAACCCCCAATGCCGTGTGCTTTAAGTTTGTATACTAATCTCTTAACACAACACAACTTGGTCAAGTTCAATGGTTCCTTTATTATCTTATATACTAAGGTGCAGTGATATTAATTTTTTACATGGATCTGTGAGATTCGTCTCATACATACAGGGCATTCAGAAGTATTCAGATCCCTTCACTTTTTCCATATTTTGTTACGTTACAACCTTATTTTAAAATGAATTAAATTCATTTTTTTTATCATCAATCTACACACAATACCCCAGAATGAAGAAGCGATAACAGGTGTTTAGAAAGTTTTGCAAAATAATTAAAAATTAATAACTGAAATATCACATTTACATAAGTATTCAGACCCTTTGCTATGACACTCAAAATTGAGCTTAGGTTCATCCTGTTTCCATTCATTATCCTTGAGATGTTTCTACAACTTGATTGGAGTCCACCAGTGGTAAATTAAATTGATTGGACATGATTTGGAAAGGCACACACCTGTCTATATAAGGTCCCACAGTTGACAGTGCATGTCAGAGCACAAACCAAGCTATGATGACGAAGGAATAGTCCGTAGACCTCTGAGACATTACACAGATCTGGGGAAGGGTATGAAACAATTTCTGCAGCATTGCCGATCCTGAAGGGCACAGTGACCTCCGTCATTCTTAAATGGAAGAACTTTGGAACCACGAGGACTTCATAGATCTGGCTGCCCAGTGAAACTGAGCAATGGGGGGAGAAGGGCCTTGGTCAGGGAAGTCACTCTGACAAAGCTCCAGAGTGTAGGAAAGGTCACGTTTAAACTAACAGGACAGGGGAGTGTGAATCAATGCAAGGAGACAGAGGGCCATAAAAGGATGACAGAAGCAAAATGTAGAAGGGAGATAAGAAAACCAAACCTGAAAGCTTTGTGCATTAATGCGAGGAGCATTTGTAATAAGGTGGATTTGAATGTGCAGTTAGTAGGTAAGGAATATGATATCATTGGAATTACGGAGACCTGGCTCCAGAGTGACCAAGGCCAGGAGCTAAACATGCAGGGGTATTTTATATTCAGGAAGGATAGACAGAAAGGAAGAGGAGGTAGGCTGGTTAAAGAGGGGATTAATGCAATTATGAGGAAGGAAATCCTTGTGATTGAGGCCGTGCAGCGTAGGTTCATGAGATTGATCCCTGGGATGGTGGGACTGTCATATGAGGAAAGATTGAAAAGATTGAAAGATTGACTAGGCTTGTATTCACTGGAGTTTAGAAGGATGAGGGGGATTCTTATAGAAACATAAAATTATAAAAGGACTGGACAAGCGAGATGCAGGAAAAATGTTCCCAATGTTGGGCAAGTCCAGAACCAGGGGCCACAGTCTTAGAATAAAGGGGAGGTCATTTAAGACTGAGGTGAGAAAAAACGTTTTCACCCATAGAGTTGTGAATTTATGGAATTCCCTGCCACAGAGGGCAGTGGAGGCCAAGTCACTGGATGGATTTAAGAGAAAGTTAGATAGAGCTCTAGGGGCTAGTGGAGTCAAGGGATATATGGGAAGAAGGCAGGCATGGGCTATTGATAGGGGACGATCAGCTATGATCACAATGAATGGTGGTGTTGGCTCGAAGGGCCAAATGGCCTCCTCCTGCACCTATTTTCTATATCTATCTAATAGCAAGGATAGACATTAGCTTGGATGCTGTAGAATCGGTATGGGTAGAACTGCGAAATAGCCAAGGGCAGAAAACCTTTGTTGGAGTTGTAGACCACCAAACAGCAGTAGGGAGGTTGGGGACAGCATCAAGTAGGACATTAGGGATCCGTCTGGCAAAGGTACAGCAGTTATCATGGGTGACTTTAATCTACATATAGATTGGGCCAACCAAATTGGTAGCATTGCTGAGGAGGATTTCCTGGAATGTATATGGGATGGTTTTTTTAAACCAATATGTAGAAGAACTGACTCGAGTACAGGCCATCCTAGACTGGGTATTGTGTAATGAGGAAGGATTAGTTAGCAATCTTGTTGTGCAAAGCCCCTTGGGGTGGAATTCTGCATTAGGATGGAAAGTGACACGGTTAATTCAGAGACCAGGGTCCTGAACTTAAAGAATGGAGCCTTTGAAGGTATGAGATGGGAGTTGGCTAGGATAGACTGGCAAATTATACTTAAAGGGTTAACCGTAGAGATGCAAGGGCAAAGATTTAAAGACCACATGGATGAACTCTAAAAATTGTTCAACCCTGTCTGGCGGAAAAATAAAACGGTGAAGGCAGCTCAACTGTGGCTAACGAGGGAAATCGAGGATGGTGTTAAATCCAAGGAAAATGTATATAAATTGGCCAGAGAAAGCAGCAAACCTGAGGTCTGGGAGAAATTTAGAACTGAACAGAGGAGGACAAAGGGATTAATTAAGAGGGGGGGGGGGAAGAGCACAAAGGGGTTAATTAAGAAGGGGGAACAAAAGCTTGCGGGGAATATAAAAACTAAAAGCTTCTTCAGATATGTAAAAAATAAAAGATTAGTGAAGACAAATGTAGGTTCCTTACAATCAGAGACAGGTGAATTTATAATGGAAAACATGGAAATGGCGGAATAGTTAAACAAGTACTTTGGTTCTGTCTTCACGAAGGAAGACACAAACAATCTCCCAGAAATACTTGGGGACTGAGGATCTAATGGGAGGGAGGAACTGAAAGGAATCCACATTAGCCAGGAAATGGTGTTAGGTAAACTGTTGGGACTGAAGGCAGGTAAATCCCCAAGGCCTGATGGTCTGAATCCCAGAGTACTCAAGGAGGTGGCTCTAGAAATCATGGATGCATTGCTGGTCATTTTCCAATGTTCTCTCGACTCGGGATCAGTTCCTGTGGAGTGGAGGCCCACTTTTTAAGAAATGAAGAAGAAAACAGGGAATTATAGACGTTAGACTTACATCGGTAGTGGGGAAGATGCTTGAGTCGATTGTTAAAGATGTTATAGCAGCACATTTGGAAAGCAGTGACAGGATCGGTCAAAATCAGCATGGATTTATGAAGGGCAAATCATACTTGATTAATCTTCTGGAATATTTTGCGGATGTAACAAGTAGAATGGATAAGGGAGAGCCAGTGGATGTGGTGGATCTGGACTTTCAAAAAGCCTTTGACAAGGTACGAAGGGTAGGCTATTGACATGGATACAGAACTGGTTGGCAGACAGGAA